>NC_083238.1:41074038-41374038 GCF_032191835.1 Heteronotia binoei
TGTAAAACATAGGCTGATAGCAGATGGCTGGTTTGGGGTGGCTTGAAACCACCCCAAAGAGAGCCAGCCGGATATAGAGCACCCAGAGCTTCCAGAGGGTGCTTGGAAAAGGAGCAGGCTGTGGACACCCCGGGAGTGTCTGGAACACTTACAAGTCCTGTCTGCGGCTCTCCGGATGCTCTTTGGGCACTTCCCAGCCTTCCAGACAGCTGGGGATGGGCCTCGGAGGCGCCCCAATGAAAAGGCACCACGTTCAAAGCTGGCTCCAGGACAGGGACGGAAGGCAGATGTGTGCGTGTGGACGTGCTTTCTTGGTCCGCCTGCCTCCTGCCCCCCCGGGAGCCTTTAAATGCCTGCCTGCTCTCAGCCATATTGTCTCTAATACTTAATGCTTCATTTCAGATTTCTGTAATCCTGGTCCTATTGCGTTGCTTATTAAATGTCTCATCCTATTGATTACATTGACTTTCATTGCGTGTACATCCTCCTTGAGTGTCAGCGAGAAAGGTGGACTATACATGAAATAAGCAAATGAATTAATAAAACAGTCAGTTTTGATTGGGGAAACTGTGGTGGCGGGGAGCGTCCAGTGGCTCTTCTTGTGGTCAGATTGTACCATGAGAATCCCAACTGCGGTACTCCAGGGTTGCGTGTAATTTGGTTCTACACTCTTTCTTGGGTGAGCAGTTGGTGGCCTGCCATCACTATTCTCTACATTCTCTAATAAAGAGTACATTCTAAACACGCCTGTGAATGCAGCTGTACAAATGGGACCCAAGAACATTTGTTTTTCTCTCTGCATGCCTTTGATTATCTTCTTCATATTAATAGTCAGAGGTTGTTTTGTAGAAAATAGGTGGTGGAGCTCATTAGCATATGCTGCCCCCCCACCAGCCAAAAGCAACCTGATGCAAAAAAGAAGATCTCTGGGCGAGCGAGATCCAGCCAGCCCAAGCAGGCCTCGCTCACCTGGGGCTTTCCTTGGCCACCACCCCCCATAGTCAAAAGACCAGCAAGCCACCTGTTGTCCAGAATCCCATAAGAAGTGGAGACAGGGTGGCACAGGCTTCTCCAGGGGTTAATGAGGGCTGCTGGGGGCGTGGCAAAGCTCTTGGTGGCTGGCTGCCTGCTCTCCTAATCCAGGGATTGTTATGCAGTTGCACCTACTAGTTAATGGACAAGGTAGGTGGGGAGGAGGAGGGAGAACCCTCAGAAAGGTTCAGGAGCTGTGCTGCTGTGAGCTCCTGCTGAATTCAAGGCCTGTTAATAGCTCATTTCCAGTCAGCCTGAATACAATTGGCCATGGTCTTCTGCTTCCTTTATCCTTCCCATCAGTTCTTTTTTCTTAGCTCATTCCCACTCTTTACCCTTTCTTCAGCAACCCAGGAAAACAGATGGAGAACAGACTTCCTTACCTTTCATTCTTACTCACCTCTTCTCCCCCTACTGCTTCTGTCCTCTCTTCCTTGTGAATTTTGTATCCGAAGTGATCTTTGCTCCTCACAGAAGCATCTCCTTTTATTCACAGTCAAATGGCTGACAGCTTCACCCTGATAACTTGGCTACTGATTCCACAGTAGCAGTTGCTCCACCCCTGGGCTTTTGCTTTCCCTAGATCAAGCGATTGAATCCCCACCAGTTGCTGCATGGCCCCATTTTGACCCGTGGCTGCTTCCAATTTCCCCTGTGTCTTCCTGATCTCTAAAAAAACAAGAGCAAGAAGATGCAGGGGAAACAATGGTGATGTCAGGGGGTGTGGTCTAATATGAAAATGAGTTCCTATTGGACTTTTTCTACAAAAAAAGCCCTGGGTAAGATAATTTCTCTTCATTTGTTTTGGGCTCCACGTTTTAAGAAGGATATAGACAAGCTGGAACGGGTCCAGAAGAGGGCAACAAAGATGGTGAGGGGTCTGGAGACCAAGTCCTATGAAGAAAGATTGAAGGAGCTGAGCATATTTAGCCTGGAGAGGAGGTGGCTGAGAGATGATATGATCACCATCTTCAAGTATTTGAAAGGCTGTCATATAGAGGATGGTGTGGAATTGTTTTCTGTGGCCGCAATAGGCTGAAATTAAATAAATTTCAGAACCAATAGGCTGAAATTAAATAAAAAGAATTCCCAACTCAACATTAGGAAGAACTTCCTGACTGTTAGAGCAGTTCCTCAATGAAACAGGCTTCCTCGGAAGGTGGTGGGCTCTCCTTTCTTGGAGGTTTTTAAACATAGGATTGATGGCCATTTGACAGCAATGAGGATCTTGTGAATTTAGGGGGTGGTATTTGTGAGTTTCCTGCATTGTGCAGGGGGTTGGACTAAATGACCCTGGGGATCGCTTCCAACTCTATGATTCTATTCTTCCTCGTTATCTAATTTCTTCCTGCAATCCAATGATCTGGTTCTTTTCCTCTCTTAAGAAATCTGAAGTCTGTTTCTAATCAATTCCATTTTTGATCAAACAGAAATTCAAAGAGAGATGAGACGGCAAAGAAAGCCCTGCAGCATTTCAGAATTCCACACTGTAGATGCTCAGAGGCTGGCAATATCTCCCCAAAACTTCCTATTGCCATTCTTCAGTGCCACCCTGTGGTGGGGATGTGCAATTTGGTTTTGGAAATAACCAGAAACACCCAATAAGCCTATATTTAGAATGATTTCAAATATTTCCAAATCTGAATTTTATTGTTCCACGTATTCAGAATAATTTGTAACGTTCGGTGTCCTATAGACTGTCCTCTTGCAAGCTGCCCTTTGAATAAGAGAGTATGACGCACACCATTCCACAGTACAGTGTATGCCACGCCAGTCTGGTATAGCGGTTAAGTGCAGACTCTTATCTGGAAGAACCGGGTTTGATTCCCCACTCCTCCACTAGCAGCTGCTGGAATGGCCTTGGGTCAGCCATAGCTCTTGTAGGAGTTGTCCTTGAAAGGGCAGCTGCTGTAAGAGCTCTCTCAGCCCCACTTACCTCACAGGTTGTCTGTTGTGGGGGGGGGAGGTAAAGGAGATGATAAGCCACTCTGAGCTGAGATTCAGGGTACAGGGCAGTGTATAAATCCAATTTCTTCTTCTTCATCATCATCTGCTCCCTTTTCCAGCTATCCCTTCCATTCTTTGAACTGTTGCTCCGGGGCTGGGCTCACTCATTCCACTGTGCTGTGTCCGATGCTATTGGCGTATTTCCACTTGCCCAGCGCTGCCAGTCTGCTTCGGGATGCCTGCCAGTGCTGCTCGGGCGATAGACTGTCTCCCCAGCACCAGCTGCCTTCTGCTTCACTGTGCCCTGTCCAGTGCTGCCCTGGTGACATTTGCACTGTTCAGGGTTCATGCCCAGATGGCAGTTGCGGCTGTTGCTGTGTACATTTCCACATCTCAGCTCTTTGGGGGTGGGCATGGGAACAGGTAAAGGGCAGCAGAAAATATTTTAAAAAGTGATTTGCCTTTGTGTATGTGTGTGTGTTTTAAGTGGAACATGGCTGTTCTCAGGGGTGGAATTCTAGCAGGAGCTCCTTTGCATATTAGGCCACACACCCCTGATGTAGCCAGTCCTCCAAAAGCATACAAGGCTCTTTTTTGCAAGCTCTTGGATGATTGGCTACATCAGAGAGGTGTGGCCTAATATGCAAAGGAGCTCCTGCTAGAATTCCATCCTTGGCTGTTCTTATTGACTTTAGTGATGTATTAAATTTTCATTCATTTAATTCATTTATATGCCATTCTCCTCCCTTCCATTTTATCCACACAACAACCCTGGGGGATGGGTTAGGCTGAGAGAGCATGAGTGGCCCAAGGTCACCCAGTGAGCTTCTATAACCCAAGTGAGGATTCAAACCCGGGCCTCCCAGATAGTAGGCTGACACTCTTAACCACTGGTGTCCCAGATATTCTGGATTTTCTAAATTCTGAATCCCAAATCCAAGGGCTCTTCATTCCAAATCCAGATTCTGAATGTGGGTTTTGGTAGTAGTGCACATCCCTACAAAAGGGTGCATTGATTTCTCTTAAGAGAGAGATGAAAGAGAAATCCATCTTTTAAAAGGGAAAAAAAGTGAGGAGAAGAGAAATCAATGTCTATATCGAAAAAGAAAAAATAAAAGAAATTTAGGAAACCCCTTCCCTATGATAACATTTAAAGAGAGCCAACCAGGTACATACAGGTGTGCTGTGCCTCTTGCTGCTCAGAGAAGTGGATGGCATCTGAACCCTACATCGCCTTTTTGTTTCACTCATTTGGGTGGCTGGGGTTCCAGATTCTTTCTTTCCCACCATTTTATGCCACTTCTGCACATTTATATATTGAGAGCCAGCTTGGTGTAGTGGTTAAGTGCATGGACTCTAATCTGGGAAAACCAGGTTTGATTCTCCACTTCTCCACATGCCCCTGCTGGGTGACCATCGTATAGGACAATTGCCTAGGGCGCTGGCCTTCCGGGGGCACCAAATTGAGTGCCTCCCATGTGACTCTGAGATGTTATCAGTGCGGGGGGGGGGAGCGCCAGGAGTTAGCCTTGCCTAGGGTACCAGACAGTCTAGGGCCAGCCATGATCACAAATTCTCTCAGAGCTGTTCTCTCAAGAGCATTTCTGAGCCAGAGCGCTCTCAGCCCCACCTACCTCACCAGGTGTCTGTTGTGGAGAGAAGAAGGGAAGGCGATTGTAAGCTGCTCTAAGTAAAGGATGGGGTAAAAATCCAATCTCTTCTTCCTCCTCCTCCAGTTTGATGTACTGGTTAATTGTGCAGACTCTTATCTGAGAGAACCGGGTTTGATTCCCCACTTCTCCGCTGGGAGCTGCTGTAACGGCCTTGGGTCAGTCATAGCTCTTGTAGGAGTCGTCTTTGAGAGGGCAGCTGCTGTAAGAACTCTCTCACCCCCACCTACTTCACAGAGTGTCTGCTGTGGTGGGAGGGAAGGTAAAGGAGATTGTGAGCCGCTCTGAGACTCTGAGGGCATTTTCGCATTGACCTTAATTGGCAGCGACATCCCTCTTCACCGCGCAGGATCTGCGCGGATTTCGCACCAATTGCTGCGGAGCACCCGGAAGAGCCACAAAGTCCCGCGGCTTTTGCGGCACAAATGGAAACCGCCAAAAACCAGTTTCCATTTGCGCCGCAAAAGCCGCGGGACTTTGTGGCTCTTCCGGGTGCTCCTCAGCAATTGGTGCAAAATCCGCGCAGATCCTGCTTGGTGAAGAGGGATGTCGCTGCCGATTAAGGTCAGTGTGAAAATGCCCTGAGATTCAGAGTATAGGGTGGGATATAAATCCAGTATCTTCTTCTTATATGTGTAGTTCAGTGCGGTAATGAGGGCCAGGTTTCAGGGTGGAATTCCTGAGCCCTAGTTCATGAACTTAGCAGGGCCTCCCCAAAGCAGGTTGCGGCTAGCAAGCCTTATTGAGCACAGTGGGATTTACTTCAGAATAAATATGCATGGAATCCGATTACACCATCTGTGTTTATCTGTGGAGATGCTGGGGTGGGAGGAGGCCGCGGCACTGAATGTTCATTCTGTGCTCCGCAACTGAAGCATTCATTACCATCTACAAGGAATTGGGGAGCTCCTGAAGACCATTAAGTCCAGAGTCCAAAATTACCGAAGGGTACCGTTGGCGCAATTATTGCAAAAAACAGAGTAACATTTAAGAGGGAAAATGCAGCGCAGAGAAAGAGAAAATGGCAAGCACAGAAAAACTCCGAGGTGCAATTTGTAGGGAAAAAAAGAAATCAAAACAAGGGTTTCACACTGAAAATGCGGGTCTGTGAGATTCAGTGCTGTCCACCACCTAAGATGACTTCAGTGTAATAATTGCCCTCTCTAGAATAAGTTGTTCTTGCTCTATTCTTGCCAGAGGCTTTATGGCCGTTAGCTTTCCCCAGATCTATAATGGCTGGCATTCTCTTCACACATTATTTCAGTGTACAAGCAAGGGAATGAGACTGTGAGTGTAGTATTCTCTCCAGACCCATGTGTTGATTCTGAGGATCCGAACAGAGTTTGAACCAATTCCTTATCATGCAGAAAAGCCCCTATCACATACACAACCCTACACAGCATCCATTCAGACCTTCCAATTGATGCACAGAGGTCAGAAATGGGGAGAGGAGGAGGAGGAGGAAAAGAAGAAGAAGATATTGGATTTATATTTATAGGGCAGGCCCTATACTCTGAATCTCAGAGTGGCTCACAATCTCATTTACCTTCCTCCCCCACAACAGACACCCTGTGAGGTGAGTGGGGCTGAGAGAGTTCTCACAGAAGCTGCCCTTTCAAGGACAACTTTGTGAGAACTATGTCTGACCCAAGGCCATTCCAACAGCTGCCAGCAGAAGAGTGGGGAATCAAGCCAGGTTCTCGCAAATAAGAGTCTGCGCAGTTTTCCCCAAACTGGTTCTGAGCCAGTATGAGCTCGGTCTCTAACAATGTCCTCGTAAGCAAAGTTACATCCTTCTCAGACGGTTGATGTCAGTGGGCTTAGGAAGACATAACTCTGTTTTGGATGACCCTGTGAAGCTGGTATCTCGGGGCTGAGTTTGTGCTTATTTTAGTCTGTTCCTGCTAGACTGGAATGATTCAGGTGCATCAGGTGAGAGAAGCTATCCTCCACACCTGGAGCTAACAAAAACCCCACATGAGTGCAAAAATAGACAGGAAAATAGCAAATTTGTTTGTAACGTTTTGGAAAGACAGAAAAAATTCCTTTTCCGTGTGTGATTTTTTTTTTTAGGCAGCTGTTGTAACCTGCTTAAATGGCTGTTAAATCTATACAAACCTCAGGGAGGTGAATTTGTGAGCAAAGGATAGAATATTCAATTTAAGACCCCCCAAAAGCTGGAATCTTTTTGGCGCTCTACGGCTGAGAAAGACAGGCATTCTGGGGCGGCTGGGAGGCATCCTGAATTGGGAAGGCTCAAAACAAGCTGTCCCAGAGCCTCTCCACCCTCACCTGCTTGCTGCCCACATCCCGTCTGCGAGGTGGCTCGGTGCCTCTGCACGGGAAGGTGATCTAGAAGCCGGATTCCCCCCCTTTTTTTTTCCTTGTGGGGCAAGCGCTTGTGCGCACAAGTGCACCAGCGCTCTGATTGGTTTCCTGTAAAAAAAACAACCCGGAAGAACTTGGAGCAGCTTGGCAGTTCCAAACCACCAAGTTGCCTCGCTTGCGCCCTTCCCCCTCCAGAAGGCAGGGAGGCAACTGACAGCCGGCTCAAAAATTTGCTACCACTTTGGAAGTGGTAGCCTTTTGAGCTGGTCAAAGGAACCTGGAGGATGGGGTGAGGACGGGAGGAGGATGGCTGGCAGATGTTGCTGTCTGAACAGATATTTTTAGTCTGACTTCAGAGACGTCTCTGAGTTGGCCCAAAGTGTAGGTCTGTAATCAGCCTACCAGTGTGCAATCCTTTACAGTTGCTCCAGTCTAAGATCATTTAAATCCAAAGGATAGCACTGTTAATGTTTCTGTGAGCAAATAAATCCATTGGTTATATGCTTCACTGTATTTTTTTTAAAAAAAATCGCATTACTTTTAACGGTTTGAGATTGGAGTGGTCAATTATTTGAGTAGCATGCATGATTGCAAGCAGAGCTTTCTTTGTAGAAAAAGCCCAGCAGGAACTTATTTGCATATTAGGCCACACCCCCTGATTGTCACCATTGTTTCATGCAGGGCTTTTTTGTAGAAAGCCCAGCAGAAAAGTCTTTGCATATTAGGCCACACCCCCGATGCCAAGTCAACCAGAACTGCATTCCTGCTAAAAAAAGAGCCCTGATTGTGAGTCTCCATTGGTAACATCAATTGGTAACCAGTGACAGAGATGAGACAGGTTCATAAAGGGGAGGTCCATCAATGGTTGCTAGTCAAGGCAACTGAAGGGAGCCTCCATCTACAGAGGCAGCAAACCTCGGAATACGAGTCCTGGAGGCAGCAACAGGGGAGGGTCTTTACCTCTCTGCCCTGTTTGTTTGGCCGTCCAGATCAACTGTTTGGCCATGTGTGAAACAGTATGCTAGACTGGATGGATCACTGGTCTGATCCAGCAGGCTCTACTTACATTCTTACAGCTGCCACCTCAGCTGGAAATAAAATAACAAAACACCCTACAGGTGGAGATGTGAAATGAAGGCAGTGCAGCCTTTCTCCATTTTAGGCATCTGACTGTGTGCCACATAGCAGTTGAAATGCTGTTCAACCATGGGAGAAACCTGACTTTGTAACTCAACTTTGGTCATGAAGCCAACTCTACTTGGTCATGAAGCTTTCTGGGTGACCTTGGGGCATCTCTCTCTCTCTCTCTCTCTCTCTGAGCCTACCTTATCTCACAGTTTTGTTGCCAAGAGGAACTGCTTTTCAACCACTGCAGCAACTTGACCTCATAGCCCTACTTGTTCATGAAGCTTTCTGTGTGACCTTGGCCATCTCTCTCTCTCTCTCTGCCTACATTATCTCACAGGATTGTTACCAGGAGGAAATGCAGAAGGGGGAGGTATCCTGTATAGAGCCTGAGCTTTTTTGGGGGGGAGGGATGGTAGAATAAAATCACCTTCCTATAGCCCCCCCCCCCTTCGATAACTGTAGTAAGCAAGGTAGCAGGTAGGTAAGGAAGGGTGAGACTGATGGGTGTTCTGGTCATTTAATTATAATGGAATCTTTGGAGTTCGGTGGACCCTCTGCAAGTATGACTTTTAAACTGCGTGGAGACAAAATATGGTTTGATCCAGAGAAATACAAGCTAGCTGGGGCACATGGAAGCTTCTTCTTGGTCCAGCATCATCTGCCAGTGGCAGGGATCAGGGACACAGCCAGGATTTCAAAAGTCAGGGGGCTTTTTTAAAAGTTGGGGGGCATGCTTTCACATCCACTGTGAGGCTTGCCACTTCTCAGAAGCTTTCAGGTGTAGGGACAAAAGCTGGAGGCTCTGAAAGTGGCCAAGTCAAGAAGGGAGGGCACCTTGCGTGCAAGCAGAAGGGTTTCCTTCCACCTCCCTTTCCCCACCCCAGAACTTTGCAGCCAGCAGCTCCATCCACCCCCCCCCCTTCCCTGGCCCATTCCATGTGGCTTCCTCCACCTCTTGCTCCTCTGCCTCCCTCCTCTCTGCCTGCTGCTATTGCTGCTGCAATGCACTGTACCCTTCAGCTGCCACCTATGATGTTTCGCCGGCTCAGCCATGGCAAAAAGAGAGATAAAGCAGGCTACGCTCTGAAGGGTCCCCTGGAAGTTGGGGACAGTGCCCCCCAGCCCCCCCCCCCCCCGCAATGGCTATGGGCCTGGCAGGGACATTGTTCCCAGCCACATTAGTAGAGCATTGGGCCCTGCTATAATCTTGACTGTATCAGAGAGGGCAACTACAGGTATCCTATTGTACTATGTTCTGGGAACAAAAAGGCTCTGGCCCGTTAGTTTAGAGAAGAAGCAGCCAGCAAGAAGATCTGAAAGACAGTTCAAAAGAGGGAGCAAGAGGATAAAGAATGTGAGGAGGGAAAGAAACAGTAACAGGCTTGGCTAGCTATTTCAAGAAAAGTAACTAAGGGCAAAGCAAAGGGTTGGAAGCCCTGAGTCAAACTTTCTCAGAGACATTGCAAGAAAACTTTTTGGTGATTTTAATTTTGGCACCATCATTAAAAAAACACCTCTCCTTTTGACAGTTTGGCAAGGATTGCTGAGGAAACTTGAGCGTCATCCTCTCCTCTGAGTTTTACTTTTTTCCTTAGTGAATGCAGCATATATACAAATCTAATCAATTACACAATACTGTGATGGCATCCCACACACGTGACTTCTGTTTAGCTAGACTTACCCAGGAAGCATTACTATGCTCTAAACTAGCTTTGTTTGCCAACAGTGATGTCAACACATAAGCACACCTGATTGCTTATGTAGCATTGTGACATCATCGTGCGTGTTATGTGATCCCTGACTGGCCATGATAGCAGGTGGAGAAAAAAAAATGTGCTTGATTATGCTGAAAAGGTGGAGTGTGGGATGAACCACTTTAGGCTGGTTCATCGGTTGTGACAGATTTGGGGAAAGTGGAGCTGGTCACAGTCATACATGCTTTGGTAGCCTCCAGACAGAGGACCACTTGTGGAAAATATCCAGTAACTTCAGCTCATGCAAAACACAGCTTCCAAAGGTCTTGAATGGCAGAGCTTCTGCTTGGCATGTAGAGAAATCCAGGGCCTGTGGCTCAGTGGTAGAACATCAACTTCGCATTCAGAAGGTCCCAAGTTTAATCCCCAGCATCTCCCATTAAAAGGACCCAGTCGGAGGTACTGTGAAAGATCGCTACTTGATACCCCAGAGAGCTGCTGTCAGTCTTGAGTAGGCAATAATGACTTTGATGAACCAAAGATCTGATTCAGTACAAGGCAGCTTCATGAAAGCAGATTTCACAGCATTGTGTCAACGAAATTGGTTGCTGATCTGATTCTGAATACAGTTCGAAATGCTGGAATTGACTTTTTAATGCTGAAGTGAATTAGGACTGGGGACTTCCTCCATCCATATGAGCCCGACCATGCAGTGGGGCCCGCAGTCACCCCCGTTCCCCAAGTGCCCGTGCTGATGGAATTGTGTGTGTGTTATACATGATCTATTATGCATCTATTATGTGGGACCTGCCACAGTTCCGCAGGGCCTATAAGACTGAACTATTCAAACTCGCCTTTAATGGTTAGGGGGAGGTAGCTATTACCTTCAGCACCGACAATCTCATTGAACTAATATAATGGAAATCAGAAGCTTGCCATCTTGGATTTTTAATATGTATGGTAATGTTTTTTATGTATTTAATTTTAATATGAAGTGTTCTGGATTCACTTCAAGGTGCTGGTTATAACCTTTAAAGCCCTATATGGCCTGGGACCTGTCTACCTTCGGGACCGCCTTTCCCCATACGTACCTCAGAGAACACTACGTTCAGGGTTTCAAAATCTCCTTACGTTTCCTGGACTGAAAAAGCTCGATTGTCCAGCACTAGAGCCAGAGCATTCTTGGTAATAGCCCCCACTTTGTGGAATGTCCTCCCCGAAAACACCAGGGCCCTGTGGGACCTGCCACAGTTCCGCAGGGCCTGTAAGACCCAACTATTCAAACTCGCCTTCAGTGGTTAGGGGGAGGTAGCTATTACCTTCAGCACTGACAATCTCACTGAACTAATATAATGGAAATCAGAAGCTTGCCATCTTGGAGTTTTAATACGTATGGAAATGTTTTTATGCATTTAATTTTAATATGTTTGTAAATTGCCAAATGTTTTTAAATTGTTGTTAGCTGCCCTGAGCCTGTCAGGGGAGGGCGGAATATAAATCTGATGAATAAATAAATAATTTCTAAGAGGTGGGCACCATTGAGAAATGTATATAAACAAATGCAAGGGAGATGAGTAGGTCCCGTGATAGGGTTGGGAAGGTCTAGGTAGGACATCTGGGGACAGTGCCTGGTGGAACCTGGAAAAAGGCAGGAGCTGATGTCATAGAGTCTACCCTCTGAAGCTGCCATTTTTTTCCATGGGAGCTGCTCTCTGTAGTCTAGAGTTCAGGTCTAATCCCGGGGGGCACCAGACCCTACCTTGAGGTTGGCAATCCCAACAGGGCAATCCTCAGCCTTTGGAACTCCCTGCTATTGGGAACGTGCCTTGCCTTTTGCTCCTGCCATACCAGAGGCCTGGTGAAGAAGTTTCATTTTGGAAGGTTATTTGCAGTAGACGAACACAATCCATTTTCTTTTCTTAATGTTTTTTTTTTTAAGAAAGACTGAATTGATTTTCTGAAATGGTCATGATTGATCTTTTTCCTTTGTTGATTGTAACTGTAGTGTTTTTTAATGCTGATGGTAGGTTTGATTGCTTCTATTAGCACATTGTTGTTTATTCCCTTTTTTGCCCCCCAGCAGTTGACCGCTACTGTGCTGCTACTGCTTTTTTGATTGTTGTTACAGTTGTCATCTTTTGTATGGGTCTGTCACACCGATTCATTTGGAAGTCATCTCGAGTACTATTCTTAGTAGAAAGGCAGGGTAGAAAGTCTTAAATAATGAAATGAATTCTCCAGTTAAGCCACCAGATTTCTCAACTGGGGGGGGGGGGTGTGGGGTGGATTTTCTATGTATTGAGCACAGGTGGTTATCTCTTCCTTCTACAACTCCTTCAACGGAAGGGAGAATGGAAATCAGACTCACTGGGGTTGTTCTACTATTATTTAGACACTTATACCCCACTTTTTAGAGCCCCGTGGCACAGAGTGGTAAAGCTGCAGTACTGCAGTCCAAGCTCTGCTCATGACCTGAGTTGGATCCTGGCGGAAGCTGGATTCAGGTAACCCACTCAAGGTTGACTCAGCCTTCCATCCTTCTGAGGTTGGTAAAATGAGCACCCAGTTTCCTCTGTGTAAAGTGTAGATGACTGGGGAAGGCAGTGGCAACGCATCCCGTAAAAAGTCTGCAAAGAAAACATCATGATGTGATGTCACCCCATAGGTCAGTAATGACTCGGTGCTTGCACAGGGGATTACCTTTACCCTTTACCTTTTTACCCCACTTTTTGTCCCAATGGAGACACACATGAAGCTGCTTTATACTTAATCACACCCATTAGTCTATTGAGGTCAGTATTGTCTACTCAAACTGGCAGCGGCTCTCCAGGGTCTCAGGTAGAGGTCTTTCACATGACTTATTTCCTGATCTGATCCTTTTAACTCAAGGTTCTTGGGATTGAACCTGGGACCTTCTGCATGTCAAGCATGGTAGAATTCCACTGGTAATTAATGATTTTAGGGTCCCCCATAAAGCTGGTCTGTGAAATGTCATGGAGGACCAAAGTATGTTAGCTCTGTTATTCTTTCCCCCCTCCCCCTGAAGCGAGGGATTGGCATCTCTACTCACAAGTTGCTGCCAACTTCTTCAAAGTAACACAGACACACCATCCCAAGAGGAAGCCTTTCCAATCGGAGACAAGCCTCCGGAGGTGGAAAGTCATATGGTGGCTTTGGGGGCGGGGCTTCCCCCCATCAGCCAGCTGACTGGGGATGGGAAGGAGCCTGGGAAAGTGGAAGATCCCCCGCTGGGACCTGCAAGCCTACAAATAATGTTTACAAGGCTTGCAGCAACTTCTAGATAGAAGCCTTCTTCAGACTCAGGCAGCTCTTGCCCAAGACATTCCTATCTAGTTCCCACTTTGCTGGATTGATATTTTGGCGCCAAAAATAAATAAAGCAAACTTATTAATCCTTAAACTGCAGCTCAAGCAAATTTGCTTGGCTGGTTGATTGTGGAACTGAGGAAGAACAGTGCCAATCCAAGAGCCCGGGAAATGTCTAAGCAATCACACTCCTTCCAAAGTTCTAAACCAGCCAGTGATGGATTCTAATAGCCCAGAACCCAGTGATCCAAAATATATAGTCAACCATACTCATTGCTGCCCATGGCTTTGTGGCCGTACCACAGCAGTCTGCTTTTGCCGCTTCAGTCTTCAATGAGCCAATGCATAGCAAAGGGAGTATAATTGGATTCCAAACTTCCTCATACACAGCGGTGGTTTAACAACACCTAACAAACTGCCTGGGACCATTATAGTTTTCACTGTAGAGAGAGGTGACTCTATCATCCAATAAATAAATAACCATGACCAGGGCTTTTTTTGAGCAGGAATGCACAGAAACACAGGGCGTGGCCTAATATGCAAATGAGTTCCTGCTGGACTTTTTTTAAAAAAAACCCTGTTCAAAACAATGGTGACACCAGGGGTGTGGCCTAATATGCAAATGAGTTTCTGCTGTTCTACAACAACAACAATAAAACCCTGACCATGACACACATTTTTTCATACTTTAATTCTACTGTGTGTTCAAGAGGTTTTTATAGTCCTGGAACATCTGTGAATGATTAACAGTGGCAAAAACACTGTTCTGCAGAAATGGGAGGAAGCAATGGAAGATGCCTCCAAAAGGGAGCAAAAATTCCAGATTTCCTATACTGTAAAATGGTTGCATTTAATGCTCCCCCCTAAGCTGCAGAGTCTTGTGAGCAAAAATTCTACTTTGTGAGCTTCTGGCATTAATGTTGTGAGCTAATGCCTGAATTAGTGTGCTCTCAGGTCATCCTGCCTGAGCAAAGACAAAAATGTGTGAGCTGGAGGCTAAAAATCTGTGAGCTAGCTCACGCTAACTCAGCTTAGAGGGAACACTGACCCCCCTCAACTGAAGATGGTCTGCTTGGCCTCTACCAAAGCCCATTCCTTCCTGATAGTGTCTCCCACCTTGTGGAACAGGTTCCTGAGGAGCTGAGGATGGCACCATCTTTAGAACTTTTTAGGAGGCATGGTAAGGCCATTTTGGTTGTGGGGGTCTTTAAGTTGCAGCCGTTTTCTTGGGGAGGAGTGTTAATGGGGTTTTATTGCAGTTTGTATGGTTTTTTTTTTAATCAAGGTATCATAAGAGGCTGTGAACTATGGGATACACGGTGGGATATAAAGATTTTAATAAATAAATAGCAATCAGACTTTGTGGACTCGCCTTCCCTAAGTTATATGTTCCAACTGACATGCTTTCAGTTGCCCCCTTGCCTGGTCTGCTGTCCCCCAAGTGGGGTAGCCAAAAAAGGGACTTTGAGACGCCTCTAGGTAGTAAAGAACAGGATATAAATCCAGTCGTCTTCTCTTCTTCCTCCTCCTCCTCCTTCTTCACTACCAAATCTTCAGGAATTTCCCAACCCAGAACTGGCAGCCCCAGCTGAAGTTGTGGGTGTCAAGAGTCAACACCTACCCCTTACACAGATATATATATATTGCACAGATTTTTATATATATATATATAAAAGCTAGTGTTCTTATTTAGCCTGTACAGATGGGCTGGAAGTGTAACTTTTAATCTCTTTAGAGATGTTCATGATCTCTACTCCTAAAATATCTTCCCTTCTTCTTGAACAATTCATAATCACCACCTCTGCACTAAGGATACATTTGTGAAATCAGCCACTTTTGAATTTCAAAAGGTGGAAAAAGAAAAGCAAAGTGCACTTGGAGGTCATCCTTGCATAATTTGTTCAACAAAGGAACGCTACAGAAGAAATAGAATCTTATGGGGAAAAAAGTACTACCAAAATATGGCTTCTGAACCTGGAACGCAGAGATCAAAATCCCAGAGTCTTGACCAAAAAGCATAACCTTATACTGTTTTAGCCTATAACAGACTTTACAAAGCTATTGCTGTCTTCACCTGGAGAATACACGTGCTAGAGGTCATGGCTTTTTGAACTGTCAAGTCATTCTTCACACCCAGCAAGGATTCCCGAAAAAGCCAGTGTGTGCTACTGCAATGACAAGTAATATCCATCAGCCCACAAGTATAATATTTCATTCCAGTCTTCCTCCGTACATTTTTTTCGTAAGGTTTATGAGAGCGTATGAGCAGGCAGATGGCACGGAGCAAGTGTCACCCAAAACGAGAGACGGAGAGCACCAAAATACTAAAGGATAAATAAATTAGGTTCGTGCAAGTGCGTGCTGCAAAGGTTGCAGAACAAGGAAAGCAAAAGGGAAGGAAGGACTACTGAGCAGTGCTATGCTTGCTTGAGGCTGCTGAAGACCATGGGCTCACAACACACATGCTTGGCTGAAAGATTATTCTGCATACCAGATGCTGTGGCCATACAACAGGACAGCTTGCCAATTTCGCAGGGGCATCCTCATGGTCATGGTTGGAAACAGAATGCCTTGTTAATTGGACCTTGGTCTGATGTAGCAGGACTCATACATTATCATTTGTTACAGCCATTGAAGATACTTTAACAAATACTCTAATATATTTCTGAGAGTGTAGTGAAAAGGGCAGAATATTCCAAAACTATGATGAGCTGCAAGGTAGAGGCATTAGACATGAGACAAGGAGGAGGAGGAGGAGGAGGAGTTGGTTTTATACCCCACTTTTCACAACGCAAAAAGTCTAAGAGTGGTTTAGAATTACTCCCCACAACTTCCCTGTGAAGTAGATGGAGTTGAGAGAGTTCTGAGAGAACTAAGAGAACTGTGACTGACCCAAGGTCACCCAGCTGGCTTCCTGTGGAGGATTGGGAAATCAAACCTGGTTCTCCAGATTAAAGTCTGCCGCTCTTAACCACTACACCACACTGGCTCTGAAATGGAATTAAAGGCTGATTCTGCACTAACCTTTTTCCGTGTCAGGCTTCCATTTCTTTCCAGAGCAAGCTAGCAATTTCGTACCAGCTATATTAAGACTCCAAGTGCTGTAGACTGGAAACAGACAACAGAGATGGTCCATCATCATAATGCCCTACCTAGTGAGATTCAATGGGGACATTTTCATGGTCACTGAAACAAAATCTTGGACAAAGTAGAGTAGGCTATAGTCTAGACCAACAAAGGAAAAGTATACCTATTCATCTCACCCTTTTTTTGAATAGGAATGCACAGGAATGCAGTTCTTGCTGGCTTGGCATAAGGGTGTGTGGCCTAATAGGCAAATGAGTTCCTGCTGGGCTTTTTCTACAAAAAAGCCCTGTGTGAAACAATGGTGACAGGGGTGTGGCCTATTAAGCAAATTAGTTCTCCACTGGGCTTTTTCTACAAAAAAGCCCTGGTGATAGGTGATATGTAGCTTTGATATTCTCTCTCACCTTCTGGGACATGAGAAGAAGGCCGACGTTTAGGTTATCTGTTACTATCCAGAATGGTAGTTTCACATCATGATGTCCTTCTGAGAGTCAAGGATGAGTTTCTCTGATGGCCAGAGGTGGAATTCTAGCAGAAGCTCCTTTGCATATTAGGCCACACATGCCTGATGTAGCCAAGTGCGTGCTGCAAAGGGTGCAGAACAAGGGAAGCAAAAGGGAAGGAAGGACTACTGAGCAGTGCTATGCTTGCTTGAGGCTGCTGAAGACCATGGGCTCACAACACACATGCTTGGCTGAAAGATTCTTCTGCATACCAAGACTCTTTTTTGTAAGCTCTTGGAGGATTGGCTACATCAGGGGTGTGTGACCCAATATGCAAAGGAGCTCCTGCTAAAATTCCACCCCTGCTGATGGCTATGACTGTCAGAAATTAGAGCAATCAAGGAAACAAACAGTTTACCTAACCAAGAGAACCCAGACATGCACAAAAAAGGAACCGTAGGTACAATTTTTGCAAAGCTTTAGTTTGTGCATACACTCATATTTCATAATTAAATAATCAAAGCATGCTGCCAATTTTGATCTCATATATTATTCAGTTAGAACAAGCATTCTTGACTGAACAGTTCTTCAACCAGGAAGGGTTTACTTGAAACAACTAAGATAGCTGAATGCTTTTTCAATAGGTAGTGATTTCTGGTGGCACGCACCCACTCAGAAGGGTTAAGAACATAAGAGAAGCCATGTTGGATCAGGCCAATGGCCCATCCAGTCGAACACTCTGTGTCATACAGTGGCCAAATATATATATATATATATATATATATATATATATATATATATATATATATATATATATATATATAAACCACCTGCAACCCTTTGCTAATATTATTTTTCTTCCTTTTAAATTCCTCAAATATTTTTCCCCGTCCAAGTCAAAGCCCCCAAATGCAGCTCAAAAGTTACCTCAAGAGACGTTTTGTGGCAACCGGAAGTCAAAATAACCATATGGGACTGGGACCGCCTTTCCCCACATGAACCCCAGAGAGCACTACATTCAAGCTCACAAACCTTGTAGTGATCCCCGGGCCAAAGGATGCTCGGCTGTCCACTAGCAGGGCAAGAGCCTTTTTGGTGGCAGCCCCTACCCTCTAGAAGGCTCCCCCTGAAAACATCAGGGCCCCACGGGCCTTGCCACAATTCCACAGGGCCTGCAAGACAGAACTGTTTAAACAGGCTTTTAACATCTAATGGAGGTGTTCTGTACTTCGCCACCCCACAGCATTAATATCCTAACTGGACCCGGATAGAAACGCAAGGCGCTCAGTAACACCTAATAACATCACAGTAAACAGTGCTAATTAAGAAGTAATAACAATGCCATTTAGGGATTAAAATTGTATATGTTTGAGATATTTTAATAACTTATTGTGGTCTTACTGTAATAATGTAATTTTATGTTGTTTTGATTGATGTTAGCCGCCCTGAGCCCATCAGGGGAGGGCGGGAGATAGATAGATAGATAGATAGATAGATAGATAGATAGATAGATAGATAGATAGATAGATAGATAGATAGATAGATAGATAGATAGATAGATAGATAGATAGATAGATAGCAATATTGGTGTTGGAGAAAACTATTTTTGATCAGGTTCAGCCCAATAACGAACTGATAGACTGATCAAAGTCACCAAGTAATACACTGTCTTTCAGTTTGCAAAAATATATTACAAAGATTGTGTACAACACATAATAAACAATACAATAATGATAGAGGCTGGCGGTGCTAGGGCCTTTTAAAGTAACAAAAACCCCAAGGGGCCAAAAAAAACCCATCCCCAAATGAATAGATATAAGTCCAAACTTGGAAATAGTCCAACTGAAATTCACAAGGTGTGTGCTCCTAAGGAACGTAGCTTCAATGCAGCCACTTTCTTAAAAAGACGCCTCTCTAGATTTTGATGACGTTTCAATTCCTTCTTCAGTTTAACGGCTCAATTATTTAGGAACCCCGTTCTACATTTTCTAATCACAGCATTAAGTGTTGTACACAATCCTTGTAATATATTTTTGCAAACTGAAAGACAGTGTATTACTTGGTGGCTTTGATCAGTCTACTAATTACACCAAGTGCCCTTGAAGCAGCAGACAATAACAAACTGATGGCTGCAATTATTTTTCTAAGGAAGCTAATGACGGCAATTGGACCTTTAAGAAATTTGGAATTCAGCAAACTGGGAAATAAAATGGGAACAATACAAAGGTGGAAAGGATCTGAGTGTGCTGTTTCTTAAAGAGGGGGACAATGAGATCTTTGAGGATAAGTCACATAAGAAGAGGGCAAACTAGGAGTAACAGACAGAGTTTAGTGGCCTAGAATCCAAGCAAAAAAACCTCCCAAAAGGTCAAAAGCTGAAGAAATTAGTAAGGAGGAGCACAAGATGGCAGCAGAGAGGATACATGAAAAAAGCGTAGTTAGGCAGACAAAAGGCTACTATAAGGCATGATTTGAAAGATGCATGAAAGGTGACAGAAAGGCGTTTTACAAACATAGATTTTGAAGCAAAAGACAGCTTGGAGTTTATAAAAATTGCATACGGAGCAACTGAAGAATACTTTTGGGATGTATACCTTTATATGTAAGGTATGTTTTAAAATAATAAAAGGATTAAAAGGACTGTGCCTTACAGGAAACCCTCTGAGGACAATGCAGATCCAAGAAGAAGGGGTGGGTGGAGGGATTCCTGGAAATGACTTAAATTGGATTGAATATGAGTATTCCCTAAATAACTCGGGTTCATCTAAAGGACTTCTTTCTCCTGCCTAGGATTTAAAATCCACGAAAGGGGCTTCCCTCAGGAACTGGAATTTGCTGAGGTTAGGTTTGCTGGGACCCAGGGGGCTATTTCTGATGCCAACTCCAGTTGATAGAATTGTCTCTCCTAAATGGGAAAGCTGGTGTCATCCCTAGGGTGACCATAATGTCTGAAGGCCAGCCAGGGACACGTTGGGGGGGGAAGGTAGGGGTGCGCCGCGCGCGAAGCGCGCGCCCCGCCGGAAACAGGAAGTGACGTCACTTCCGGTGATGTCATGCCACCACAGGAAACAGGAAGTGACATCACTTCCTGTCCCCGCGTCACCTGCCGGAAATGGGAAGTGACATCACTTCCTGTGACATCATTTCCCCCAAATGACATCATTTCCCCCAAATGCCACTGCCGGAAACAGGAAGTGACTTCACAGCACTTCCTGTGACATCCCCAAAAACCCCCCAAATATCACCGCCGGAAACAATTTTGTTCTGAAATCCTGTATATACTTCATCAGTATATGGGATAAGGCACTTTCTCAACTGTGCTGCATAATGCAGCCTATTTATTTTGTCCTGTTTGCTCTGTTGGCTCTATCTGCGCCACCTTCATCACTTTCGGGGTGTGGATCCCCCAGTGGGGTGGTCTCCCGACTCCCTCCGCCGGCTGTTTCTGATAGCCCTGCGCCCCCTCTTTCATTTGATATGTGTCCCGTGCGGGTGCCACCCTCCGCCGGGAGATGCCGCAAAATGAGCCCCCTTGAAGCTTATGGCGGCAGGGCTCGGGGGAAGCGAGCTAGACTGCTGTTCTTTTGAGGGGTTATAGAGTGTTTCGAGCCCGTCCCTGTGGCATCGGTCCCATCGTTGTGGGGCCCAGGGGGCCGGCGCAGCGGCACGCCGAAGCAGCCTGTCACTAATAACACAGGTCGAGATGCAGGACAGGAACCCGGAAGTGACCGACAGGCTGCTTCAGCGTGCCGCTGCGCCGGCCCCCTGGGCCCCACAACGATGGGACCGATGCCACAGGGACGGGCTCGAAACACTCTATAACCCCTCAAAAGAACAGCAGTCTAGTTCGCTTCCCCCAAGCCCTGCCGCCATAAGCCTCAAGGGGGCTCATTTTGCGGCATCTCCCGGCGGGAGGGTGGCACCCGCACGGGACACATATCAAATGAAAGAGGGGGCGCAGGGCTATCAGAAACAGCCGGCGGAGGGAGTCACGAGACCACCCCACTGGGGGATCCACACCCCGAAAGTGATGAAGGTGGCGCAGACAGAGCCAACAGAGCCAACAGGACAAAATAAATAGGCTGCATTATGCAGCACAGTTGAGAAAGTGCCTTATCCCATATACTGATGAAGTAAATACAGGATCTGAGAACAAAATTGCACCAGAAGACACAAACACAAAGCTCCCTTACACTGAATCAGTGCTTGGGTCCACCAAAGTCAGTATTATCTACTCCAGTCACAAACACAAAGCTCCCTTACACTGAATCAGTGCTTGGGTCCACCAAAGTCAGTATTGTCACATAAGAACATAAGAGAAGCCCTGTTGGATCAGGCCAGTGGCCCATCCAGTCCAACACTCTGCGTCACATAAGAACATAAGAGAAGCCCTGTTGCATCAGGCCAGTGGCCCCTCCAGTCCAACACTCTGTGTAACATAAGAATATAAGAGAAGCCCTGTTGCATCAGGCCAGTGGCCCCTCCAGTCCAACACTCTGTGTCACATAAGAACATAAGGAGGGAAGGAAGGGAAGGGAAGGGAGGAAAGAAGGAAGGAAGGAAGGAAGGAAGGAAGGAAGGAAGGAAGGAAGGAAGGAAGGAAGGAAGGAAGGAAGGGGGAGGGAGGGAAGGAAGGAAGGAAGGAAGGAAGGGGGGAGGGAGGGAAGGAAGGAAGGAAGAAAGAAAGAAAGGAAGGAAGGGAGGAGGGAGGGAAGGAAGGAAGGGAAGGGAGTGAGGGAAGGAAGGGAGGGAAGGAAGGAAGGAAGGGAGGAGTGAGGGAAGGAAGGAAGGACGGGAGGGAGGAGGGAGGGAAGAAAGGAAGGCCGCCCCCCGCCCCCCCCCGCTTTCGGCCCCCTTACCTGCTTCCAGGGCGGTGGAGAGTCCAGCGGCGGTGGCGGCGAGTCCTGCGGCGGCGGCCCTCGCGGCGAGGGAGGGAGGGAGCTGCCGGCGCTGGCCTCTGGAGGCCTCCAGGGACCAGCGCCGGCTGCTCTGCGGCCTCTCCGCGGTCTCCGCTGGTCCCGGAAGGCCTTCCAGAGGCTCTGGAAGGCCTTCCGGGACCAGCGCCGAGTGCTCCGCGGCCTCCCCGCGGCCTCCGCTGGTCCCTGGAGGCCCCCCAGAGACTCTGGAGGGCCTCCAGGGACCAGCGGAGGCCGCGGGGAGGCCTTCGCTGGTCGGCGCTAGTCCCGGAAGGCCTTCCAGAGGCTCTGGAAGGCCTTCAGGGACCAGCGCCGGGTGCTCCGCGGCGTCCCCGCGGCCTCCACTGGTCCCTGGAGGCCCTCCAGAGACTCTGGAGGGCCTCCAGGGACCAGCGGAGGCCGCGGGGAGGCCTTCGCTGTTCGGCGCTGGTCCCGGAAGGCCTTCCAGAGGCTCTGGAAGGCCTTCCGGGACCAGCGCCGGGTGCTCCGCGGCCTCCCCGCGGCCTCCGCTGGTCCCTGGAGGCCCTCCAGAGACTCTGGAGGGCCTCCAGGGACCAGCGGAGGCCGCGGGGAGGCCTTCGCTGGTCGGCGCTGGTCCCGGATGGCCTTCCAGAGGCTCTGGAAGGCCTTCCGGGACCAGCGCAGGGTGCTCCGCGGCCTCTCCGCGGCCTCCGCTGGTCGCTGGAGGCCCTCCAGAGTCTCTGGAGGGCTTCCAGCGACCAGCGGAGGCCACGGAGAGGCCTCCACCGCCGCCGCCGGGCCCCGCGCGCGGGCGGGGAAGGCGGCGAGTAAGGGAGGGAGCGTCCCTGCGCGTGCGCAGGGGCCCTGCGCAGGCGCAGGGACGCTCCCTCCCTCACTCGCCGCCTTCCCCGCCGGCGCCCGCGGCCCACCGCCTCCGGGGCTGGCTAAACCGGGACCTCTAAATGGTCCCGGTATAGCCAGCCCGGGAGGCGGGAATAGGGGGCCAGAACCGGGACATTCCCGGGCTCCCGGGACAGTCTGGCCACCCTAGTCATCCCTAGAGATCTTCTGGACTGTCTTGTCTGTCTGTCTGTCTCTCTCCAGTTTGGTGTAGTGGTTAAGTGTGCGTACTCTTATTAGGGAGAACCGGGTTTGATTCCCCACTCCTCCACTTGCACCTGCTGGAATGGCCTTGGGTCAGCTATAGCTCTTGCAGGAATTGTCCTTAAAAAGGGCAGCTGCTGTGAGAGCCCTCTCAGCCGCATCGACCTTGCAGGGTGTCTGTTGTGGGGGGAGAAGATATAGGAGATTGTAGCCGTTCTGAGATTCAGAATATAGGATGGGATATAAATATTATTTATTCTTCTGTCTGTCTGTCTGTCTGTCTATCTGTCATCTATTTCAAAAAGACTTATTTCTTAAGGAAGGTCTTCAGACTGGATTGAAGAAGTTGGCACTTTTTGTTTTCACTTCTGAGTCTTTTGGGTGGTAATGGGAAGCGCTGTCAAGTCACAGCTGCTTTATGACAACTCCTGGTGGGGTTTTCAAGGCAAGAGACTAAGAAAGGTGGTTTGTTGTTGCCTGTCTTTGCATCCCAATCTGGTATACTTTGGAAGTTTTCCATCCAAATGCAAATCAACTGGAGATCAGTTGTCAGTCGTTGGTTAAATGTTTTCCTTTCATAATGCTGTCCCTCATGGGCCTGAGAGCAATTGATTGTTACGCATTTTAAAAAGTAGTATTTACTGCTCTTAATATCTGTCAGCTACCTAAAATCCAGGCCTTTAACCCTAGATATGGCCACAGTTGTGAGCCTTTGGCATGAACCCAAAAGCCTGTATGAGTAGGACAAGCATATGCAAAACTAGCCCAGGCTGTGATGAATTGTGCTGGTTGTTTCCTTTCTGGCTGATTTAAATTGTATGTTTGTATTTGGTAAGCTGTTTTGTGTCTCCATGGTGGGGGGGGGGAGCAGAATTAAAATACTTCAATAGATATTTATTGAGTCCTGGTCTTTCTATTGTGCTAAATAAGGGAGGGCTATATCAGTATTTTAGATCCAAATGTGATTTGTTGTTGTTGTTGTTATAGGACCATTACCGTGAACATTTACAACAAATTGGCCACTGATAGTTGCAAAGCCTACACAGCCAATGACAGGAATTCTTCCTCAGTTTGGTGTAGTGGTTAAGTGTGCAGACTCGTATCTGGGAGAACCAGGTTTGATTCCCCACTCCTCCATTTGCAGCTGCTGGGTGACCTTGGGACAGTCACAAGTCCTCTCAGAACTGTTCTCTGAAAAGCAGTTCTCTCAGAGCTCTCTCAGCCCCACCTACCTCACAGGGTGTCTGTTGTGGTGGGGGGAGGTAAATAAAATTGTCAGGGGGAGGTAAAGAAAATTGCAACCACTCTGAGATTCAGCATATAGGGAGGGATATTAGGCTTGCCAATCCCCAGGTCCCAGTGGGGGTTCTTCCGCTTTCCCAGGCTCCTTTCCATCCCCCACTCAGCTGGCAGGCAGGGGAAAGCCCTGCCCCCACAGCCACCATTTGACTTTCCACCTCCGGAGGCTTCAGTCCTCCGATTGAAAGGCTTCCTCTTGGGATAGTGTGTCTGTGCTACTTTGAAGAAGCTGGCAGCAACTTGTGAGTAGAGATGCCAATCCCTCACTTCAGAGTCACCAGAGATGGAGTGGGGGCGGGGAGAGGGAAAAGGGAAATGTCTTCTGGTCACTTCATTATTCCCCATGTGGAGATCGATTCTCATAGGATATAATGGGGAATTGATCTGGATGCATTAGGGAGTCTGGGGGGGTGCTATTTTTGGAGGTAGAGGCATCATATTTTCAGTATATCATCTAGTGCCTCTCCCCAAAATAACCCCCAAGTTGCAAAACAATTGGACCAGGGGGTCCAATTCTATGTGCCCAAAAGAAGGTGCCCCTATCCTTCATTATTTCCTGTGGAAGGAAGGCTTTTTAAAAGGTGTGCTGTCCCTTTAAATGTGATGGCCAGAACTCCTTTGTAGTTTCAATTATGCTTGTCACACCCTTGCTCCTGGCTCCGCCCCCAATGTTTCCTGGCTCCACCCCCAAAGTCCCCAGATATTTCTTGAATTGGACTTGGCAACCCTATCGGATATAAATCCAATATCTTCTTCTTATACAAATAATTTGCTTCAAGGAGAGTAATCCCTAACCCCTGATTTATTTAAGGAATAAAGCAGTACCTGCAGAAATGTTCATGGATAATTATCTGTAGGGGTCATTTTGTAGAAAAATAGGTGGTGGAGCTCGTCCAGGGATTGTTATGCAGCTGCACATACTATTCAATGGACAAGGAGCTGCACTCCTGTGAGCTCCCACTGAATCTGAGGCCTGATTATCTGTGTCATTTATTTTGACAACTGCATCTTATTATAGAAAACACATAGGCAATCAATGAAAATACAACCCAAATCCTCTGTGAATTAAACAGAACAGCCATATTGCAATAGTAATGCTATGGTGACTACAGATTTTTTTTTCCAGTTTGTACTACATGTATATTAATCAATTGTTTCCATAAGAACAGAAAATAATAGGCTCTTAGTAGGATGTTTTTGGAGTGTTCTCATTGAGTTCCCTTTGCATTAAATATTTCTCTTTCTTCCATGCTTCCAATTATTTTTAATAGAGACTCAAGGAGCTAAAACAGAGGGAGTTTGCACGAAACGTAGCCTCCAAATCAAGAAAAGATGAAAGGAAACAGGAAAAGGCTCTTCAGCGATTGCACAAGTTAGCTGAACTCCGGAAAGAAGCTGCATGGTGAGTGGAAAGTTATTAAAAGGGTAAACAGAGTCAGAAGGGAAGGAGCTACCTTGGCCCATATGAAAAAATGTCTTGGGACAATTAAAATCTCGAGTCAGGGGGAAAAATTGATTATGTTTCCACTGCTCTCTTTGAGTTATATATACCAATTAGATTTGCCCCCTCCGTGAAGAAATAAATGTTTAACATTACTTTTTCATCAGAGCTAAAATGACAAGTATTTTAGTTTTTAAAAAAACCCTGTTGCATATATATTTAATAAAGACAAGCCTGGTGGAGGAGACCATTAGGGAACTAGATCAGGTATCTGAAGCCTGGCATTATTGAGAGAAGTAATGTATCATGTTGCAATTAGCTCAGTTTTTTCCATGCCATGTTCATAGAAAGTTGGCATTTGAAATGGTTTTTGAATTACAACCGGGGTGAAATTCTAGCAGGAGTTCCTTTGAGTATTAGGCTACACACCCCTGATGTAGCCAATCTGCCAAGAGCTTACAAGGCCCTTTTTTGTAAGCTCTTGGAGGATTGGCCTCATCAGGGGTGTGTGGTCTAATATGCAAAGGCGTTCCTGCTAGAATTCTACCCCTGGTTATATCATTATACTTGGCTGAGCTCCCCCCTTTCTCAACCCCCACCCTTCCCAGCCTGGACCTCCAAATCTCCAGGATTTCCCAACCTGGAGTTGGCAAGGCTAACTGGACCTGATGCTAGAAATTTAATCTATTTGGGTCTTCAGGCATTAGCTGTACTATGTGCCATTTTCACAGTTCTTGATTCACTTTTCCTCTCTTACTTGAGCCATTTGGAGAGGTCTTCGTTTAAAGAAAACAACATTGGTGGGTTAAAAGAGTGACTTCCAGGTGCTAGGGCTGCCAAGCCCCCAATCCGGGTGGCGAATCCTCCACCCGTGAAGTTCTCAACCTAAGGGGGGAACCTCCCCCTGCATCGTTGGTGCAATGACACCCGGAAGTGACGTCATCAAAATGGTGGCACACACGGCCGCTCTAGGCATTTCTGGGGAAACTCTATGGTTTTCCCAGATGCTCTAGCCATTTAGGGGGCTGAAATTCTATGGTACAACAGGTGCCATAGAGTTTTAACTTCCAAAATGGTTTAGAGCGTCCGGGAAAACCATAGAGTTTTCCCGTAGCCGCCTAGAGCGGCCCATGTGCATGCCACCATTTTGATGATGTCACTTCCGGGTGATGTCATTACGTCGCTCGCACACAAAGCGCATGTGCTAAAGTCCCCCGCCGGGACTTAAAGAGGACTTGGCAACCCTATGCAGGTCTTTTTCTCAAACCAAGATTCTGCAATTATTCAGGCTGTGATCTGCAAACCATTTGAGCTGGAACATTCGGAAATGGAAGAACCGAGTTCCTTTAGCTGCAGTGCAGTGAAACCCATTTAAATCCCAGAACTCTGATTCAGCTTGTTGCAGACTGGGGCGCACATGGTTATTTTCCCTCTTACTCCTCAGGCCTTTGTAACCTTTAAATAACTCACAGCTAGAGGTTTGTCTCTAACTCCCCATGCTGTGCTAATGATCATATTATACCTAATGGTATATTTATTAATGGTGTGCTGCGGAGAGGCTGAAGGACAATGGATCAGCCTATGTGTAAACATATCTGAAATTGCAAGCTGGACCCCTGGGGTACTGTATATGTTTAGAGACTGCTATAACTGTTTTAGAAATACAGCAAAAGAACAATGCATGCTGCATGAGAGAAAATACAAACCTGCCTGGGAGAGGGTCGCTGTGCTGTGGGTAACTATTTCAAAGGACCCCAGGGGGTTCCATACTTATCCTCACGCAACAACTTTTGCATCATGTAAAAAGTGTTTAACAGTCACTGCAAAATTTCTTTCAACACAACCTGCATCCCCAGAATTTACTTAAATACAGAGGGGAGTGGGTCACAAACAAGGCAATGCTAAGCAGAGTGAGACCCTTCTAACCCACTGAAGTCAGTGGGCCCTGCTGGGGATCACACTGGTGCCATGGTCTGCTATAGGTACCTTCTGTGATATGCTCAAAGACAGTATGCCTAGGAAGAGTCAGTACGGTCTAACACAGGCTGGAGGACACAACTACAAAATGGCAGCTGCAGGAGGAGGAGTCATTCACAAAATGACTGCCGAAGGAGGTGGACTCAGGCCTTTTTTTAGTAGGAACACACAGGAATGCAATTCTGGCTGGCTTGGTGTCAGGGGTGTGGCCTAATATGCAAATGAGTTCCCACTGGGCTTTTTCTCCAAAAAAGGCCTGTGGAAGACAATGGTGATGTCAGGAGGTGTGACTTAATATGTAAATGAGTTCCTGCTGGACTTTTTCTACAAAAAAGCCATGGGTGGAGCCAATCACAAAATGGCAGCCAGCAAGGTCTAATAGCAGCATTTCAGACAGAAGCTCTATTTAACAGGATGTTTTTTTTTTAAGTGTTTTATTGTAAACACTTTTTGCTTACTTACATATCACTTCCTTTCACTTAGTCAGTGAAGAACCTTGTCCGATGGTGGCAGCTGCTGCCAAAGGAAACTTAAAAAAAAAAATTGTACAGCCAATCAGATCCGCACTGGCCAACTTGAAGTCCTTTCTGGCATAAATCCCACTGGGCCCCACCCACTTTCTAAAGTCATTTGGTGAGTTCCAGAAAAGTTGTTGTCAGCTAGCGTGGTACCCATGGATGTCACGTTGTGGTCTTCTAGAATTGTCAGCCTAGGACTATGGAGCTTTGGCATTAAATCCTCACTTAGCAATGAAGTTTGCTTAATGACTGTGGATGTCTCTGTCTCTCTCCCCCTCTGGCCAATTTCACACTCACCTTATGCCACTCTGACATCCGTCTTCTCAGCGCGGCATCCTCCCAATTTCCCACTATTTGCATCAGGGCTGCAGCAAACATTGCGGTTTTCACGCAGCAAATGGAAACTGGTTTTTACCAGTTTCCATTTGCTGCGTGAAAACCGCAACGTTTGCTGCAGCCCCGGCGCAAATAGTGGGAAATCGGGAGGATACCGCGTTGAGAAGACGGACATGAGAGCGGTGTAAGGGGGAGTGCAAAATTGGTCTCTGTCTCTCTCTCTTTGTCTCAGTCTCTCTTAGCCCAAGCTACCTTCCAGAGGTGTCGTGCAGTTAAAATGGAGGAAAGAAAAACATAGGATTATTCTACAGGAAAAAAAAGAGGATTTAAAACATTGTAATATAGGCAGCAGGTTTAAGGAACAAGCATGCTAGAAAATACAGCATACTCTTTGGCAGCATTAGAGGCTTTCTGGCTTCCTCAGAGAGAGGTGACAGTCCTTTTGGTTTAAAAAAAAGGTTAAATAGTTATGTCTTCTGAACTGGTGAAAATAACTTTGAGCCCCAAGGCCAGTTTTAAGGTTCCCAGACACCTGCCTGGGGTTGGGGATCCCCCTGCTTTGGGGGCTCTCTCCCTGGTGCCATTCAGCCCCGATGGTTGGGGGACTGACCAGCAGCAAACCTAGGTCCAGGCCTCTGTTGCATGCAACATGTCAATGTCACTTCCAGTGATTCACAGACATTTTGGTCTTGGGCAAAAGCTCTATGGTAAAGTTGGGTTCTACCATAGAGCTTTTGCCCAAATACCAGAACAGCCCCATGTCACTGTCAGTGTATTGACCTCACTTTTGGTGCATGCCAGACATTGATGTGCCACCAGTGACAGAGTTTCACAGCATAAAATGATTATAATACATATGTAACTGTAACTGGTCTGTAACTAGTTGACAGATTGCACCCAAAGAGTGCTTGTGAATGGTTTTGCATCCTCTTGGAGGGGAGTGACAAGTGGAGTGCCTCAAGGATCTGTCCTGGGACCTGTTGTGTTCAACATCTTTATAAATGATTTGGATGAAGGAACAGAGGGGATGCTTATTAAATTTGCCGATGATACTAAATTGAGAGAGGTTGCAAATACAGTAGAAGACAGAAACAAGATACAGGATGACCTTGACAGGCTGGAAAACTGGGCTAAAACCAATAAAATGAATTTTAACAGGGATAAATGTAAAGTTCTGCATTTAGGTAGGGAAAATCCAATGCATGGTTATAAGATGGGGGAGACTTGTCTTAGCAGTAGTATGTGCCCAAAGGATCTAGGGGTCCTAGTGGATCATACGCTGAACATGAGTCGACAGTGTGATGCATTGGCTAAGAAGGCAAATGCAATTTTGGGCTGTATCTACAGAAGCATAGTGTCCAGATCACATGAAGTGATGGTATCGCTTTACTCTGCTCTGGTAAGACCTCACCTGGAGTATTGTGTTCTGTTTTGGGCACCACATTTTAGGAAGGATATAGACAAGCTGGAACGGGTCCAGAGGAGGGCGATGAAGATGGTGAGGGGTCTGGAGACTAAGTAGTTTGAAGAAAGGTTGAAGGAGCTGGGGATGTTTAGACTTTAGAGGAGGTGGCTGAGAAGGGATATGATCACCATCTTCAAGTACTTGAAGGGCTGTCATAGAGGATGGTGTGAAATTGTTTTCTGTGGCCCCAGAAGGTAGGACCAGAACCAATGGGTTGAAATTAAATCCAAAGAGTTTCCGGCTCAACATTAGGAAGAACTTCCTGACCATTAGAATGATTGCTCAGTGGAACAGGCTTCCTCAGGAGGTGGTGGGCTCTCCTTCCTTGGAGGTTTTTAAACAGAGGCTAGATGGCCATCTGACAGCAATGAAGATCCTGAGAATTTAGGGGGAGGTATTTGTGGGTTTCCTACATTGTGCAGGGGGTTGGACTAGATGACCCTGGAGGTCCCTTCCATGATTCTATGTATGTTATATCATCTTTCTGCCTTTAAAAGTATTGACATAACCACAATAAAACATTAAAACCAAGTACTTATCCTAAAGACCAGGTGCTAACACCTGGCATGGAACAAACTTATGCAAAAGCAATCAGTACATTCTGTTTTTTGCACCCTCCAGTTCCTCCATTACATAGATTCAAGGCTAACTAAAAGAAGGGCTGAGGAAGAAAGGCGGATGGCTTATGAGCTTTCTTCAGAAGCTTTTCTATCTCTGATAGAAAACAAAGATTCCTAGCAACCCCTTTGTAGAAGCTAGCACTCAGTCAAGGTCAAGGAGTGCCTTTCAAGAAGAGTTACGGTGTAATCTCAAGAACACTTTCCCTGGGAGTAAACCCTGTTGATTTGAGCATAGGGCTGTCAAACCTCCAATGTGGTCTAGAGATAGCCCAGAATTGCGACTGGTCTCTGACAACAGAGATCAGTTCCTCTGGATAAAATTGCTCTTTTGGAGAGGGGACTATATGGCACTATACACAATTGAGGTCCATCCCCTTCCTAAACCCTACCCTCCCTAAACCCTGTCCTCTCCAACTTGAAATCTCCTGGAATTCCCTACTGCAAAACAGATCCAGGTGGACAGCTGTGTTGGTCTGAAGCAATAGAAGAAATAGGAGTCCAGTAGCTCCTTTAAGACCAGCCAAGTTTATTCAGGATGTAAACATACGAAAGTTGACATTCTGAATAAAGCTTCGTTGGTCTTAAAGGTGCTACTGGACTCCTACTTTGTTCTAATGCAAAATAGGAACCCTATTTAAGCCCTTCCTAGGAAATGCCACTGCATGTACATTCTTTGCCACCAAAACATTAAGGACATGTTGTTTATTTATTTTATTTTATTTATTTTAGGTCATTTATAGTTTGCCCTATCCCAAGGAGGGCTCAGGGTGGATAACAACATTAAACAAACAATATGAATAACAATTAAAGCATGTGAATAAGATAAAAAAGCAATACAATCATAGACAGTTTTTGATAGCAGCTCAGTTGGCGCATGTTGTACAGCCTAGGAATTAGTTGGTACACATTGTACAGACTACAGATCAGTCCTAAATTCTAAGAATTAAGATACAGCATAGATGGTACTACAGCATAGGGCTGGCCAATGGAGCAGAATGCCCGATAGTGTAGGACACATTGCATTGCTAACTATATACTTCACATTCCTCTGAACAGTTTTTGAATTACATTGATAGATATTTGTTTTGTTTTGTTTTAGCGCACCAGGGAGTGGCCCTATGTTCAGATCCACCACGGTGACAGTCCGAGACCACTGTAATGAAATCCTTGTCAATTCTCCTAAAAATGAGCAAGAATTTGACTTCACTTTATTGCACAACTCCAGAGCCCCAGGAGATGTTACATCCATTGCTGCATCCACACCTGAAGCTGCAAAAAACAGTAAGCCAGATGCTAGCAAACTTGGGGATCCAGTTTTGGGACTCCACGGACAGAAGGTGGGGTTCTCTTTTGCTTTTCCCAAGAAAGCATCAGTCAAGCTCGAATCTTCGGCGGCTGCATTTTGTGACTACAATGATGAAGCATCAGCTGAACATGGGCTTAGCAGAAGAAGTCGGTTCGTTCCCGGCCTTTCAGCTGCATTATCTGAAGAAACCATTCTGGGTATGGAGGAAAAACTTAGCTCTGTTGCTCCATTGATGGAAAAACACAGTGACAAAACAGAAATCAACTTGCTGCAGGACTCCAAGGAACCGTCTGTTGAGGAGAACGCAATGCAAGAGGCCACTGAATTATGTCCCCCTGGTTCCCATTCAAAAGAAGCTGAGCCTAGCAGTCTGGAAAGCTTTTGCATTAATGTGGATTCAACAGCCTCACCTGATGAAATGTCCACAGATGCCCCAGGGAGCCAAGCTCTCCCTGAAGAAAACAATAGTGATGAGCACATAGGAAATAAATGCACAGGTCTCCCCATCAAAGAAGATTGTCTTTCGCAACAAGAAACGCAGGAAGGAAATGATCAAAACATTCCTAGCAATTCACCCACTGCTGAAGATGAAATTAAAAAATCCTCGTCTGATGGACTGATCCCAGCAAATTCTGAAGGGGAAACAATAGTTCTGCCTTGTAAGCAAAATTCACATAAAAGACCTTGTGAGCCATTTGTTCCTGTGCTTAACAAACACGGATCAACCATTCTTCAGTGGCCATCAGAAATGCTAATTTATACAAACACAGAGCCATCTATTTCATATAGCTGTAATCCTTTATGTTTTGACTTCAGGTCATCAAGAGCTTGCGAAAACCTGGAGAGAAATAAACCCCAGGCAAATACGCCTAATTCTTCTCATAAGGCTGATTCCAACCAGGGATCAGTTAGAGATTATACACATAAATCTCATTCGGTATATGCCGATTGCGTAATTGACGTTACTACACATCCGTGTAACCATGCAACATCAGTCTTGATGGATGTTTCTGCAGCTGAAGGTTGGAGTTCTGAAAAAAGCCAGGATGAATTGGCATTGGATGCTTCTTGCAAGACTGAAGAGAAAGAAAAAGACCACAGTCTCCCAATAGAACTGCAAGAGGACTCATCCACTGATGAACAACAAAATAAAAGATGGATCAAAAGAACACATGAAAAGTGGTTTCATAAAACTCGGAAGAGGAAAAGGAGACGAAAGCTATGCCATCACCATCACTGGAACACTGCCAAGGTGGATATTGGTATTTCTCCAGCACCTGAAAAACATGATAATTGTGTTGATGTTAAGAAACACCAGAATCTCCCTAGTCCTATGGAACAAGGTATGGTTGAAACTGGACTGGAGGACTTAGTTGCAGAACCGTTACAGCAGCCACATGAGTCTCCTGGGACTGAGAACAGTGATGACTGTGAAACTACATCTATGTCTACACAGGACCATGGCAACCAAAGTCCATACCCACCTTGGAATGCAAAAGATAACAGAGACTATTGCATTAACACTGAAAACCTGTGTAGAAGGAGCAAGCCAATTTCTCAAAGACAATCAAATAAACCAGGATTAAATTCTGGAAGATGCCACTCAGTATATTCTAGGCCTTTGTGTAGCTGGAGTATCAAAAAATCCAGAAGTAGCCCATATCACAAACAATGCACAAATCAAACCCAGCCCGTAAAGAGAGCCTATAATTCTCTCACAGATGAGCCAGATTTTTTTCATCGAAAAAGAAGACATCATGCATACTCTTGTTCATCTGATGAAAATTCAAATGCTCAGAGCTGCCTATCAGAAGAAAATGCGCAGCGAACATACAATTTTAGAGTATCTTGTAAACCTAAACGTAAACGAAGGAGAAAGAGAACAAGAACTCATCATGGGTTTATGGAGAGGCCACCAAGAAAGACTATCAGTGTCGAGCCTCCAAAAGGAGACCCCATATTCAACAATGCTCCTAACATATCAAGTGAAGATACCACAGAGAATGTAAATCCTCTTTCTGTGACTGATTATGCAAAAAGTACGGAAGAGACCATACAACCAACAGAAAGCCAACCAGCACCACAACTTGAACATTTACATCCATCAGAAAACATCCAAGAATCAAATTGTTCTGTTTCAAGGAGTACTCCATATCTGGAAGAATCCACATGCTCCACGTCTCCTGTTACTGAACAGAGTGTCCTTGCAGCAACCAAGTCCATGAACATGCTGGAAGAGAGAGAAAAGCATGAAAATGTGGGTGTTCCTGGCAGTCAACCTCCTAAAAAAGTGCCCAGTATTGAGAGGAATCTGGACCAGGCTCCACCTAAATCATATCTGTGCCACTACGAAGTGGCAGAGACCATACCACCTGAAAAACTTCACCCATCTGCCAATGAGTGGCTGCGGTATAATCCAGGTCTTTTTAATACCCCACCTCCTTTGCCCTTTAAAGAAGCACACATAAACACTCATGCTTTCTTGGCCAGTGAGCAAATCCTCACCCCATTCACTTTACCTGAACATGCACTGCTCTTGCCCCCCGAAAACCACGACAAATTCAAGGACCTTCAATGTGAGGCCTACCATCAGATCTTCCAGCAAAACATATTAGCGAATAAGGTGAAGCTGACCTTCCCTCCAGCTGCACTCCCACCTTCGAACCCTCCTCTGCAGCCCTTGCCCTTGCAGCAGCCACTGTGTTCTACCTCTGTCACCACAATCCATCACACCGTTCTGCAACAGCATGCAGCGGCAGCAGCAGCGGCAGCTGCTGCTGCTGCCAGTACATTTAAGGTTCTTCAGCCTCATCAGCAGTTTCTTTCTCAAGTCCCCACTCTTTCACGAGCACCTTTACCTCATTTGTCAGTTGGGCCAAGACTTTGTCCCGCGGGTCACGCGGCCATCATCGGTCCACCTCAGCTGCCACTCATTCCAGCGTCTGTCCTCCACCCCAATCATTTGGCCTTCCCCCCTTTACCGCATGCACTGTTTCCATCGCTCCTGTCTCCACACCCAGCGGTCATTCCTTTGCAGCCGCTCTTCTGAGCTTCACGTTGACCAGTTAAAATGGAAGGGCATATCTTCGGTGGTATAGATACATCCACGACCAGCACCATTTATCAGATACTTTGACAAATCAATGAACTAAGATTAAGGGGTTACAAGATCCTCTTTATCTGGGAGATATTTGCTATTGGTGCAACAATGCAAACATTTACATGTAAAGTGCAAATTCATATTACAATTAAAGCACTGAATTGGTACTAATACAAATTATATATATATAGATATATATATATATATATAGATATGTACGTATGTATGAAGATCATGTCTTAAAATATATAAACCTGTACATAAAATATATTTATAGTACTGTAAGTTACGTTATAATGTATGCTCCTGGGTTGTCTTTTTTTTATCCTACTTGTGTATTTGCACCTAAGTATGTTTAGATAAAACCGATGCACTATGTTTTGTATGACATTCCCTTATCACCATAAATCTAGTGAGAAACTCTCTCTTGCAATAAATTTCTTTTGTTACAGATTTAACAATATTAAAGCAAATATATATATATATTTCTCTCATTTACTGTTAGCCTCGCAGACTGTCATTCTGTACCATTTAAATCCTAGGTTCTTCTCCATTGAGATCATCAGGTTTCTCAGTCTTTGGTGATGTATTGCCTAGAAGCTAAAACCTTCAGGGAAATCATCTTCCTGAGAAGAGGGCAAAGGGCAATAGATCTGATTGTCTTAGCAGCTCGATGCTGGAGAGACAAATATTGCCCATTTGTAGCATGGGCCCAAACTGCTGACTCTAGAAACAAGAAATTGAGAAGCAAAAACCTGCCTTCTCTTTTGTATACATCTGTGAAATAACAAAAAGCTCAGTTGTGCTTAAGAAGGCTGCTGAATTTTTCAACTCCCTGAATTCCAACTTTGAAAAGTCCCCATTTCGCTTCTCCTGGATACAAATCAAACCCACAAGTTTTACCCCGTTTTCTGTTCCACATTAAATTTATACAATTGTTCAGGCATTTTTTTTTTTTTAGGGGGGATGTCAATTATCTATTGGTGGTATGAAAGTGGTATTAAGAAAGGCTTTTTAAAAAAAGGTGTGGGATTACCAGTTCCAAAAAGAGGCTTGAGTGAAATTGTTCACAATGACAACATTTGAAAGTTGAAAGGAGTTATGTTCATGCATTCTTGGTTTTGCAGTCAGATCAAGCAACCTGGCACAACTTGTTTATGATTTACAGCCCACAGAATAACCTGCCACTACCCAGTGAACTGCTGCTGCCCATCCCAGTGCCGGATACAGCAGCGGCAACAACTGTTTACTGCTTCCATACTCACTGATGCACTGACCTTGTTAGATGTGGGAAGCTAAGGAGAGTTGTCCCTGGTTAGTACTTGGATGGGAGACCACCATGGAGAGGATTGCTACACAGAGGCAAGCAATAGCAAACAACCTCTGTTTGTCTCTTGTATTGTTGGAACTCTCTGTCTGGGGCAAGTGATGCTATGTATTCTTGGTGCTTGGGAAGGGCAACAGGGTGAGGGCTTCTGGTGTCTTCGCCCCACGGATGGACTTCCTGATGGCACCTGAGCTTTTTGGCCACTGTGTGACACAGAGTGTTGGACTGGATGGGCCATTGGCCTGATCCAACATGGCTTCTCTTATGTTCTTGTCCTGTGAGGGTCACCAAAAATTGGATGTGGCTTGACAGCACTTTCCATCACCATCCACTGAAAATCTTCACACATATAATCAGGTAAGAGTAGGAGCTGATAGTATGCCCACCAAGGGGATCCTGTCAAGAATAGTGTAGCCACCCTGAATAAAATTTAGGAACACTCACCCTGTGAAGTGGCAGCAATCATGCTATTATATTTGCCCCCATACCTACCAATGTATGATGTGGAGTAATGAAAGGAAGGCACACTCCATGACTTGCTAAAATTACACAGCAAAATGGACAACATTAACACCTCCAATGTCTGTTCCCTCTCCCTAATCATCTCGGTTGCTCTCTTCTGTATTTTTCCTAGCTCTGTAATGTCCTTTACGAGATACAGTGACCAGAATGGCACTCTGCATTCTAAATGAAGCTAAACCATAGATCTATATGGGGCATTGCAATAACTGTTGTTTTATTCTCAGTCCCTTTCCTAATAATCCCTAAAACTACTTCTTAGATTTATACATGCAAGGTTTTGTGTTTTTTTTCACTTGTTCACTGTAGCATCAAGTGATAATCTGCACATGTGAAATAGCTGTTATGCGTGTAATGGAACAAACAGAACTTTTTATATCTTCACAAATGCAGTGCATTCACAGGTTCAGTGATGTACTCACAGGTAAGCTCCATTCTTAGGCATGCTCATAGTCAACAAAGTAAATACCCACACCTGGCAGATGCAGATACCATCCAAGAGGCCACCACTGCAGACTGGCCTTTATCTAAGCAACAGAAAGATTTTTTTTTTCCAAAGGAATTTCAAGGGAACAGAACAAAGACCACCTTCTACTTTGACACTTGAGGGATGAAGGGAAGAAACACTTGACAGATGCCTGGCAAACTTATCAGTGCTCCTTTGTTCGAGTTCCAGGTTGGCAACAGCCAAGCACTTCGTGCTACTTGATTTCCAGTAGTGGTGACAATGCAAAAACATGGTGTGGAGGTGAGCAAGGAGGGGCAGGCAGATGGAAGCCTTTGATCTGGGTTTTGGGTTGGGCCAATGATGAAAACTACTGTCCACAGGGCTTTTTGTAGGAAAAAGCCTAGCAGGAACTCATTTGCATATTAAGCCACACCGTTGACTGAACCATTGTTTCACACAGCAGTAACTCATTTGCATATTAGGGCACACCCGGACGCCAAGCCAGCTGGAACTATGTTCCTGTGAGTTCCTGCTCAAAAAAGCTCTGTCCAGATCCCACCATTAGCTGAACTAACTTGACGATGGATACATCTGTCAAGGCAAAATAATAATAATAATAATAATAATAATAATAATAATAATAATAATAATAATAATAATAATAATAATAATAATAATAATAGAAGTACCCTCAATAAAACAAAATACCTTATTTTTAATTTAAATAGAAATGTTCATTTTCCTTTTTAGCTCCTTTTACAGTATTTTAAATTCAATTGACTGAAATTACCAGTTTTTGAAATATGACACTTCGTAGCAGACAGTAACAGTTCTTGTTTTCTGAACAACAGAAATGTGGCTTCATGTAATTAATTGTAAGTCTTTTCATTTGAATCCATAATGCCAACATTTAGTATAGTTTATCAAGAAATCTAAAACTAGTGTTTTTTTTAAAAAAAGTTGCTATTTCCTTCAATCACCTGGGTCCATAGAATTAATTAATCTTCAGACGACAATGATAAACCTAAATTAGGTTATAGATTTTGCTAAATTGCTGCCGAATCCCAAAACAGCTATGGAGAGAAATGACTGAAAAGTTAATATGTTCCACCCAAATGAGAAATGCACTCCTTCCCACCCACCCCCTCACCCTGACCTTGGGAAAGGAGAGATATGACCAGACCGTGTCCTTGAGGCATATAATTTCTCGGGTAATATAAACCATAAAATAATGTTCTAAATAGGATTTTCATTAACATTGAAATGTCATATTCTGTTGCAAGACAGCTTGTCAATAAACACTTATATAATCCCAAACCGTAACAGCCCCAATAGGGAAGGTGCAGAAAAATCCCTGCTCATGTGAAAATAAGGAAGCCTGGTGGCACCATAAAGATGAACAAAGATGGCTATTGCTGCAATAGTCTAATGTGGCTCCCCCTTCCCCGGATGCCCCATTAGGATAACATGTGACCCATCATGTCAGGACCATGGCTGATTGGGCTATGCTTACCTGGTATGTCACAAGTTGTTCAGGCTTAACCTAGAGTGACCATAGCGTGAGGCTCCTCGTGGCATGATTTTATTATACACAGAGAAAGAAAGAATAAACACATGGCAAGGTAATGCTTGGGTGCTTGCCATACGGTGAAATTCTCTGCAATGGGCACACTCAAGAGTGGTGGATTGCCAAGTATATCCCACCTCCCACCACTGCGTGTCCCTAAAGAGCTTGGGGCAGGGCTTTTTAAAAGGAGGAATGAATAGGAATGCAGTTCCAGCTGGCTTGGCATTAGGGTGTGGCCTAATATGCAAATGAGTTCCTGCTGGGCTTTTTCTACAAACAAGCCCTGTGTGAAACAATGGTGACATGAGGGGGTGTGGCCTAATATGTAAATAAATTCCTGCTGGGCTTTTTCTAAACAAAAAAGCCCTGGCTAGGTGTATGAGATGTCTTTATTGGAGAAAGTCAGGAGATACTGGAGGATGGGCTTTGCATGTGGAAGGTCCTAGATTCAATCCCTGGCATCTCCAATTAAAAGGTCCAGGTAGGAGGTGATGTGAAATACCTCTATCTGAGGTCCTGGAGAGCCCCTGCCAGTTTGAGTAGACAATATTGACCTTGATGGACCAATGGTTTGATTTGGTATAAGGCAGTTTCATTTATGTTCATCTGAATTAGCATTCTGAAGTGTGGATAAACAACTATTTATTGGCTAATGAAGCACAGCACAGAGGAAAATAATGGTATCGTATGTGAGTTCTGGGTTCCGCTGGGCACTCAGTTGCTGCCCACTTGCACATTGCTGAAGTGTAGTCCTGGCATCTCTGCTGCTGTTTCCTGGTGCCCTCTGATAAAGGCACCATACACTCATCCCACCAACGTGGGAGGGACAGTGGCTCAGCGGTAGAGCATCTGCTTGGTAAGCAGAAGGTCCCAGTTCAATCCCCAGCATCTCCAACTAAAAAGGGTCCAGGCAAACAGGCATGAAAAACCTCCGTTTGAGACCCTGGAGAGCCGCTGCCAGTCTGAGTAGACAATACTGACTTTGATGGAAGGAGGGTCTGATTCAGTATAAGGCAGCTTCGCATGTTCATATGTTCATCCCCTTCCATCAGCACTCAGTGGTGAGCGCTGACTCCAGTGATGACAGCAGTTTTGAGGGTTCACCAATACTAATGGAAATAGATTCCCAAGCATCTCAGCCATATCTGTGGATGGTCATGACCACAGGCTACATTCTCCGTACAGTTTTTTTGGGGGGGGGCATGGGTGCAACTGAAAACATTCAAGTTTCATCAGTGGTCTGATTTAGTGTAAGGCAACCACATGTATTCATGATTCCAGAGTAAAGGCATGTTGACATGTCATATATTTTCAGGAAGATCTCCTGAAGTGAAATCTTGGTCTTAGACATGTGCTCCTCACATGAACCCTGTAAAGACCATAGATCCACAAGGCGTGAACACATGTGAGAGGGAAACTGACATCCATTCATCTGAATGTCTGCATAGTGCATTTGGCTGTGGAGGCTCAATTCTCACTATGCTGCTTTTCCAGGGTTCCCCATTTTGTGGATTCAGTTGTATTTATTTTATTTCTTTTATTTTATTCGATTTATATCCCGCCCTACCCCACCGAGGTGGGCTCATGTGTAGGCTCCATGTGTAGGCTCCATATACATGTTCAACTTAACGTGCCGAGGTTGGGGGGTGAGGCCTGGCATCATAATGAAGCTGCTCCCTGATCAAATTAATATACCCTAGACACATCATCTTTCCTGGTAAGTATTTGGATGGGAGACCATCACAGAAGTCCAGGGTTGTGACACAGAAGCAGGAAATGGCAAACCACCCCTGAACATGTCTTGGCTTGAAAACCCCATAAGGGGTTGCATAAGTCACCTTTGACTTGACACTTTCCACCACCACCAGACACATTATCAGAAACAATAACTGTTGGATTGTTGATTAAAGATGTTCACATGGGTAATTAGATTTGAGTTCAGTAGCCCATTAGAGTCTAACCATTTTTCAGCTTTCAAGAGTCAAAAGCCCCTTTGTCCAATACTAGATGGATAATTTCAGGTGGGTAGCCATGCTGGTTTGCAGTAGAAGATCCGGATTTGAGTCCACTCATCCCTTAGAGACCAAAAAAAAAAAAGATTCCCAAAGTATCATATTTGGAGAGTCCAGGTCAGGACCGGATCTACATTTTTTTGGGAGGGGGGCAAGATTAAAAAATGACGTCCCCTTATGGGTCCATTATATCTTATGGGCTCATAGAATAGAATGGACTCCATATCCAATTTGGCACCCCCTCCCCCTTTGGTAGCACCCAGGGCAAGCACCTCCTCTGCTCCCCCGAGATCCGGCCCTGGTCCAGGCTCTCTTCATCAGAGTTCTTTGACTCTCGAAGGTTTGTACCCTAGAAATCTTGTTGGTCTTTCAGGTGTTACTGGGTTCACATCTTGCTCTTCCATGTGGATGTATCACTGTTTCATCACATGGGGTACTCTTTGGATGGACAACCCCTAATCTCCATCTCACCCCCTCTAAATTAGAGGCAGCATGCATATCGCACTGTCATTTCCTGTAAAATATTGTTTTTACATCAATGGATGCTAAATGTAAAACAATTTTCCACATTTTTTAAAAAAAGTTATATTAAAATGCATTTTTATGTTTATACACAGGGCTTTTTTTGTAGCAGGAACTCCTTTGCATATTAGGCCATACATCCCTAATGTAGCCAATCCTCCTGGAGCTTACAGTAGGCCCTGGTACTAACAGCCCTGTAAGCTCTTGGAGGAGTGGCTACATCAGGGGTGTGTGGCCTAATATGCAAAGGAATTCCTGCTACAAAAAAAAGCCCTGATTCTACATAACTGTAGTTGGTATGCAAATTGAAGATGGCACCCTCTTTTTCTTGATGGCACAGATGTGTGGAGGGGAGGAACAGTCTTCCTTTCAGGTAAACAGAGTATATGATTCAAACTTAGTCAATATTTTGAGAGAAATTCCTAATAGCCTTTAAAAAAGAAAGAAGAAGAATGCTCTTTTTTGCAAGCTCTTGGAGGACTGGCTACATCAGGGGTGTGTGGCCTAATATGCAAAGGAGCTCCTGCTAGAATTCCACACTTGCCTGTCAATAATCAAATTGTTGGCTGCTTTCATAAGTAAATATTATAGCATCTGTCAAAAGTTTCTTAAAAGTTCAAATGTTTCCCATGCACTCAAGGTCCAAGCCACAATATTTTTTGTGAGTTAAATTCAGCAGCACATTTCAGTTTTAGTTGACCCTTCCCTTCCTCAGAGCAATGTGCGGCCACCATAAGAACATAAGAGAAGCCATGTTGGAGCAGGCCAATGGCCCATCCAGTCGAACACTCTGTGTCACACAGTGGCCAATATATGTGTGTGTGTATACACACACATACATATACACACATGTATACACACACACATATATACTGTGGCTAATAGCCACTGATGAACCTCTGCTCCATATTTTTATCCAATCCCCTCATAAAGCTGGCTATACTTGTAGCCGCTGCCACCTCCTGTGACAGTGAATTCCATATGTTAATTCCACATGGTAGAAGTTGCCATTTTCTCTAGGGGATCTGATCTCTGGAGATTGGTTGTAATTCCAGGAGAACTCAAGGTCCCACCTGAAAATTGGCAACCCTAAATTGCAAATTATGAAAGCCTCTAAATCTTCCCCAAAAGCCCTAAATTTCAATGGCAGAACAGCATACCTTGGGAAGAGTAGGAAATTTTATGGAAAACTCTGAAATGTGACATAGCCTAGGTTTGTAGTACTTAATCCAGCCCCGGGGGGGGGGGGATTCTCTTGTCCAGGGCTTTTTTTTTTTTGCAGGAACTGCTTTGCATATTAGGCCACACACCCTGGATGCAACCAGTCCTCCAAGAGTTTACAGTAGGCCCTGTAATAAGAGCCCTGTAAGCTCCAGGAGGGTTGGCTACATCAGGGGTGTGTGGCCTAATATGCAAAGCAGTTCCTGTTACAAAAAAAAAAAGCCCGGCTCTTTGCAAATGCTGGCATCCACAATGACATCCCACTTTATCCTTTACTCTGGCAATCACAGCTCAGGAATGAGATCATGATTTCAGGCCAGCAGGGATGCTTCTGAGACTATCAGCTGTGGCAGAGATTACATCCCATAGTGTCCTTCTCCTTCCCTTAGGAAGATGCCCGTATATTGGCTGAGAAAGGGTACTCAACGCCAAATGGGACTTCCATGCTCTGACAAGTGTTGCGTTGTTGGGGGCTGATACATGCAATATGGCAGCTTTATTTTTCAGCACATATTCTTTGGCTCTCTCGCTAGTGAGACTTAGCCCCCCATTTGGGGATTTCTGGCTTCGACCACATCCGAGTGGCATCAGTGTTACCTGCAGTTCTGTAAATTGTCTCAAAAACCTGTATATATGGATGCACACACTGTATGCTCCCCGACTGTATAGTTTTATCATTATTTTAACTCTTTTTCTATTGAATTTAGAGATAATTTTTTATAAAGCAGATGATAACAGGCGTTGTATAAAATATCACAAATTGTACATTAATCTGACTTGATATATGAGATGTATAGAATTGTTTTGTAAAGCATTCTGGTTTCATGTATACAGCAACTAGAGGCTTAAATATTATCCCCTACCCCCTTGATAGGGTTCCCCTCCAGTTCTCTATCTATACTTTCTGAGCATTCTCTATCTTGGTTTTGTTAGTTAGCAAAAAAAACAACTTTAGAGTTTCTTAGGATTTATATTTGCAAATAAGAACTCGGGATTGTTTTGTACTTTCAGTTGTAAAAAATAAATAAATGTATCTGCCGTAAGAACTACATGACTTCTTGTTCACATTTTTATATTTATATCTCACTGCTGAGGGTTCAGATTTATTGTCTACCCAGTTTCTAAATTATAGATCATCAATGTACCCCGCAATGGAGGGGAAATATGACCTGCAACAGGGCTGTTCCATTGTGCGCTGAAAAAAATTCCCTGCGTGCCAGCACAACTCACTGGTTGTAGAGCCAGCAATGGGAATTCCAGGAACTTTCTGTCTTCTGTGCTATTGAGCCCTCTGAATATGTTTTACAAATCTAACTGAAAAACTACTGAAACCATCTTTGCACAGAACACTATGAATATCAGAAGCTGGAGTCCAACTATTTGGTATGGTTTTCTGTCTTCTCCTTCCTTGGAGACTTTCTCAAGTACTCGACCTCACTCGTGCAGAACATGTATTTTCTCCTAAGGTATGGCTACTCCTAATTCGTGAGTCATGTTGACACTTAATGTACATCTTGTGCCTTGCCCACCAGTAGAGTTGGCAGTGGGGACATGGAGAGGTGTGCACAATGTTACCAATGCTACTACATCACTTCTAGGGGAAATTGGAGGGCTTCTGGCAAGTCCTAGAGCTGCCCTACATCACTTCTGGGTTTCCCCAGAAAGGACTACTAGGTTTTCCCAGAAGGGACCTAGACTGTTTTCGCACACAGCTCATCTCGCAGTCACAATCCTGTTCCCTCCGTAGCGTCTGGTCGGATTTCCCACCATCTGCGCCAAAGTTACAGGAAGTGCCGCAGCTTTTGTGTAGCAAACGTAAACTGCTAAAACCCAGTTTACGTTTGCTACGCAAAAGCCGCGGCACTTCCTGTAATTCCGGCACAGATGGTGGGAAATCCGACAGATGCTGTGGAGGGAACAGGATTGTGACTGCGAGGTAAGCTGTGTGTGAAAAAGGTTATAGTGATGTCAATTTCACTGTGTTTTCTCCCATCACCTCTCAGAGAGGGGATGGGAACAGAACAAGGCCAACTGGAGACAACCCTCCATAGCAACAGTCCTAGCAAGCCCTACCCCACCACTGAGGAATTCTATCTGTGCTCACAGGTTATGATGGTAACACTAAGGGCTGTAGAATCATAACATCATCAGGTAAATAATAAAAGCCCAAGCGTGGTGGCAATTCTCAGGATTTTTATTGGATGGATGTGGCTTGAGCAGGATTGGCTCACACTGTCTCTGCCGTGCCATTGGCTGAGTCTGCTCTCTCCTGCCCACTGCCAGCCCTCATCAGGCAAGAACCCCAGCAGAAGGCCACTGACCTTCAATGGAGACAGTTTTCTCCTGACAGGGAGCTTACTGAGCAGGACTACTTCTCCTCAGGGCCTGTTATAGGAAGTCCAGGACAGTCCATCTGAGAGCAGCCAAGGAGGTGTGAGGGTGTAAAACAGGGGAAAGATTTGTGGTGCCTGGCCCCCCAGCCCCCCCCTTCCCCAGCTACGGGCCTGTGCTCATGAGAAAATAGTTGGGTTCCTTCTCTTCAACTGAGGCAAAAAGAATGTTCATTCACAGCAGGGAGGGGCCCTTTCCACCTGCCAATACTCTTCACTCTTTCTATTCCAATTAGGCTACAGTGGACTCATATGACAGAATGGTTCACACTGATTATTATGACTCTTGTACATACATTTATGTATTAAAATATTTATATCTAATCGTCCATGTTTCATAGTGGCTTTTAAAAAAAAAAGCACAGAACCCCCCCCCCCCCAAAAAAAAAAAAATTACATGAAATACAAACAAACCTCTCCAGCTCACTTTTCTGCCATGAACTGTACCAGGACTTCATCCTCCCTCAAAAGGTTGAATAGGATGTTTATCATTACCTCCTATACCTAGGGAGTGTAGGAATCAACTTCCCTTCATCTGGGAGGCCAGTGCTATAGGTGGGAATGAACACCCTTGAAGCTGTAGCTGATTTAACAGCAATAAGAGAGAGTAACAGCCAAGAGAGAATCATTTGAGATTACATACAGATTCATCCCAGGATGGTTTTTCAAGCAAGTGGGTTCCAGCTTGTCTCTATGAATCATATTAAGAGCAAAACCAACATACACTTTGATCTCATTTATGGTTATCAGTAATGCTCATCATCATGGTGGATTTATTTAGATAGCTCTTTAGATATTTATACTCTGCTTTGTTCCCCAGTGGCTTACATCCTCCCTTCCTTAATTTTTACCCTCACAGCTGTGTGAGGTAGATTAGGTGAAGAGTGCATGACTCACCCAAAGTCACCCAGAGAATTCCATTGGAGAGCCGGGATTCAAACTTATACCTAGACTCTAACTATGGCACCTACTGGAGAGAACTGGGAAGGTGAGAGCAGCAGGGCAGCGCACATGTTCGGAGCCTGCCTTCCCTTGCTGTGGAAGACCCATGGCAAGGGAAGGCAGTCTCCAAGGAGCCACACTCGAAGGGAGAGGGGCCAGGTGCCCCTGCCGGCAAGGCGGTGCCCTAGGCAGCTTCCTACCAGGCGTACTCCTACGTGTTGGCCCTGGCTGCAGTTATAGGAACGGATGACAGCTCTACTTTTAATCAATTCACAAGAACCCTCTACATTTCAACTCGGCTTCAGTGAATGTTGTAAGGTGTTTTTTTTCTATATTCTTGTCTTTTTCTCCATTACATTTTTCCATCACTGAAGGTGTTTTCCCTTAACATGTCCTCCAATCTACCCTTGTCAAAAGTAGACAGGATAATGACAGGCAAATAGTATACAGTTTGTGTGAAACAAAGACTATCTTTTCTCTCTGGAGGAATGATTCAATCGAACTATATTTCAGTGTACAAAATAAGCATTTCAGATTCTCAGTCATCACCTGAAACTACACCAAGGTTCTTTCTTTTGTGCAAATTCACTTCCCCCCCCATCCACCTTCACTCTTCAGAAATGTCTTTTAATCTAGCAACATGACTTTACGTCTACCTGTAGGGCATGTTGCAAAGGTTTTTCTTTCGAAAATTAGGTCTAAGTGCTGTTGCAATTTCCCGGCATCTATTTATAAACATAGTAGCCATTTTGAAAGCCATATTGGATGAGAAAACATAATGGTCTTTGCAGGCTGAGAATGGCAGGGACATTTCACTGATGGTTTCACCCTAGCTGAACCTTTCTCTCTCTCCCTGAAGTGCTGATATGCTTTGAGGGATGCCCTTCAGCTTCCAGAAAAAGACTCATCCCAAATAAAAAGATCAGGAACTACACTAATTTGATTGGGAATTCAGAAACTCTCAACCAGTATAACAGGAATGGGCACAGGGTATGGTTGCAAACCAGATGTTGCAGCAACTTTGCTACATTAAACACATCTGTTTCTGCCCAGTGCCTAGATGGGAGACCTCCTGGAATCCCTATGCGTGCCACCTGGAGATCCTGATAGAACAATAAAGGAACATTTTTTGTAAGAGTAAATATATGGATTTCCTGCATTGTGCAGGGGGCGTACTAGATGACCCTGGAGGTCCTGTCAAATTCTATGCTTTTGTGATTATCAGATCACTGTTCATGCATCCAGCCTGACACAAAGCTTTCTCTCTACCAGCAAAGATCTGAAGGGGCTGAAGGATTTTCTTGCATGCCTGTTGGCTTTCCCAAAGAGGACAACCTTGTCATACACACAAAACTGCTGGGGAGCCATTAGTCCATCTCTGACATTAGACTAACCCAAGGCATTTTTTGTAGCAGGAACTCTTTTGCATATTAGACCACACACCCCTGATGTAGCCAATCCTCCAGGACCTTACAGGGCTCTTCTTAAAGGGTCTACTGTAAGCTCTTGGAGGACTGGCTACTTCAGGGGGGTGTAGCCTAATTTGTAAAGGAGTTCCTGCTACAAAAAAAGCCCTGGGCTAACCTCGAATAGCATTTGGGAGGGGGGAAACAGAGAAGATCCACAGAGCACATTTTTCACCCTCCCCAGCTTTCTTTGCCAGGAGGAGTGGAGTTTCTGGGTTCACAGCCAGGCTGTGACCAGGGAAGCTCTTATTAATTTAATTAATTTAAAATATTTCTATTCTCCCTTATCTCCTTGGATTCCAGGCAACTGCCACCCTGCTTGGGGTTGTTGACATGAAAGGGGTGCATCCTATTCCATTATTCATGTATTTTATCTCCTTAATATGTTTTTTATCCAGCCTTGTCAAGGGCTGGATAGGAAGAAATATGTGATCAACAGTTTACGGCACTTACATTCTAGACTTGCTCCTGAACTGTAGAGGCAACAGAGGTGCAAACAGAGCAGTGAGAGAACACACAACAGCACTTTGGTATTCCTATCATCTCTCCAATAGCACACTTATAGGAAACAGGAGACATGCAAGGCCGGCCCTGCCACTAGGCAAACTAGGCAATTGCCTAGGTCACCAGCATCTGGGGTGATGAATTGTGCACCCACCATATGACTCGATGACGTTATCAGTGCGGGGGGGAGGGCACCAGAAGTTAGCCTTGCCTAGGGTGCCAGACCGTCTAGGGCCAGCCCTGGAGACATGAGTTTGAATCCCACCAAGGATGGTGGTTTCAAGAATTCAGAGCCTACCTTCAGTCAAATAGCAACATAAGGTAGAAGCAGGAGTATGATGCATACATTACATGGTCTGGAGCAGTCCTCTAAAGATACGCTCAAGTGGGCACACAGCTGATAGACACATTCAAAATCTCTCAATAGCCCTACTATTGACATTTGCCACATATACTAGAGCAGGAAGGACTACACTGGGAATGTACAGCATATCTGAGGTCTCTGGTTCAAGTCTTGAATGGACTAGCTACCAGAGATCCCTAGGCTTCCCAATCTCCAGGTCCCAGGGGGGGATCCCCTGGTTTTACAGGCTTCCCCCCGCCCCCAGTCAGCTGGCCAGCAGGGAAAGCCCTGCGCCCATAGCCACCATGCAGCTCTAGATCTCCGGCAGGTTTAGAAACCTGCAAACAAGTCTGTTTCAAAATGTGTGTGTGTGTCTGTGTGCCTTTAAAGTTGAGCAGGAAGTACTTCATGGGAAGGGTCAGCAACACAGTCCTTCGGTTTGTTTTGCTTTCATTTTAAAGCAACTAAGTGTGTGTGTGTGTGTGTGTGTGTGAGAGAGAGAGAGAGAGCAGCGTAGCCCCTGTTCTTTTCAGATGTTGTTGTGGAGGAACCAGACCCAGTAAGTGTGTGTGTGTGTGAGAGAGAGAGGGGGGGGGGGTTTCCAATCCTCAGGTTTGGAGGCCCTCCACCCTGCTTTAGGGTCATCAGAAAGTGGGGGCAGGGGGAAAGGAAATGTCTTAAATGTCTACTGGGCAATTATTTCCTATGGAGAACGAATCCCATAGGTAATAATGGAGAATTGATCCACGGGTATTGGGGGCTCTGAGGGGGCTGGGTTTTTTTTTTTTAGGTAGAGGCACCACATTTTCAGTATTGCATCTAGTGCCTCTCCTCAAAATACTCCCCAAGTTTCAAAATGATTGGACCAGAGGGTCCAATTCTATGAGCCCAAAAAGAAGGTGCTCCTATCCTTCATTATTTTCTATGGAAGGAAGGCATTTTAAAAGATGTGCTGTCCCTTTAAATGTGATGGCCAGAACTCCCTTGGAGTTCAATTACACTTGTCACACCTTTGCTCCTGGCTCTGCCCCCAAAGTCTCCTGGCTCCGCCCCCAAAGTCCCTAGATATTTCTTGAATTGGACTTGGCAACCCTAGAGATCCCTGTGCTGAGACCTAAATACAGTTGTGGCCTTGCATCACCAAACACAATTGCTTAGGTAGGGCTCATTCATTCCCACACACCAACCATTTTGGTCATCAATCCAACCCATATACCCTCCCCTACTCCAAGTCATCCCAGCCACCTTTGTAATGTACCCTTCCCCATCTCATTGTACCATCTGCATCACTTACTGTCAGAATCCATGCTATGTCTTCTGTCATGGCTTTGTGATTGTTTCAGGTTTAGTATTGTATTGTCTGAACTTTGCAATGTTACATGGCACATCCTTGGGGAATGATTGGGAAGAGACATGAAAACATTCATTTCTGAATTGGTCAGGAGCCTGCTTGTATTGATTACTTTCATTCCTACATTGTCTCTGCAATGAGAAGGGTGATGTACTATAGCAACTCAATAAAGCTTCACCTAGATTTCCATAGAGGAAGTCTACTTGATTGTTACTTGACAAACCTCACACTTACATGATACAAGCCATGACCAGGAAGGTGGTGCAATCTGTGGATCCTTTCTGTTTCTCTTGCTAGAACACAGGTCTTCAGGCCATGAAGAACACACTCAGTACCAGGGGTGGAATTCTAGCAAGAGATCCTTTGCATATTAGACCACATACCCCTGATGTAGCCAATCCTCCCAGAGCTTACAAGGCTCTTTTTTTGTTAGCTCTTGGATGATTAAGAACATAAGGGAACATAAGAGAAGCCATGTTGGATCAGGCCAATGGCCCATCCAGTACAACACTCTGTGTCACACAGTGGCCAAGAAAATTATATATATTATGTTATATATAAATTATATATAAAAAAATTATAACCCCCTCTTGAAGCTGTCTATGCTTGTAGCCGCCACCACCTCCTGTGGCAGTGAATTCTACACGTTAATCACCCTTTGGGTGAAGAAGTACTTCCTTTTATCTGTTTTAACCTGACTGCTCAGCAATTTCATTGAATGCCCACGAGTTCTTGTATTGTGAGAAAGGGAGAAAAGTACTTCTTTCTCTACTTTCTCCATCCCATGCATTATCTTGTAAACCTCTATCATGTCACCCTGCAGTTGATGTTTCTTCAAGCTAAAGAACCCCAAGCGCTTTAACCTTTCTTCATAGGAAAAGTGTTCCAACCCTTTAATCATTCTAGTTGCCCTTTTCTGGACTTTTTCCAATGCTATAATATCCTTTTTGAGGTGTGGTGACCAGAATTGCACACAGTATTCCAAATGAGACCGCACCATTGATTTAAACAGGGGCATTATGATACTGGCTGATTTGTTTTCAATTCCCTTCCTAACAATTCCCAGCATTGTGTCGGCCTTTTTTATTGCAATCGCACACTGTCTTGACATTTTCAGTGAGTTATCTACCATGAGCCCAAGATCTCTCTCTCGGTCAGTCTCTGCCAGTTCACACCCCATCAACTTGTATTTGTAGCTGGGATTCTTGGCCCCAATGTGCATTACTTTGTACTTGGCCACATTGAACCTCATCTGCCATGTTGATGCCCACTCACCCAGCCTCAACAGATCCCTTTGGAGTGCCTCACAATCCTCTCTGGTTCTCATCACCCTGAACAATTTATTGTCATCTGCAAACTTGGTCACTTCACTGCTCACTCCCAACTCCAAATCATTTATGAACAAGTTAAAGAGCACGGGACTCAGTACTGAGCCCTGCAGCACCCCACTGTTTACCGTCCTCCACTGTGAAGACTGCCCATTTATACTCACTCTCTGCTTCCTATTAATTAGCCAGTTTTTGATCCACAATAAGGCCTGTCCTTTTACTCCATGACTCTCGAGTTTTCTAAGGAGCCTTTGATGAGGAACTTTATCAAAAGCTTTCTGGAAGTCATGGTAAACAACATCTATTGGGTCTCCTTTGTCCACATGTTTGTTCAACTCCTCAAAGAACTGTAACAGGTTAGTGAGGCAAGATCTTCCCTTACAGAACCCATGCTGAGTCTTCCTCAATGTGCCTACTCATTCTGTCCTTGAGAATGGTTTCTACCAACTTTCCCAGTATTGAAGTCAGACTGACTGGCCTGTAATTTCCCGGATCTCCTCTGGAACCCTTTTTAAAGATGGGGATGACATTTGCTACCTTCCAGTCCTTAGGAACGGAGGCAGATTTCAATGAAAGATTACAGATTTTTGTCAGAAGATCCACAAGTTCAACTTTGAGTTCTTTCAGAACTCTTGGATGTATGCCATCTGGACCTGGTGACTTATTAGTTTTTAATTCGTCTATCATTTGTAGGACCTCCTCTCTTGTCTACATCAGGGGTGTGTGGCCTAATATGCAAAGGAACTCCTGCTAGAATTCCACCCCTGCTCAGTACCATGCTAGAGTATGTCCCATAGTGATAATAGCTCTGGTCAATCAGGAACAGGGAGCTGGTGGGAACCGATTCTTACATACCAAGCCTTAATCAAATGGGGACACAGCTATGAAGTGGTGATTCTGAGATTAGAGAGGTTGCCAGAGCATCAGATAGTGGATGCAAAGCTCCCAGAATTACAACTGATCTCCAGACAACAGAAATCAGTTCTCTTGGAGAAAATGGCTGCTTTGGAGGGTAGACTCTATGACAGGGGTGTCAAACATGCAGCCTGGGGGCAGAATCAGGCCCCCAGAGGGCTCCTATCAGGCCCCCAAGCAACTGGCTGCAATCTGCTTCCTTCTCCCTCTCCCTTGCTTCCTTCTGCATAACAGATTGCTTTGCAAGGCTTGCTCAATTGCACAGGAGCTACAAAGCCTCTATTTTCTCCATTGGCTGAGGCTTCTCCCTTGGGGGATGAAGGGGAAAGGCAGAGCTTGCTTTTCCAGGCTCTCTCAATTGCAGAGCAGCGCTGCTGAGTTAAGCTTCTATTGGCTGAGGCTCCTTCCCTGGTCCTCTGGAGAGGGAGGGAAAAAGCCAAAGCTTCCTTTGCCCAGTTTCCTGAATCCTATGGGAGAAATACAAAGAAAGCACCTTAACACCAACAAGTGCTCATGTTTTAAGTATGCTTTTAATTTTTTTTAAATCTTTAATTGTGTTTGTCTGTGTCCTTTATAAAGTTTAAATCTCTGCTATCTAATCTTAAATAGGAACAGACATGGCCCGGTCCGACATGGCCTGGCCTACAAGGTCTCATTTATGTCAGATTCAGCCCTTATAATAAAATGAGTTTGACACCCCTGAGGCATTATGCCTCCCTTCCCCAAACTCCCCAGGATCCACCATCAAAATTTGCAGGAATTTCACAATCCAGACCTGGCAACTCTAGAGACTACATTTTCCAATAGCTTCTGACTCAGTAGTGGTCCATTAGTGGCTATTAGCCACAGGGTATAGATGGAACTCTCTGCCTGGGGCAAGTGATGCTCTGTATTCTTGGTGCTTGGTGGGGCAACAGTGGGGAGGGCTTGTAGTGTCCTGGCCCTACTAGTGGACGTCCTGATGGCACCTGGTTCTTTTTTGGCCACTGTGTGACACAGAGTGTTGGACTGGATGGGCCATTGGCCTGATCCAACATGGCTTCTCTTATGTTCTTATATTCTCATGCTCCAGTCCATACCCAAACCCGGCAACCCTTTGTGACCAAGCATATTATTCAGTGCCCAGTGATGTACATTTCTTCAACTCCTCCAACCAGCTTGCACACACAAGGAAATGAAAGACAAGCCCATTTCAGGCTTGAATGTTATAGAAGCTCACAATCTCCTTTTATCAGTTTCTCTCATTAGAAGTCTTCCCCCATGCACACACCTTTCTTTAAAATAAACTGTTGTTACTGAGGAGGTAAGATTTCCTGCCATAAAGCAGTGTGAGATTCATGCTAATAGAAGCAGCTCTGGAAAATCTCAGGTCCCAAACAGATACGTGACCTGCAAAGCTGTAAGAACCTGACACCTTCCATTGGAATATTTATTCTTATTTTCACAGCAAGTCAAAGCTACCTCTATCGAGGCCTGCTCCATGAATCTGCATCTGAAGCCCTCCCCCCAAAAAAGGCAGGGGGAAGCCTGTAAAACCAGGGGATCCCCCCCTGGGACCTGGAGATTGGGAAGCCTAGGGATCTCTGGTAGCTAGTCCATTCAAGACTTGAACCAGAGACCTCAGATATGCTGTACATTCCCAGTGTAGTTCTTCCTGCTCTAGTATATGTGGCAAATGTCAATAGTAGGGCTATTGAGAGATTTTGAATGTGTCTATCAGCTGTGTGCCCACTTGAGCGTATCTTTAGAGGACTGCTCCAGACCATGTAATGTATGCATCATACTCCTGCTTCTACCTTATGTTGCTATTTGACTGAAGGTAGGCTCTGAATTCTTGAAACCACCATCCTTGGTGGGATTCAAACTCATGTCTCCAGGGCTGGCCCTAGACGGTCTGGCACCCTAGGCAAGGCTAACTCTCAATACTTTAAAGTTCCCTTGCTGTGGTACTCCACTATGATACACTCGTGTCAACACAAGCCCTTCCTCTCATTTTACATTATCACAGAGTTATGAAGGTCAGGGCTTTTCTTGTAGAAGAAGCCCAGCAGGAACTCATTTGCATATTAGGCCACATTGTTTCGCACAGGGCTTTGTGCAGAAAAAGCACAGCAGAAACTCATTTGCATATTAGGCCACCCCTAACACTAAGCCAGCTGGAACTGCGTTCCTGTGCGTTCCTGCTAAAAAAAAAAAAAAAAAAAGCCACGATGAAGCTTAAAGATGGATGGTGGATTTGATTTGATGTATCATAAGCAAGTGCACCAGCCACACAACCTGAAAAGAGTTTTCTCAGAAACTTCAGTCTTGATAGAGGATTTTTTTAAAGCTACTTGTAATTTATCTTTAAGAAGGGATTTTAAAAAAGAGATCTTCTAAGCTAGGGGTGGTCAACGGTAGCTCTCCAGATGTTTTCCCCTACAACTCCCATCAGCCCCAGCCAGCATGGCCAATGGCTGGGGCTGATGGGAGTTGTAGGCAAAAACATCTGGAGAGCTACCGTTGGCCACCCCTGTTCTAAGCCAGAGCTTTTTTTGAGCAGAAACACACAGGAACGCAGTTCTGGCTGGCTTGACATCAGGATGTGTGGCCTAATATGCAAATGAGTTCCCTTTTTGTAGGAAATGCCCTATGTGAAACAGTGGTAATGTCAGGGGGTGTGGCCTGATATGCAAATGAGTTCCTGCTGGGCTTTTTCTATTAAAAAAGCCCTGTTCTAAGCTAGTCATTCTCAGCTTGAGTGCTGGGATTGGTGTCTTCCACTCACATTTGAGCCAGGGATCATGAAGGCTTATCCATGGGATGCTTAGTTCAATACCAAGCCTGTGCTGAGTATGACTGTTTCTTCTTGCAATAAAGTGTTCATGGCACACATTGGCACCAAGCTGAGGACCGCAGCTTTAGAAGAATGTAACTCTGGCACTTGAAATGTAACACAATGCTGGCTTACAGAGAGAGAGGTTAACACATGGAATTCACTACCATAGGAGGTGGTGGCAGCTATTAACACAGAGAACTTCAAGAGTGGATTGGATAAACATATGGAGAAGAGGTCCATCAGTGGCTGTTAGCCCCAGGGTATAGATGGAACTCTCTGTCTAGGGCAGTGATGCTTTTTATTCTTGGCTTTTGGGGGAGGGCAACAGTGGGAGGGCTTCTAGTGTCCTGGCCCCACTGGTGGACCTCCTGATGGCACCTGATTTTTTGGCCACTGTGTGACACAGAGTGTTGGACTGGATGAGACACTGACCTGATCCAACATGGCTTCTCTTATGTTCTTAACCCAAAACAACGATTAATTAGTCATATTAAAATAATCTTAAAATGAAAACAGAGTACCCCAATGCCAAAAACAGAAACAACAGAATACAGGCTAGCCGTGCTCAAGCTCACATCCTTTAACTCTGGTGGAGGAATAAAACATTCAAATATAATCAATTGGAACAATATGGTTTTATAACTGTGCTATACAATTATTTTACCACCAGTATTATTCCACAAATCACAAAAACCCCTGTTGAAATAGCTGCTGTTCCACATTTATTTGAAAAATCATAGAACATTAAGACAACCGTAAAAATAGATCTGGCTATAATTTTATTTTAAATAGGCACAGGCACCACTATTATGAAATAATTATAGACCTTTGGTTAATACCTCTTCCATCTGGAATTATGAATAACTGAAGCACATGTGAAGGGTATAACTTAATCCAGGCAATTATAAACCTCAGGTGCTCATGCCATAGAAGCAGTCCTTCAGGACTTTAGAGACGTGTACTCCCTGAGCATGTGTGTGAGGGTGAAGTGTTGTCAAATCACAGTCAATCCATGGCAACCCCATCGGGTTTTCAAGGCAAGTGATTAAGCAGAGGTTGTTTGCCATTGCCTTCTTCTGTAAAGTCTTCCTTGGTGGTCTCCCATCCAAGTTCCAACCCTGTTTAGCTTCTGAGATCTGATGAGATCAGGGGGTATCCTATCCCATTCCACATGGAGATGTGGCATCATCACACGCACAAAAGCTTGAGACCAACACAAGGGAGGGTGATTGGAGCTAGCCGCCCTGAGCCTGCTTCGGCGAGGAGGGCGGGATATAAATAAAAATTGAAATGAAATGAAATTAGGCTTAGTAGACATTGTAATAAACCAGATGGTTCATTGCCTCTTTGAAAAATTACTTAAGTACCAAATTTGCTCATCAGCTACGAACATAACAGCCATGCTGGATCAGACCAAAGGCCCTTCTAGGCAAGCATTCTGTTCCCACAGTGGCTGACCAACTGCTTCTAAGAGTTGTAACAGCATCCTCAGCCTGTAATCCCCAGAAAATGATATAAAGGGTATATTGACATTAAAAGGCATACAGTTCAATCCTGGTGGCCGGGTACCCTCCTGTAGATGGTCAGGAGTGGCCAAACTGTAGCTCAGGAGCCACATGTGGCTCTCTTGCACATATTGTGCAGCTCTTGAAGCCCCCACGACCCCATTGACTGGCTTGGAGAAAACATTTCTCTCTTTAAGTTACTCCTCTAATTCAAGCCATCTGTCAGCTTGGAGAATGCAATTAAAGTTGCTTTCTTTCCACCTCTCAGCCCCACCCACCTCACAGGGTGTCTGTTGTGGGGAGAGAAGATATGGGAGATTGTAAGCCGCTCTGAGTCTCTGATTCAGAGAGAAGGGTGGGGTATAAATCTGCAATTCTTCTTCTTCTTCCCTCACCTTCCGCAGCTATTTGTTTTTCTTCCTTCCTCCCTCCCTTCTTGTGGCTCTCAAACATCTGATGTTTATTCTACGTGGTTCTTTCATTAAGCAAGTTTGGCCACCCCAATATAGTATATATACGTTTTCCAGTTTGCATAACTGATAGAGCACTTTTCTACATTATCATTTCCCTCACCTGTGTGCTCCTGTCATTTTGGGGAAAGGTTTTCTTTCCTTCTGTTTTGCATGTGTTTTTCCTCTTCTAGTGGTTGACTCTATATTATATTGATTTATCTCTCTGCAGATTTAACCTGGAGGTTTTTATGCTACACAGGCTGATTCTACATTCATGTTTGGATCTGAATTTCTGAGCACTGAAATCGCCTTCTAGAAATCCGGAGTATATTTTTTCATCTACACTCAAAATTTTGCTCCTGGACTTCCCCTCCATATTTGCTTGCTTTACTGGAGGAGGGGAGGGGGTCAGGTTTAAGAGTCCCTTTGTTCTTTCTTGGGAAACGAGTTTATTGCCCTGTTTCCCAAGAAAGATATCATCTTTATGGTCCTGTGTAATGCGCTTCCTGGAAAACCCTCATTCAAAAGTAATCTTGGAAAGTCAGGGGCAACTCCGTGCTGAAAATGGTGTCAGAGCCAATTCAGAAATTTAAATGTAAATGACAGTCAAAACACTGGAACAAGACAGAAGTCAAGGCACATTGTAATGTAGATGATCACTTTTGAAAGCGCAGCATTACTGGATCTTTTGCCCAGTGTAAAATCAGCCACATACAAAGATATAATATTGAATAGACCACTAGAGGGAACAAAACTCATGCAGAACAGCAAAAACAGCAACAAAGCCATAGGCACACAGAAGTGAGGGAAATGAGAATGCAGAAAAGCCCATAATCCTGAAGCTATTCAAAATAAAGCCTTGCTTAATAAATCTGGGTTTAATAAAATCTGTCCTTGAAATGTGTGCTTCTTTCTTGATAGTTTTTGAGATAAAGCAATCAGCTAGGAATATTTGGCTATAGATGCCTTTCCTCATTACGTAGGCTGAGGTGCAGTTACAATGGCATTCAGCAAAACTTTGTAAAGAATAAATTGTGCATCATTTATTTACTTTTTAAAAATAATAAATACTATTTCCTACAAGGAACACAGTTTGCACTGCATCATAGCAGGAGGAAAATATGGCATGTCTAGAAACCATTCTGTAACTCCCATCCTATCAAACTCGTATATTTTCAGCATTAGGTCCGTCAAAGTTTTCCTATTGTTACCTTCTTTCACTCTCCACTCCTCGACTCAGACTCTTCAGTCCTGTTCTCCCCATACCTTTTTTTACTGTGCAGCCCTAGAGTTACCCCCCTCCAGGGGTGGAATTCTAGCAGGAACTCCTTTGCATATTAGGCCACACATCTCTGATGTAGCCAATCCTCCAAGAGCTTACAAGGCTCTTTTTTGTAAGCTCTTGGAGGATTGGCTACATCAGCGAGGTGTGGCCTAATATGCAAAGTAGCTCCTGATAGAATTCTACCCCTGCCCCCCCCTCCAAATTTATTAAGATCCAAGGTCTCAAACTGCTACAACTCTGCTTTGGGAAGGCACTGTTAGTTGCTGCTTTTCATTCATTACTTGTTCCGTCACCTTCTTGCAACCTGCGGTAGTAGGTCCCACTTCTTAAACTATAAATTATCGCACTTGTGCTTCAAACAGTGTTAAAAAAATCAGTTTGGGTAATATGCAAATTCATCTAAATTTAATTAATCAATTGGTCGGTTGAAGAGCGGATGATTAATCAACTGAAGTTTTGTTAATAGGCTTGCAGCCCCACTTCCACCATAAATGATTAACTCAGCTCTTCTACTCATTAGAGCCAAAATTTACTGGTTCTCCAGTGACTTCTCAAAAAATTGTCTTAGGAGGGATGACCAGTTACCTCTCATGATCTATTCCATTATATGGTAATTTTGAATCTTTTTTTTAATTGTTATTGAGAGAGAGAGACTCCCATAGTGCAGAGTGGTAAGATGCAATACTGCAGTCCAAGCTCTGCTCATGACCTGAGTTTGATCCCAGCAGAAGCTGCATTCAGGTGGCTGGCTCAAGGTTGACTCAGTCTTCCATCCTTCCAAGGTCGGTAAACTGAGTACTCAGCTTGCTGCAGGTAAAGGGCTAGATGACTAGGGAAAGCACTGGCAAGCCACCCTGTAAAAAGTTTGCCAAGAAAATGTCATGATGTGACATCACCCCATGGGTCAGTAACAACTTGGTGCTTGCACAGGGGACTATTTTTACCTTTCATCCTTATAAACGGCATTTTTCAAACTTTACATATTTCAATAGGGGTTCTTTGAAGAAGATATGAAGAAGATTTTGGATTTATATTCCGCCCTCCTCTCCGAAGAGTCTCAGAGTGTCTCACAATCTCCTTTACCTTCCTCTCCCACAACAGACACCCTGTGAGGTGGGTGGGGCTGGAGAGGGCTCTCACAGCAGCTGCCCTTTCAAGGACAACCTTTGCCAGAGCTATGGCTGACCCAAGGCCATGCTAGCAGGTGCAAATGGAGGATTGGGGAATCAAACCCGGTTCTCCCAGATAAGAGTCCGCACACTTAACCACTACACCAAACTGGCTTTGTTTAAAAACAACAACAACAACAACACAATGATATAAATGAAAGAATGATTTACCAACTATTTCACCACAAAATAACATTTAGTTCACTTCCACCATCAAAATGAATGGGGTCATGGATTTTCAAAGGTCTTTTGTTCCTCCAAATGATTTAAGAAATTCTTCTGTCCAGTGCCAGCCCTAGAATGCATGGCAACCCAGGCAGACTCCCTGCCTGGTGCCCCCCCCTGCTGCCGCTGCCACCTCCCACCCTCCCTCTGCCGCTCCATGCTGCATTGCATGTGCATGCCCCTCAGCTTGCCACGATGAGACTGGGCCCTACTGACTTCGAGGCAGCCACACATTTTTTGAAGGCAACACAGGAGAAGGCTTCTCCCCCCTCCTTTCCAGAACCAGAAGTGTGGGGGAGCAAAGCCTCTTCCCATGCTGGCTTCAAAAAACACACGGCTGCCTCGAAGCTGGTAGAGCTCAGCCTCATTGTGGTGAGCTGGGGAAGGGGGGAAGTGTGGCAGAAGGGAGGGGGTTGGTGGTGACAGTGGCCCTTTCAAGGACAGCTTCTATGAAAGCTATGGCTGACCCAAGGCCATCTCAGCAGGTGCAAGTGGACAAGTGAGGAATCAAACCCGGTTCTCTCAGATAAGAGTCCGCGCACTTAACCGCTACACCAAACTGGTTCTCTGTAGATTAGATAAACAACTAATTCAACAAAATAAGAAATTACTTAATGTAACAGAGGGCAGAACCAGATGCAGGGTTCTTAGTCTCCAAGTTGGACCTGGAAGGCCCCCCAAATTACAACTCATGTCCAGACTTTACAGAGATCAGTTCCCCTGGAGAAAATGGATGCTTTGGAGGGTGGACTCCACCACTGAGGTTCCTGTTCTCCCCAGGCTCCGGCCCCAAATCTCCAGGAGTTTCTCAATCTGAAGCTGACAACCCTACTCCCCATCCTGCCCAGTGGCCGGGGGGGGGGGGGGACGGGGCTGGCCACCCTAACTAGATGTAACAGGTTTAAATTATGGAAATATTGTTTTCATCTTGACCATGGAATCTAGGGGAGGTGGACTCTCCCTTGCTTGACATCTTGGAACAGAAGACAGACAGCCATCAATTATTTTGGGAACATTCTAGTTTTTAATTTCTTGTAGCAAACAGGGGATACTAGATGGCTAGATCTCTTCCACCTCTAGGACTCTTCTACTGTTATAGTGCAAGCCTGAGAACATTTTCCTGGGAGTAAGCCCCACAGAGCAGACTTCAATAGGATTCTGAGTAGCATTGGGGAAAGTGCAGAAAAGGGCAACTAGAATGATTAAAGTCTTGGGGCACTTTATCTTGGGACACTTGGAGCTTTTTAGCTTGGAGAAACGTTGACTTAGGGGTGACATGGTAGAGGTTTACAAGATTGTGCCTGGGATAGAGAAGGTAGAGAAAGAAGTACTTTTCTCCCTTTTGCTCAATACAAGAACTCATGGACACTCAATGAAATTGCTGGGCAGTCAGGCTAGAACAGATAAAAGGAAGTACTTCTTCATCCAAAGGGTGATTAACACATGGAATTCACTGCTACAGGAGGTGGTGGCAACAAGAAGTGTAGACAGCTTCAAGAGGGGATTGGATAAACATATGGAGCAGAGGTCTATCAGTTGCTATTAGCCACAGGGTACTGATGGAACTCTCTGTCTGGGGTAGCGATGCTCTTGGTGCTTGGAAGGGGGCAACAGTGGGAGGGCTTCTTGTGTCTTAGCACCATTGGTGGACCTCCTGATGGCACTTGGTTTTTTAGCCACTGTGTGACACAGAGTGTTGGACTAGATCCAACATGGCTTCTCTTATGTTCTTATGATCTTACCTGCTTAGGGTTGCTCTGTGACAGTGCCATCCTAACCAGAGTTATTACATTCTAAGCCTATCACCATCATCTGTCAGTGTGTGTAGCATGGCCAGGAGATCCTAAGAGTGTCTGGCAGCCAAAAGTTCTAGTTTTTTAAGTGTTATGCACCGTTAGGTGGTAAACTTGACTTTTTTTTTAAGACAAGAGGTGTTTCAGAGGTTGTTTTAGTCATTGCCTGCCTCCGCTACAGCATTGTTATCCAGGGTTCTCATGGGAACTAAAGCTAAATATTGGCTAAACAAAGTACCAAACTGTGGTCACTGAAAATGTCTCACATGATGATCATGAAGACTGATCAAAGTGAATAAGGACTGACCTGATTTCATTCTTATTTATCATTCCTAAACAGAATAAAGTATGCCAATCTTTGTATGGAAGTTACTGATTACACAATCCTCCCCTATTTGAACATGCTAATGTCAATATTATTGCTACGTTTCATACGCAGAAAATATTCTGACATGGAAGGTGAGGTGTTTTTCCCCCTAAAGAAAAGCAGCTATCAGTTCATCTGCAGTGAAACTAATTACCCATTTTATATCTGTTTTCCCCTTGTATTAACAGTACAAACAACAGCTCCAAAGCAATTAAATAGTATGATGAAGTTAAATGATCCATGAATTGACTCGAACCATGCTGAAAATTGGAATGCTTCTAAAATTCTCGTACACATTTCTCTTCAAATTTTGAACATTTGAATTACCTGGTCTTGGGCCTGAATTGGAAGCTTAAGATTATTCAAAGTTTCATTTCTCCCTAAAAGTACAAGATGGGAATCAGCTGATCCACAATCAAACAGATCACAGCAGCCTTCCAAGTACATTTTGATTCATCTGAAGGTTTTTGCTTTCTTTCTCTGGGTTAGTCTTCTTATAATTATCTCTGAGCTGTTCTTCTTCCAGGTGCTTGTTTTTGGTATCAACATGATCCCCGCCCCCCTAGGATTGCCTAATATGATTTTACAGGAACTGTGAGAGGCATAGTTTGTAGACCGCATTATGTGTCAATGGGAGATTTACTTTAGGTGATTTTAGGGATGGGGAATGGAATTCACTGAGATTGTCCTTGGAGAGCCAGTTTGATGCAGTGGTTAAGTGTGTGGACTCTTATCTGGGAGAACCAAGTCTGATTCCCCACTCTTCCACTTGCAGCTGCTGCAATGGCCTGGGGCTAGCCATAGCTCTCATAGGTGTTGTCCTTGAAAGGACAGCTTCTGGGAGAGCTCTCAGACCCACCCACCTCACAGGGTGTCTGTTGTGGGGGAGGAAGGTAAAGGAGATTGTAAGCCACTCTGAGGCTGATTCAGAGAGAAGGGTGGGATACAAATCTGCAGTCTTCTTCTTCTTAAGCAAAGCAGAGAAGTGGGGTGGGGAAGCCACCTGACTTCATCTGAGGAAATGGAAACACACCATTCCGTCCATTGTATGCTGCCTTATTCGAAAGAGTGGTTATTTTGTTTGAAATTTGGAATGACAGCTCCGAGAGGAATATTCCCAGCAGCAAGTCTGCCTGCACATGGAACTTTCTCTTAAATTAAAAAAAAGAAAAGAAAAGGAAGAAGCCTTCATCCAGAAAAGGCAACATAATTTAAACAAGGGCACTATAGAGATTCGGCTTGTGTGAAAAAGAAAGATCAACAGACTTGTCTATAGCTCCTGCAGGACAACATATTTAGCCCTGATCCGGACATCCTGGAAAGTTGCATGAGCCATACTTGCAACTTCTGGCTTTGACCTGCTGAAAGGAAGATCAGAAAATTGTTTCTACAAGGGTTGCCAATTCCCAGATGGCATCTGGAGCTCTACTTCTATTGCAGTTGATCTCCAGATGACCAAGATCAGCTCCCCTGGAGAAAATGGATGCTTTCAAAGGTAGACGTTGTTATAATACCTTGCTGAGGTCCCCCCCTCCCCAAACCCTTCCCTCCTCAGGCTCCACTCCAAAAATCTCCAGGTATTTTCTCAACTGGAGCTGGCAACCCAATCTCTCTCGCAGGTGAGCCACGATGCCAACTGAGAAAAAGAGGGACAGGGAGAACTGAGAGAGGCAGTTTAATGCAAATTTGGGCACCATGTTAAGCAAATAATTTGATTCAGGTATGACGGACTAATTTACAACTATGGATATACTTAAAGCATCACTTTGTCAATTGCCTTGTAATGCCATATGTCAATTGCCTTGTAGTGGGCTGAGTTTCTGAAGATTAAAAGGAATGAATGCATTGAGTCCTCTTGAGTATACTGAAGAGGGATTGAAACTGTGGGAAGTGAGGAGATACTTTGATAAAAACTAGGGCAGGGGTGTCAATCTCATTTGTTAGGAGGGCCAGATCAGGCATAAATTGGACTTTGTGGGGCCGAGCCATGCGTGTCCTTAAAATGTAATGCCAGATAGCGGAGATATAGACTTTAACGAGGACACAGACCAACAGAATTAAATATATCCATTTTAAACTTAAAATACAAACATGCTTAAAACTCTTGCAAGATTTTGTTTAAAATGGAAAGGGGGGGATAATGGGATTTTTGCAATGCAGTTTTAAAAAAATAAAACATCAAGAAAAAGCACAAAGATCACAGCAGGAACTTTAAAAACAAAATGCTCTCAGCCTGGGAAAACATGAAATGGCAAGGCATTGCAAGCTTCTCTCCTCACCACCCCCCGGGTCTACTCAGGTTAGCAATGGCTCTCCAGTGTCATATCTCCCTTTGGTTGTGGGTTCCCAAGTTAGAGTCCTCGCTAGGCACTAGTTTTTACTCCACTGAGTAGAGACAAAGCCGGCTCAATGCATCAACGCTTGGTTTGCAACAACACAACTCCAGGAAGCTTCAGCTGGCCATAGGAACTCTGCAAAGTTCCTCTCCATTGAAACACATAAACAACGTTGCAAGGAAAACATGGAGTAGATTTTGTGTCCAGAAACCAGAGTGGGAAATCCATTCTGCATTTTCTTTGCAGCTTTACTTTTAGTTTTAGCCTCTGCAAAGAGAAGGCAGAAGGTGCTGGGAAGGTCATTGCAGTCTTCAGAGGTTCAGAGGGTTAGGACAGGAGGGGGGAGGGGGAGAAGAGATCCCTCCAGGCCTGATTGAAGCCCTGAGCAGGTCAATTTGGCCCGCAGGCCACGTTTGACACCCCTGAACTAGCTCTGGGTTGGGAAATCCAGCTCTGGGTTGGGAAGTACTTGAAGATTTTAGGGGTGGAGCCTGAGGAGGGCGGGGTTTGGGGAGGAGTGTGCCCGCATCAGTTTATATGACATACAGTCCACCTTTCCACACATCCATTTGCTCCAGAAGAACTGTTCTTGGTTGGCTGGAGATCAGTTGTAAACAGGAGAGCTCCTGATGCCAGCTGTAGATTAGCAGCCCTTGTAGAAACCCCAAATGCATAAAAATTGGAGAGTGGTCAAAGCAAGTGACATACAATAGGAAACTAGCCTGGGAAGGATAGAGTTTGGGGAGGGAAGGGCACTCAGAGGGGATGTAATGTCCTACAGTCTGCACTCCAAAGCTGCCATTTCTTTCAGGGGAACTGACCTCTTTGATTTGGAGATCAGTTATCATAAGAACATACGAGAAGCCATGTTGGATCAGGCCAATGGCCCATCCAGTCCAACACTCTATCACACCATGACCAAAAAAAACAGGCACCATTAGGAGGTCCACTAGTGGGGCCAGGATACTAGAAGCCTTCCCACTGTTGATCCCCCAAGCACCAAGAATACAGAGCATCACTGTCCCAGACAGAGAGTTCCATCTATACCCTGTTGCTAATAGCCATTGATAGACCTCTGCTCCATATGTTTATTCAATTCAGGTCCTAACTGGAGGGTGGCAATTAAATGCTAGAGATACATTATAAGACTATTTATTTATTCAAAACATCTTATCTGATCTCTTCAGACCCAAGGCAGCTGACAGACCAATACCAAGTAGGAAGAATACAAAACACAACACTATTATTGTGCTTTTTAAAAAAAACAACAACACAGGTTAAAACCACAAAATTTCAAAATTACAGATTAGAAACTGAAATCCACATTGAATTCAAAGAACATGGTAATTGGAAAAGAACCATGTCAAATCTGCCAGAATATTTACCCCCAGAGCTTTTTTTTGTAGAAAAAGCCCATCAGGAACTCATTTGCATATTAGGCCGCACACCCAATGCCAGGCCAGCCTGAACTGCGTTCCTGTGCGTTCCTGCTTACCCTGTGCCCAATGCTGGATATAGAAACAAAATAAGAGTTCCCCAGTACTCATGTTTTTACGCTCTAACCTCAGATTGTTATCAAGGAATGAAGGAACGCTTTCTGATTCCTGCGCACCCCCCCCCCCCCGCACTATATTCCATGGAAGGTAAGAAGCTTAATTTGAAAATAATTCAATACAGTACTGTATCTCAGAGCCTTAATGACAAGCGTGAAATTGTTTTATCTTTTTTTGTGTGTTTTTGGTACTCTGTGCTGATAGAGCGAAGTGTACCGACCATCTGCTGCCAAGGTAGCTCCTGGGAACCTTGTCAAATTGATCGCTCTCAAAAACAACCGAGACACACAGGCGGGGGGGGGATGTGCATCTCTAATTACACATTTTACCCAGGATCTTGTTCGAATATGGGAAGTGATAATTTGGAAATAAATAGCTGCAGTGGACATTTTAGAATTTGTAATTAACACACGACACTATTAACACTCACATTTTTTTTTCTAGGTGAGTATGATTTCTCTCCCAGAGGCCTTTTGTTCCGTATGCCCGAGGTTCTTCCAGATACGTACAGAACAAATTGATGTATTCATTTTTTGATTACATAAATAAAGCACAGGGGTATATCACTCAGCAAAGGAAAGTACATGGCAATTCCCCATTTCCCCTTTTCTCTCACCCTAACATTCTCAGGCAAGTGAAGTAAAAAATTACTACATTATTACAGTCTGTAATAGCTTCCAATTTTGACTCCGTTTAAATATTTGGCATGGGCTTTTCATTTCCTCAAACAAGAGAGTCAACAGAAGAATCGTTAGAATTGGTAACAAAGCATAATTAAAATGTTTTCCTCGTGATTTTTCATGTCGCAGTGATATTGTAAAAAGCACTAAGTGAAGCTTTTATGGATTTCTGCCTTGAAACTTCATTAACCCAGAGATTTGGTTTGATTAGTGAGTTAAGACTTTTTATTTTCATTCTCTCATTCCATTCGAACTGAAGGCTGCCCAGTGAAATTGACTGGCAATAACAAAGAAGCCTTCAAAGTATTTTTTTTCTCACAGCGTTTAATTAACATAAGACATTTACTTCTGAAGATGTGCTGACAGCCACAAGCTGAGGAGTAACCCAACTTTTTAAAGCCTTTTAAAGCCCCTTTGGAATTCTGACATGAGATGGTTGGCACAGCCATAAAATGGCTGCCACAGGAGGTGGAGCCAGTCACAAAATGGCTGCCATTGCTTGCCTTTAGTCACCCAGCGAAGATTCTTGTGCTATGGAAGCAGCTGCTGCCAAACCAACATTTTTTAAAATCTGCACAGCTAATCAAATCTCCAATGGTGAACAGGAAGCTCTGCTAGGCAAGAGCTGCCCCTGACTCCACCCACTTTGTAAAAACACTTGGTGGGCCTCATAAAAGATGTTCACGGGCACTATGTTGAGGACCCCTGCTTAGATGGCTTTTAGCAGGTTTGGACAGATTCATGGATGATAGACCTATCAATTGGTGTGATAGTTTAATGGAACCTTCATACCCAGATGCAGTGAATCTCTGAATAATAAGGGTAGAGAACAATCAACTTCGAGCAGTTATTAGTCTGTTTTGAAAGAATTCAGCCTTTGATGAATCTTTATTTTCATTAGGGCTGCCAAGCCCCTGGGTCAGGTGGGGGTTCTCCTGCCCTGAAGGTTCCCAACCCGCTGGCCCACATTTGGCCACATTTGGCCAGTGGAGAGAACCTTCCCTGATGTCACCAGAAGTGACATCATCACGCCAGCGATGCTGCACTGGCCACTCTAGGCATTTCTGGGAAAACTCTATGGTTTTCCCAGATGCTCTAGCAATTTGGGAGGGAAAACTGTTTACCACTTCTGGGTGATGTCATCGCACCACGTGCACATTGCGGGCATGAAATAAGTTCCCCACCGGAGGCCACGGGGGACTTGGCAACCCTAATTTTCATACATTAGCATTGCCCCATTTCTTGCTGTGGTGGGGGATGGAATGTTTGTCTGTCACGCACATATTCCAGTTGCTTTGGTCCACATATCCTGTAGTTGTTGTTTTGCTGCTTCTGTTTGTACATTATAACACTGGGGTAGAGTCTACCCCATCTTTTTTTATATATCAAGTTGCAGCCAACGTATGGAGACCCCACAGGGTTTCCAAGGCAAGAGATGTTTGTCATTGCCTGCCTCTGCATAGTAACCCTGCTATTCCTTGGTGGTCTCCCATTCAAATACTAACCAGAGCCAACTCTGCTTAGGTTTCAAGACCTGACAAGATCAGGCTAACCTCGACCATTCAGGTCAGGTGTCCCTATCCTACTTCACATTACAAACTTTGAAGCCTTCCTCCAGCCTAGGACACTTCCTTCAATTTAAATGCACTCTGTCCTGGCCCTGTACTAAGAGGCCTGTAAGCTCTTGGAGGATTGGCTACACCAGGTTGTGTGGCCTAATATGCAAAGGAGTTCTTGCTACAAAAAAAGCCCTGGCTGTCTGACATCACTCCACTTCCACTTTTGGAAAGAAGCTGGAAGTAATCCCCTAAGGATTCACAAAAGCAGAGACCCATATCAGCATGGTCTGAGTGCCCTCCTCTAAAAAAAAATGCCTGATGTTAATTTATTTAATTTGACAGTTAGATGCTCTGGAGAAACTTCTCGAGACAGCTTACAACATGAAACAAATAGTTAAGATTCAGTCAGTCCACAAAAACCCACCTCAGCTGATTAGTGACTCATATCAAAACAAGGTGAGATGCAAAACATATAATTCATAGGAGATAGTAAAAATAACCTAGTAAAAGAAATAACCTAGTAAAAGATTAAATAAATCTCAATTAAAAGAAGGCAATTTTTGTTGACCAGGTGCCCAAATGTCAACTGGAGAGATGCCAGATAAACCACTAGGGGGGAGGCATTTCAAAGATGGGGTGCCACCACCAAGAAAGCTTGTTCCAAGTTGCCACCTACCTCACTTCTGGGGAGGGCACAAAGACTAGAGCAGGGGTGGCCAAAACTGTGGCTTTTTCACACATATTATGTGGCTCTCAAAGCCTCCATCACTCAGTTGGCCAGCTCAGAGAGGTATTTGTCTCTTTGAGTCATTTTTCCTAGTCAAGCCATCTGATGGCTTGGAGAATGCATCTAAAGTTAAAATTGCTCTCTTTCTACCACTCTCTCCCTGCATCTATTTGTTTTCTTTCCACCTTTCCTACCACCCTTCCTTCCTCCCTGTCTAGTGGCTCTCAAACATCTGACATTCATGTCTTGTAGCTCTCAAGCATCTGATGTTTATTCTGTGTGGCTTACATTAAGCATGTTTGGCCACTCCTGGATTAGAGCTTAATCTTGAGAGAAAGGTCTTAACTGTTGGTCACAAAAACATGGGGCATATGATTCAAAGCCAAATTTCCACATTTTATGCCTGCAGATCCCTTCATCACCACTATTGCAAACACTCGATCCACTCCTCACTTAGAAGAAGACTGCAGATTTGTACCCCGCCCTTCTCTCTGAATCAGAGACTCAGAGCGGTTTATAATCTCCCATATCTTCTCCTCCCACAACAGACACCCTGTGAGGTACGGGGGGGGGGGGGGGGCTTAGAGGGCTCTCCCACAAGCTGCCCTTTCAAAGACAACTCCTGCAAGAGTTATGGCTAACCCAAGGCCATTCCAGCAGCTGCAAGTGGAGGAATGGGGAATCAAATCCAATTCTCCCAGATAAGAGCCCATGCACTTAACCTCTATACCAAACTTAGCCCTCAGCCCACCATCAAAACCTTTGTAAAGTCCTCTTCTGGCCTGCCAATTTTTTTTTCTTATTCTCCCAGGCTAACTAGAAGATGATGATGAAGATGATGATTGTTGTTATTGCTGTTATTACTATTACTATTATTATTAGTGAATCACCTCATTCCGGCCAATGCTGGGCTCCAGGCAATGTACAACAAGAAATACACGTAAAACCAATGAATTAAAAGCAGTTGCAACCCAATAAACATTCTTTATAATGTGCTGTAGTTCTGCTTTCTAGGCATTGGGAGCAGTCACCCCCTAAAGTAGAGGGGAGGGGGATGCCAGCCCAGCAACCATCATTGTCCTCAAGCAAAAGCCTGGCAGAACATCTCTGCTTTACAGGCCCTGTGGAATTGTAGAAGATCCCATAGGGCCCTAGTGTCTTCTGGCAGAGAGTTCCTCCAGATTGGGGCCAAAACCGAGAAAGTCCTGGCCCTTGTTGAGGACAGCCAGACCAATTTTGGGCCAGGGATCACCAGTAGATTTCGACCAGTAGAGCGTAATGCTCTTCCAGGGACATAGTGGAGGAGGCGGTCCCACAGATATAGATGGATGATCTACTCCATAACCTATTAGCACATTCCAGGATGGAACACTAGACAGCCAGTGGCTACCATCATTTGGACAGCTCCACCCAGTCTCCGAACTCAGCTGGCAATCTTGCCTGCATATGAACTGTGCCAAGAGGTACTAAGCCTTATCCCCCTCCTCCAGTATACCACCTGGATAAGGAAAGTTGATGCAACTGAGCAACAAGAGTTTTCCTTCCCAACCCACCCTGCCATACAATAAATGGTGGGTTGTTACCCTTTAGCACCATATGATATTATAGCCGCGCCAGCCTCACGGCCTCACTGGATCTCTAAATTTCAGTCTCTTCGGGGTATTTTACTTGTTTAGATGGATGGGACCACAGCAGCTTTGTAGTTTTTCTCACACAATATAGGCTCACGAGAACTTGAACTTAAAACCACAGATTTATTGTTACAAACAGTCTTAAACTGGGGATATGGGAGATATTTACACAGGTTAATCTTTTGTTTCAGGCTTTTCAATCACTTTTACTTTCTTGAGTCTTTCACCGTTACACAGTTCACCTTCAACTCACTCTCCACCTCTAGTCAAGGTCTGGCCTCTTGGGATAGATGTGTCTAGTCACACCCCTCGACTGAAGACTCTTCTCTCAGCCCTTCTTGGTGTCTCTGACCCACATCCACTCCCTCAACCTCCTCACTAGGTCTTTAGAGTAGTTTCCTGGTGTCTGCGACCGTTCAGGTCTTTAACTGACTCACACACACACACAGCCCTCTCGGCTGGTTAGGTCAAGCTGGCCGTCTCTGGAAGACTTCCCCGTCTCCTCATCCAGCTTCCACACAGGATCAGCTGTCTTCGCAGCCTCTCTCAGGCCCGAACTGACCCTCTCAGTCTCTGTCAGGCTCCAACACTGACAGACTCCTGACTGAACTCCTGCCTCAGCAGTCTCTTGTCACCAACTCACTTTTTTCCCTCCCTGAGAGCTCTGAGCACTTAGCCCCCACCCTCAGGTCACCTGACGCAGCCCTGTGCGTCTTCAGTTTATTCTTAACCCATTGCTTTCCGTCACATGTCCCTCCCCCTTTTGAGACATTGCGCAAGGCGAAAGGTCTCAGCCTTTTGCTGAGCAATGGGACATGGGCACACTTGCTTGGGTTACACTAAGTTATAACACTTTTGTCATAACACCAACTTCAAAATTATATACATTCTTCATCAGGTATACAGTCTAATTTCTTTTAACATTACCATACAAACAGACTTTTAAAATTCACATTCTTCTTGATAGCGCATCTGCTATCACATTTTGCTTCCCAGGGATATGCTGGATGTCAAAGTTGTAATCTTGGAGCTGTAAACTCCATCTTATCAGTTTGCTGTTCGTATCTTTAACTTGGTTCAACCATTTCAGGGGAGAATGATCTGTACACAATGTAAACTTCCTTCCCCATAGGTATGGTTTCAATTTACCTATTGCCCACACAATCGCTAAACACTCTTTTTCAATTACTGAGAGGTGTTGCTCTCGGTCCAATAACTTTCTACTCAAATACAGAACTGGATGATACAGTCCTTCCTCTCCTTGCTGACTTAACGTTGCACCTACCCCCACATTAGATGCATCAGTAAAGAGGGTGAACTCCTTTGAAAACTCTGGAGTTTTCAACACTGGCTCAGTGGTTAGAACCACTTTCAGATGTTCATATGCTTTTTCACACTCTGTATTCCAGATTACTGGATCAGGGTTCTTCTTCTTGGTGCACTCACATAGCGGTGCTGCTATCGTGCTAAACTCAGGTATGAACCTCCTGTAGTATCCTACTACACCTAAAAATGCTCGAATTTGTTTCTTGGTTTGGGGTCTAGGCCACTCATGTATGGCTTGCACCTTTCCCCAATCTGCTTTGATCTTACCTCCTCCTAGCACATGCCCTAAATACTTAACCTCGGCCATGGCTAGTTGACACTTAGATGCTTTGATGGTGAGACCCGCATCTTTCACTCGCTGTAACACAATGGCCACATGCTGCAAATGTTCCTTCCATGTAGCACTGAAAATAGCAATATCATCAATATATGCAAGTGCAAATTCTTTCAGTCCCACTAGCATCTTGTCAATTACTCTTTGGAATGTGGAGGGAGCATTCCTTAACCCAAATGGTAACACAGTAAACTCAAAGAGTCCCTCTTTGGTTATAAACGCTGTTTTCTGCTGATCTTTTGGATCCATAGCTACCTGCCAATAACCTTTTGTCAAATCTAAGGTGGTAATAAAATTGGCAGCTCCAATGGTCTCGACTAACTCATCTATGCGAGGCATTGGATACACATCCGGTACTGTGATTTTATTCAGTCTTCTGTAGTCCACACAAAACCTCATAGTTTTGTCTGGTTTGGGTACTAGGACTACAGGTGAGGCCCACGGACTTTCTGATGGTACAATTAAACCCAGTTTTAACATCTCTTCTACCTCCTGCTGTACATACTTGGCATTCGGGCCGGTCACTCTATATGGTTGGAGTGCTACAGGCCTCGAATCCCCTGTGTCAATCTTGTGACACGCTAAGTTCGTCTTCCCTGGTACATCTGAAAAGATTGTTTTGTACCCTCCCAATATTGTTTGTAATTGGGCTCTCTGTTCTCCATTAAGAGAAGGGGCGAACTGAACCTCATTAATGGTTTCTTCCTGGGATATTTTCCCCCAACCCGACAATTCAGTTCCTTCACTCACTCCCTTCTTTGCAACTAAAACCAAATTACCCCTGTCAAAATAAGGTTTTAGCATATTTACATGGAACACTCTACATTGTTCCCCATCTTCACTTAAGTTCACTACATAGTTCACGTTGGAGACCTTATGGGCGATGGTATAAGGTCCCTCCCAGGCCACATCTAACTTGTTCCTCTTCCTGGGCTTCAACACCAGCACTCTGTCTCCTGGCTTGAACTCTCTGTCTCTGGACTTGGAGTCGTACCACTGCTTCTGCCGTCGTTGCAATCTTCTCATGTTGTCTGCAGTCCCCGTCATCTGCTTGGCAATTCTTCCAGCGGTGCATTGTTCTTGCTTCTGCTGAATGAGCCGCTGCAATTCTGTTTCATCAGTTGTGATGCATAGCTGGTCTGTGGATGGGGAAGCCATACTGCTCAAAACTTGGACAGTTGGTTTCCTAGCTTGGACAACAGTTCCATTAGTTGTCTTGGGAGAGGATGACAAAGGAGCACACCTGCCAACTAACGACTCTGATCGAAAAGGCTTGCTGGTCTGGACGGTTTCTTGCTCTGTTGCTTGGCTGTGTCCTCTGCTCACTGGTTGGGCCACCTCAAAGGGTTCCAAAGAGCCAAACATGCTCTCCCCTTCTTTTTCTGTCATCTCCCCAGTTCTCTGCCATAGTTCCTTCAGGCTGTCATCTTGTTGCTGCTCTCTGAGGAATCCTGCAGCAGGGATGGTCTGCAACATTGTTTCCTCTTCTTCTGCTGGTTGCTGTACACACACCTCAGTAGTTGCTTCTGGCACACTTCTTGTAACGATGTTGACAGGATTAGCTTGCTGTCTCTTTAACTCATCAGCTAAATCATTGCCCAATAGAAGCGATGTTCCTATGTCACTCAGGACTCCCACAATCCAATCACCTTGGAACTCTCTATACTTGATAGGAACTTCTGCCAGGGCCACTTCAAATGTAGGTCCTTTAATGCCTTTTATGGTGTAAGATTTTCCAGGCAAATACTGATGACTTTTTACTAATTCTGGCTGTACTAGGGAAACCTGCGCCCCTGTGTCCCTATAAGCCTTGACTTCCTCGTCATTTACTGTCACAGTCTCAGTATACTCCTCACTCAAGCTTTCCTGCACCTTCCACACCTTCAGAACACTATTGGGTCTTTCTGGTGGTGTGTTCTCTGGAAGTGAGGGGTTTGTTTCTACTTCTTTCTGTTGACCCTGTACCATTTTAACTGTCTTAGCTGGTGGGGTCTTTTTCCCTTTTTCTGGGCAAAATTTGGCATAGTGCCCAATTCCTCCACATTGGAAGCAAGCAGCCTGAGTCTTCCTGTATGGAGGTGGACTGTACCGCTTTGCAGGGTTGTTGTTACCCGCCCCAGACTTCTCTGGAGAGTTCCAGACTCGGGGTTTTTTAGTTGGAGCAGTCCACATTGATCTCCCTAGATCTGATTCAATCTCATCTAGAATCATAGCTGCTTCTTCTACTGTCTTCAATTTCTTGTCTCTCAGAACCCACCTATACTGAGAGGGGACTTGGTTATAAAACTGTTACAAGCCCACTAAGTTTTTCAGGTCTTCTAAAGTGGAAACCTTACTCCCTTCCACCCATCTGTTCAGGGCTCTGTCTAACCGACAACCTAGTTGAGAGTATGTTTCTCCAGGCTTCCTTCTGATTTCTCTAAATTTTTTCCTGCTTTGCTCTGCTGTTAAGCCAAAGCGGACTCTGACCCTTTCCTTGTACAATTGATAATCAGAAGTCTCCTCATCCCTCAGTTCAGAGTAGATTTCACTCAACTCTCCACAGATCTGAGGTCTCAAATAAATCATTCTGTCCTCATCAGCAACTCTTAAATCTTTACAGGTTCTTTCAAAATTAAACAAAAAAGCTTCTACATCATCCCCTTTTTGGTATTTGGGGAATTTCTTTTGTTCTACTGTGAGGCGCCTCTCATTTCTAGTATCACGTTGAGACTCAGGCCTTCCTTGAATCTCCTGGAGTTTCAACCTGTACATTTTTTCCTCATGTTCTCTCTCTCTTTCCGCTTCCCTCTCTCTTTGTTCTCTCTCTGCTTTCCTTTCTCTGCGTTCTCTCTCCTCTCTTTCTGATTCCAGCCTAGCCATTTCCATTTCTTTCTCTGATTCCAGCTTAGCCATCTGAATTTGTTTTTCTGCTTCTATTCTGTCCAATTCCAACTGTATTTTCATAGCCTCTATGCTTTGACTAGGATTCTCCTCAGAAATCTCCTCTTGTGTCTGCCCATCCCCCGTGGCTGTGGTAGTTCTCTTAGGAGGAGCCATTTCTGACAGGAATTTTTCACAGAACTGACTTAATTCCTTCACTGCAGTGTCCCTCTACTTTCTGTGTCTCTTAGTGACACTTATTTTGGGGTTTTTTCTTCGAAATCCCGACGCTGGCAACCAATTATAGCCGCGCCAGCCTCACGGCCTCACTGGATCTCTAAATTTCAGTCTCTTCGGGGTATTTTACTTGTTTAGATGGATGGGACCACAGCAGCTTTGTAGTTTTTCTCACACAATATAGGCTCACGAGAACTTGAACTTAAAACCACAGATTTATTGTTACAAACAGTCTTAAACTGGGGATATGGGAGATATTTACACAGGTTAATCTTTTGTTTCAGGCTTTTCAATCACTTTTACTTTCTTGAGTCTTTCACCGTTACACAGTTCACCTTCAACTCACTCTCCACCTCTAGTCAAGGTCTGGCCTCTTGGGATAGATGTGTCTAGTCACACCCCTCGACTGAAGACTCTTCTCTCAGCCCTTCTTGGTGTCTCTGACCCACATCCACTCCCTCAACCTCCTCACTAGGTCTTTAGAGTAGTTTCCTGGTGTCTGCGACCGTTCAGGTCTTTAACTGACTCACACACACACACAGCCCTCTCGGCTGGTTAGGTCAAGCTGGCCGTCTCTGGAAGACTTCCCCGTCTCCTCATCCAGCTTCCACACAGGATCAGCTGTCTTCGCAGCCTCTCTCAGGCCCGAACTGACCCTCTCAGTCTCTGTCAGGCTCCAACACTGACAGACTCCTGACTGAACTCCTGCCTCAGCAGTCTCTTGTCACCAACTCACTTTTTTCCCTCCCTGAGAGCTCTGAGCACTTAGCCCCCACCCTCAGGTCACCTGACGCAGCCCTGTGCGTCTTCAGTTTATTCTTAACCCATTGCTTTCCGTCACAGATGCCTCAGGGTACTCTCCAATTTGCCTACAGATATTATGAGAAACTTGCCCTATTCTTGCCATCCCTACTTATGGTCTAACCAGTCCAAATAACAGGTCTCTTTATCCCACCTAGAGTTGTCAAGTCCCCTTGTCACCCCAGGCAGGGGGATCTGGGGGGCATTCCAGGAGTTGATGAGGATGTCCCCAACATGACGATGTCACATGGAAATGGCATCATTGGACTGATGACATTGCACAGTGAACCTCGACTTTTTGGGCTCAAGCCATAGTTTTGCCCAAAAAGCAGCGCATCACCACACAATGTTGCCAATGTGTTGGTGTCACTTCTGTGTGATGTCATCACGTCATCAACATTGCACAGGGACATGGCTGTTCAGGGCAGAGTCCAAAAGCAAAGGGATACCCCACCCAAACCTGGGGACTGGCATCCCTAACCCCACCCTTCTGTGACATGATGTAGGCAAAAAAAAAATCTGAACGACCTGTCATAGGAGACCCCAAAAATTCTTGTCATTTCAGTAGCAAACAGCTGGTACCATGTGGCCCATAGAGAAGGTGCATGGGTCAATAACATAAGGCAAAAGACAAGGAGGTCTTTTGAATGTCTCCCCCATAACCATCTCCAGTGGCCCAAGAAACCAGTTTGGTGTAGTGGTTAAATGTGCAGACTCTAATCTGGGAGAACCGGGTTTAATTCCCCACTCTTCCATATGCACTTTCTGAGTGACCTTGGGTCAATCACAGTTTTCTCAGAGCCGGTCTCCCAAGTGTAGCTCTCAAAGAGCTCTCTCAGCCCCACCTACCTCACAGGGTGTCTGTTGTAGGGAGAGGAAGGGAAGGAGATTGTAAACCACTCTGACACTCCTATTGAAGGGCAGGGTATAAATCCAATCTCCTCCTCCTCTGAACAATCAGGTCCCATTTCTTATTTGGTTTTTCAAAGAGGTTCGTACAACAGCATCCCCAGCCCTATCAGCCATGAACAAATCAATTTACATCTAGTCCTCAGGCAGATCTCCATCTACACCGCTCCAGGGCCGGATCTCCTTCACTTTTGCAATAAAACTGCACTGTCTCTAAGCCGAGGCCATTCTCTGGGTGTACGAAGCACCACTGCTGTCATACAAGGGATCCAAAGCTGTCCCAAGGCTCATTTTGCCTTGCTAAAATTGAGTCATTTCCAACCAACATGGTGGCAACCATCTCCACTGTACTCAAAAATGGAGAGGTAAACTGTGGTATATTTCTCCCACTCAGTGCCTGGTTTTTATTAGCATTTGAAGGTGAGAGAACAGTGAATAATGAAACCATGTGTGTTCCTGCCACCTCATCTGTGAATAAAAGAACACTCTTATCACACTAGAAGCTGGCTGGTTAAATTGTATTACAGTCCAGTTCACCAAATAAAAAAAAAGAAAGAAAAAGAACAAAACCAGTGTTATCAGAGTTCCCTTTTTTAACATAGAAAATACTGAGTGGGCCACCTACTATGTGTTTAACATCAGGAAAATATAGTATTTTAGAGAAATGCAGAATTTCAAATATATTAAGGGAACTTTTGTCTTCTAGGATGAAAAGGAAATTGTACACTCTTAGCATTAATGTTTTGGTCCCCAAAAGGACTGGAAATGGCATCCTTAAGTTGACTCATACCTGTGTAAACCCATGGAAATCAATGGAATTACAAAAGTGTAAATCTGTGTAGGATGACATTGTAAAGGTATAGCTCAGGGGTGGGGAACAGTGGCTCTCCAGATGTTTTTTACCTACAACTCCCATCAGCCCCAGCCATTGGCCATGCTGGCTGGGGTTGATGGGAGTTGTAGGCAAAAAATATCTGGAGAGTCACTGTTCCCCACCCCTGGTATAGCTACTTGGTGTCTCCCATTCATTAGGATTTGTTAGGATCACCACAGTAACAATTTACCAAACATTACCTGACCTTGACTGGAGAACACTTGCGTTGGCTGTATTCATCCATCACTGGATATTACACTATCATTATTATTTACCTCCTTGACATTCTTGTGCAGACAAAGCAAGAAGTTAGAAGGTGAATGATTATGATAGCCCAACAGCAGGGCAATATTCAGGGTTTTGTTTTGTTTGCAGCAAAAGCCTAGCAAAACTCATTTACATATTAGGCCACACCCCAATGCCACCATTGTTTCACATAGGGGGTTTTGTAGAAAAAGCCCAGCAAGATCTAATTTGCATATTAGGCCACACCCCCTATGTCAAGCCAGCTGGAATTGCATTCCTGCTCAATCATCATCATCATCATCATCATCATCATCATCATCATCATCATCATCATCATCATCATCGCCACATAAGAGAAGCCATGTTGAATCAGGCCAATGGCCCATCCAGTCCAACACTATGTGTCACACAATGGCTAAAAAACCAGGCACCATCAGGAGGTCCACCAGTGGGACCAGGGCACTAGAAGCCCTCCCACTGTGCCCCCCAAGCACCAAGAATACAGAGCATCACTATCCCAGACAGAGAATTCCAACAATATGCTGTGGCTAATAGCCACTGATGGACCTCTGCTCCATATGCTTATCCAATCCCCTCTTGAAGCTGTCTATGCTTGTAGCCACCACCACTTCCCATGGCAGTGAATTTCATGTGCTAATCAGCCTTTAGGTGAAGAAGTACTTCCTTTTATCCATTCTAACCCGACTGCTCAGCAATTTCATTCAGTGCCCACGAGTTCTCGTATTGTGAGAAAGGGAGAAAATATCATCCCTGCAATATTCAGTGATGTGCAGGTCCAGTATTTGAAGGCTGGTGAATGCATCTTTGCATGCATCTTCCACAGCAAGAACTCTGGTGTGCCAAGAACAAGCATTTTCAAACCCTTGCCTGTTCAGCTCACGTTCTGCTCACCAGTTGTAAGCAGAGGGTTAACTTTTGTCATGTGCTTCAGTTGTTTGTGGGTTTGATGGGTTACTTCCTGCATATCTGGATAGAACAGTACAGTTAAATCAATAGCATTCTGTGCACAAACATTCTTACAGCCCAGTGGAAATCCTAGTTGCCTCTCTCCATAGACATATCCCTGGTTGTTTTGAATGAAGGGTAAGTAAACCAATGGAGAGGGATTCTGGCTCAGTAGAAGAGCTTCTGCTTTGCATGCAGAATGCCCAGGTTCAATCCCTGGCCTCTCCAGTTGAAAGAACCAGGCAGTACGTAATGTGAAACACCTCTATCTAAGACCCTGGAGAGCTGCTGCCAGTTTGAGTAGATAATGCTGATCCTGATGAACTGATGGTCTGATTCAGTATAAGGCAGCTCAGTTAGCTATGAATAAATATCAGATTCTTTCAAAGGTCTGTTGAGGAGAAGGTGGGGGTTTTGAAGGAAGGAAGGAAGGAAGGAAGGAAGGAAGGAAGGAAGGAAGGAAGGAAGGAAGGAAGGAAGGAAGGAAGGAAGGAAGGAAGGAAGGAAGGAAGGAAGGACGGACGGACAATGAGTGATTGACTGAGTGGGGGAGGGGTGGAATTCCCCCTGCGATTCTTTTTTGTTTTGGGGGGTATTTTTATTTTTGAAATAACCTTTATTTTTAACATACACCAAACCAATAGAACAATACATTGAAACAAAGACAAATACATATTTGCTACAGAGAAGATTCAAATAAGGAATGGCGTGTATTAGACAAATAGCAAGTCCCGATAAGAAGGCTTATTAGGAGTCACATTTTGCTGAGTCAAATATGATACTACTGGAAACCATACTGCTGTAAATTTTTCTTGATAATTTTGTAAGTTAGACATGAGATGACAACTTGTAATTTTGCAATGAACAAAACTTTCCCACACCTTATTTTGCCAGGATGATAAAGAAGGTGAGCTTTTATCTCCCCATTTTGAAGCAATTATTTATTTATTTTTATTTATTGGATTCGATTTTTAGTCCACCCTTCCTGTAGAGCAGTAAAACAATCTGTGATTCTCATGGTCCCCCATTTGTAGATTTTTGATTCAAATTGTCTGAAAGGATGGAAACTATCTAGTCATCTGCATCTGTAATTCTCTGAAAATACTGCCTTCTACAACTCCCTTTAAAAAACAGCAATGGCATGGAACAAGAAGGCTCTGAAGTCTTGACTCTTCCTAATGGATTTTTTTTTTTTAAACTAAACTTTACACTATACAGTGTTGATTAATATTTGCATCTCTCAGGACACTTGAAAAGTACTTGTGCCAGATAGCACCTCATATCAAGGACTGTGCTATGCCGTCTATGCAGACTTCCGCATGTACAATAAGTAAACCCACCACATTCAATAAGCCTTATTTCCTGACCTAATAACTTTGCTTAGGAATGCAGTCTGCCCATGTGGACTTAAATTTGCCATGTGCATCAGTTAGACTTAGCTGGCATCCAGTCTTAAAGAGTTGTCAGCATAAATGTTTGGGGATGTAGTGGAAGAGAAAGAAAAGAAACCTTCTATTCAAATCCAATGTTTTGTTTAAGCAGGAACAAAATGTCCAACAGGATCTTTAAAAAAAAAAAAAAAAGCTTCTGAGGAGTTAAGGACAAGAACTTTTTCATACATTGGACTTTTTGCCATGTCTTATCTGTTCAGCAGGCAGGTTATAAAACACACAAGTCAGTGGCAAGATTAAAAGAGGGCAGGAACTTCATTTGAGGGTGGCCTTCAAGCTCGTGATTGTGTGATGTTTTACAAAGATGATCCTCAGCTAAACTGGAGCTCTAATTACATCCACAATTGTCATGAGAGGGGTAGGAGGATTCGGGAAATTAAACTCACTAAAAGTACCAGTGAGGATAAAGGTAAAATTGCACAGAGATTTCACCAACAACAACCCCCAACACACACACAACTTTTCAAGGTGAAGGCTACATAAAATCTGCTTAACTTTTTTTTTTTTTTTTTTGCAAAACCTTTTCAATTTGTTCACAACTACTTCTTTCCCTAATCCACTCCTCAGATACCATTTAAAAAAAAACAAAAAACAACAACACGAATGAGAGCTTCTTTTACCAGGCATCTTAGCCAATCAATGATCATGTGGGCAGCCTGATGACACGACTTTGTCACCTAGCCAATCAGGTTTGTTTGTGTACGAATGTTGCAAAACCCAGATATTTATTGGCAGTACAGTGCAACTAAATTTGGCTATGTGATGACCTCACAATAAGGACAATTTTTCCTGCTTTCACACTTGAGCATGCATACATTTCTTTAAAAACTCCTTTCAGATGCAAAATCTCCTCTCCCCTTTTTGGTTCAGCTTTCTAGTATGCTAGAAGGACATGTTCCATGAAATCCAAAACATGACTCACCCATGATGCTGAATAGTATGCTCTATGCCAATATGCTTGTAAGGGTCACCTTGACCCAAGCTGAATTGTTCAGGAGCAACGTGATTACAGCCATTCCAGTTAGCCCCCAGTAACACCCAGGAAGCAATGGGTAGACTCAGTGCTTTTTTGTAGGAAAAAAAGTCCAATAGTACCTCATTTGCATATTAGGCCACACCCCTGTCCTAGGAACAAGTGGCTGACACATGGTGGGTTGGGCCAGCTGGAACTCTGGCCAACTCAGGTGGAGCTCTGCTCCTGTGGGCACAGGTAGAAAAAAAGCCCTTGGAAAACTCCAGTCATGATGAGGACAACACCATGGTGTTTAAGAATACTGCAACTGAAAATAAGATCGTTCATTGCTGGGAAGCTTCTTCATCCCTTGTCTTTTCTCTGGCTATCTTAACCAGAAAAGGTAGCTCAGCAATATTTTACTTACAGTATTTGGTAGATATCATATGTTTTGGAGTTCTCCAATCAATCATAAGCTTATATGAAGGTAACTACACTGACGTCTAGGTTGTCTTATAGACACGGTGAACAGCTGTGTGGCTGCCTGGATCAAGTTACTGCCTTGTCCAAGCCTAACTGCTAGCATAGCTCCAGACACAATTTTATGCAGGAGTCAAAATGGTTCCCAGGGGGCATGATAGGTGGGTAAATGTCCTCTGCAGACATCTTGCACCTATGAAAACACTATCCTGGGTCCAACCCTTACTACAGATTTGGCATAGATGGACCTCTGGACAAAACAAGCTGATTTTATCAAAACTCTTTTTGACATTCCTAAAACTTTCTTGAACTTCCAGTTTGGTGTAGTGGTTAAGTGTGCAGACTCTTATCTGGGAGAACCAGGTTTGATTCCTCACTCCTCCACTTGCACCTGCTGGAATGGCCTTGGGCCAGCCATAGCTCTCACAAGAGTTGTCCTTGAAAGGGCAGCTTCTGTGAGAGCTTTCTCAGCCCCACCTACTTCACAAGGTGTCTGTTGTGGGGGAAGAAGATAAAGGAGATTGTAAACTGCTCTGAGACTGTGATTCAGAGAGGACAGGGTATAAATCTGTGGTTGTCTTCTTCTCTAGCGACCACCAAATCTGCTTTTGATTCTAATTTAAGAGGAATCAAGTGATGGTCCAGAAGGATGAAGAAACACCCACAGGAGAAATCTCACTAGTGCCTTCTACAGATAACTCAGTTTTTCTGTCCTCTGCTTTATTCAATCTAAAAAAGGGGGGGAGGGGAGACTTCTCCCTTATTTGAATCAAATCCATGATTCGGTGCTTCAGTGGGTGCTTTCACACCACAACTGTTTGCAAGCAGATTTGTTATTCTTGCACAGTAAAACATCCAGTTGCAAAGTGTGTTCTTTAGTGTGTCTGAATGCATCCAGTCTTATATAATACTTAATACAGCAGCATCAAGTCTATATCACATGCCAGACTTTTCTTGAGCAGGGATGCATAGGAACGCAGTTCCAGGTGGCTTGGGGGAAGGGGTGTGGCCAAATATGCAAATGAGTTCCTGTTGGGCTTTTTCTACAAAAAGCCCTGTGTGAAACAATGGTGACTTCAGGGGGTGTGGCCTCCTATGCAAATGAGTTCCTGCTGGGCTTTTCTGTAGAAAAAGCCCTGAATACATGTATCAGTGCTTTATGTGGTCTATCTAAATAGCTTACAAAGCCTGGAAGACACACAAACACTATGCAGGATAATCCACAAAACAATGAAAAGCAGAGAGTTGAAGCCACTGATAAAACGTGAGCAAATAGAAAACTGCTAGGGGCATTCTCTCATCTGTGAGCACAGTTTCAGGGGGTAGCTGTTTTGGTCTTCCACTGAATCCCTAGATTTAAATCCAGTAGCACCTCAGAGACCAACAAGATGTTTTGGAGCTTTGTCTCTTGAAAGTTTATACCTTGAAAATCATGTTGGTCTCCGAGGTGCTAACCCAGGCATCTTCCCTCATCCATAAATCTATAATTCTCTCTAGAAATACCTCTGACATTTTGCCCGAGGGCCCTTTCCCCCCATGTCTTTTCTCTTTTATGTGCTTTGGCTGAAATCCCTGCAACCACTCCGCTCCAGACCAAACAGGGATCAGCAGCGTCCCAGAGGAGGAACTTTCCAGTCTGAGACATGCCATTTGCAAACGATCCATCTCAACTCGTTTTGCTTGGCACGCAAGCCGAACTGGCACCGAACCCAGCGAGCAGATGGGAATGAGAGCAGGCATCCAGGAGACCATGTCTGAGCATCGTGTACGTTTGTTAGGGGGCAGGATTCCAAAGCCAGGAGAGCTGGAACCATACGCTGTGTTGAGCTCCTGTATCTAATCGAGAAAGTTGCACTATTATTATTATTATTATTGTTATTTAAATGCATGAGAGCAAGAAGGGAAGGGGAGGATAGCTAATGTCCTGCTGATAGAAACTGAGTAATGCATTAAAATAAAACCCATGTTTGACATTCACATACCATCAGTACAATGCACTAATAGCCTCGTTATAGCTAATAACGTGTGTTTATTCCTCCGCTAAAGGATTAGAGAGATCCTGATGGGGTTTCTATGCCTGTTTCATTCAGGTGCTGGCAGGAACATCCTGTGTCTGCTAAAGAAAGCAGCACTGAAATAGGGAATTCTTGAAAATAGAGAAAGCCTTAAGTATGCAATTCTCCGTACACATGTGCATCTTCTCCCTTGAAAGGGTGATACATCATATTAAAAAAGAACGAGTACAAGAGACAAGTCTACTGAGATATTGCCTCCTAGCGGGGGCCGGTCAAGATCAACCATTCGGAGGAAAACAGGATGGCTGATACATTTTCTACACCAGGAAGTCTCATGGATCCGCCTTGCAGGACTGGAAAGACATCTCGGTTTGTTTACACTTTGCATATGAAAATCAAAACACATTAAGGGACATAAGCAGATGATGCCCGAATGCTTTTAAAATGTCACATTCAATTTCCAGAACTATATGGTAAGACCTCCCCAGAAAGGAAAGAGAACATTCACAGAAGGAAGTTTATCTATATTGATTTATTCGCAAAGCATTGATGAGAGCACCAATACTGTGAAACACCCTGATAGAGTAAGGCTGACCCATGGATCAAAAGAGGGTCTGAATGGGCAAAAGTATGCTGGTACCCAGGGCTTTTTTTTTTGCAGGAACTCCTTTGCATATTAGGCCACACACCCCTGATGCAGCAATTTCCTCCTGGAGCTTACAGGGCTCTTAGTACAGGGCCTACTGGAAGCTCCAGGAGCATTGGCTACATTGGGCTGCGTGGCCTAATATGCAAAGGAGCTCCTGCTATAAAAAGCCCTGCCGATACCCCTTCTTAACCCATACTAAAATCTCTTGTCATCCTTGAGCTACTCCAAAGCCTTGGTGGAGTCACTTCATTGTAGTCTTAGACTCCACTGAAAAAAAGAATGCTCTTGCCATAGTGAACCTTTGGAACATCTGGGCTATGTTTCTGTAATGCATTGTACATGAAGATGCTTTTGAGATACCCTCAAAAACCTTGGCTGGACAAATAGATGGTGGCCAAACCATCAATCATGATGTACTGCAGTGAACACATTTTCCTTATGTCCAAATTTCCAGATTGCTTTCTGGAAACAAAAGTGTTTGTATTGACCTTTAAAGCCCTAAATCATCTGGGACCACCTTCTCCAGTGTGAGACGAGACAGCAGTTGAGCTCTACTTTGAAGGCCCTTTATTTGGTTTCTCCAGTCTCCTGAAGTATGAGGAGAAAAAGAGAGGGCCCTGCTTTCGTTGGCTGAATCCCATCTGGGTTCTCCCCCAAAAGATATTTCACATTCAATGAATATTTTATTTTATAAGTACAGGGAAATATTGTCCTGTTTGTTCATGATTTTGATAGTTGAGGGCAGGTTGTTTTTGTTTGCTTAGGTTTTCTTTCCTCTGCAGTCTATTTTCTATCTATGCCACTGTGTTTTGTTTAGTGCTGTTTTAATTAGCATTTTAATTATGGTAGCACTATCGTCAACAACATCCTTGAATGTTTATTAGCTGGGCTTGCACAAAAGGGACTGGGGGACAACGTTCTGTGACCTTGGTCACTTGGGAGGGCGGGATTGACAGAGCTGGGCAATTCATATGCTTTCTTTTCCAATGGTGTTTGGGTTTGCTTTGAGTGATGTGACAGGATAGAGCAGGGGTGGCTAAAATGTGGCTTAGAAGCCACATGTGGCTCTTTCACACATATTGTGTGGCTCTTGAAGCCCCCACTGCTCCGTTTGCCAGCTGCTGGCTTGGAGAATGCATTTAAAGTTGTTTACTTTCCACCTCTGCCTCCCATCCACCTTCCTTCCTTCCTTCCTTCCTTCCTTCCTTCCTTCCTTCCTTCCTTCCTTCCTTCCTTCCTTCCTTCCTTCCTTCCTTCCTTCCTCCCTCCCTCCCTCCCTCCCTCCCTCAAACATCTGATGTTCATGTCTTGCAGCTCTCAAACATCTGAAGTTTATTCTAGGTGGCTCTTAAGTCAAGCAAGTTTGGGCGCCCCTGGGATAGAGAGAATGGAGACCTATGTATAGTAGGTTTTTTGGGTGGCCCAATTAGACAGAAAGATCTAAGGTTCCTAGCATTTAGAATGCACAAATCTGAGAAGGTATGGAACTCACCCAGGCTTGGAGCTTGGCGCAGCGTGTACCCATCCAAAGTTGGGACCAGCAGAATCAATGGGTGAAGTGCAGTGATGTTACAGGGAGGAGCTCATGTGTCTGGGGACAAAACTGTGGGATTAAAGGATGAAAGGGATCATCTGAGTCAGCCAAGAGGTTGAGCCAACAGAAAATGTAAATTCACCTGAAGTGGACGTAGTACTCTCTTTCATTGACCTAGGCAGGGCATATTGTGGGGCCATGTGGGTGCCCATGGCTGTAACATTGATCTGTAGGAAAGGTTCATTGCCAAATCTGAAGTACCGTAGTTATGGGTGAGAACAAAATGGCACAGTTTGGTAGCAAAGTCAGCTATGTTTTTATCAGATAAAACAACTCCTCACCCACAACAATACAGCATCTCATCTGAGCATGGACACCGGTACCAGAGCTTGCAATAAACCCAAGTGCCAACTTCAATGCCCTTCAGTACTCTACATAGGGTAAACAGGACAAACCCTATGCCAAAGGATAAATGGACATAAATCTGACATTAGGAATCACAGAACTGAGAAATCAGTGGGAGAACACTTTAACCTTCCAAAGCATTCAATGGGTGACCTCAAGGTAGCTGTTTTACTGCAAAGGAACTTCAAGAACAGAATGGAGAGAGAAATTGCAGAATTATAAATTATTATGAAACTTGGAACAAACACCTCCCCAGGACTGAACAGAGATATTGGGGGTTTTTTAATCTCATTACAGATGCTAAACCCACTCTCAGGTCGTTTTCGCACTCACCTTCCGCCGGCGCGACCCCCCTCTTCACCGCGCAGGATCTGCGCGGATTTCGCACTAAACGCTGCGGAGCAGCCAGAAAAGCCAGAAGCTCCCGTCGCAAAAGCCGCGCAAATGCCAAACTGCTTTTTGGCGGTTTCAGTTTGAGCGGCTTTTGCGCCGGGACCTTCCGGCTTTTCTGGCTGCTCCGCAGCGTTTAGTGCGAAATCCGCGCAGATCCTGTGCGGTGAAGAGGGGGGTCGCGCCGGCGGAAGGTGAGTGTGAAAACGACCTCAGTGAGTATAGCTATACATCCACAGTATTCCAATGTGTTTCTCTTTCAGAATTGTGTATCAGTATAATTATTTGTATTGACATACTCAAAATAGGGACATTGGCTGTATATCTCATTACATAGGCTTTACCCATTTTCACTATGTTTTATTGTATTCCTTTTTCCTATGGCAAACTAGAACTATGTTCACATGTTAAAAAGTAAATTAGGTGGACAAGAACATCACTGTCCAATGTATTTCTCTTTTAGCTGTATTGACACATTCAAACAGGGACTTTGGTTGCTTATCCCATTACATATATTGAACCTATCTCTCATTGACAGACAATCTCACATTTTGACATACTACTGTTTCGCATGCTCATGCTACTTAGATCAAAGGTTTGCTCAATTTATTAATTTTACTATTCTGTCACTGCAACATTTTACATTCTAAACCACTGCCTACCAGATAATTTTACTTCACTGTAATTGGTTCTTAAATCTGTACCATGTTGCATTCTGGGCCACTACCTACCAGCTATGTACGGCTCTGCTCAGCTCTGTATGGCTTTGCTCACTGTGCTGTATTCCTCGTCTGATGAAGTGTGCTTAAGAGCACACGAAAGCTTACGTTCTAAAAAAAAATTGGTTGGTCTTAAAGGTGCAACTTGACTCCTGCTTTGTTCTCTTTGCCATAAACAACACTAGACAAAAACCATCCCTTCTCTCTTCTCTGTCACATTCCATGCTAACCAAGTCATCTGGCAAATAGCCAGAAGGGGAGAAACTGGTTGGGCCCCTGGCAAACTTTGTTTGATAAATCTTCTTGCCTCTTCTAATTAATAACTCGTGCAAATGCAGACCTGCTGTCAACTAATGAAGTGACAGCCATAGGCTTCCAAGGCATTCAGCGCAGGCCTGCTATAGAGGCTTTAGTAAGCTTCTTAGATGGACTTGAACGTCCATGTTTTGTTGGAACTGAGGGACAGTCTTTGTGCCACTACACAAGATCTATGTATCAGTAGAAATTGTCCTGTTTCTCCTCGCAAAACTGCTTTACAGATAAAGGACATTAACCATTGTGAAGTGCTCGGATTCTCTGGTAAAGAGCCCAGATAAGTGCTTGGAGTAGATCACTCAATTGTTAAGACTGAAGTGGTAGAGAATGAGGTTTCCAATAAACCAAGGAGTACAAAAGCCCACAATGTGTTCGCTGCCCTTCAGAACTGCAGAGTCAGAGTTTAAGCATAGCGGTTGTTAAACAGCATTGTGAGAAAGCACTCTCTGTCTCATTCACTGCCGGACTAATTCAAGGGAAAGAGATTAGTACCTTTCCTTGACAAACAAACAGGAGATGACAACTTGTTTGCCTCTAATTTTAGATCCGTGCACAGGAAGCGTTCATACGCTGTACAGTCAGTGTACGAGTTATGGCATTCTAGAAGCAGTAGAAGCTTGTCATTAATGAATTGGCTGGCAAGCTCAAATCTTTAACTTAAATTCAGAGGATCCGGTTGCAACTCCCCATCCCCTCCTTGAATTATAGCACCTCATAAAAAATGATATATTTTCTGTGCCAAAAGTTTATACTTTTAAAAAGTTTCGGTACGCAAAGGACTAGTTTTAAAGGAGTTGTCATGGAATCATAGAGCTGGAAGGGACCTCTAGGGCATGGCCGGTGTGTGGGAGTAGGCAAGATAGGCAGCTGCCTGGGGTGCCTCCTCACCTATGGGGCACCTCTGGGCACCCCTGTCCCACGGCTCTCAACTTCCCTGGTCACAGACCCAGGAAACTACAAGCGGCAGGACAGCATGTTGGCATGTGCTCTCCTCTGTTTGAAAACCCATCTGTTCTGGTGTCACCAAAGCACCCAAGATTGTGCCCATATACTATAGAAATAATGCCTATGGGGAAAAAAAAATAACTCCCTTCAAAATTAGCCCTTTTTTGTGGCATTATTTTTCAGCAAAAAGTGGGCTTATTTACTTACGTCAATGGTTTCACTGTTCTTTTTTACATTGCAACACATAGGTACATTAACCAAGGGCTTTTTTTGTTTTGTAGAAAAGACCCAGCAGGAACTCATTTGCATATTAGGCCACACCCACTGGCACCAAGCCAGCCAGAACTGCTTTCCTGTTTAAAAAGAACCCTGCATTTCCCCCTTGGATCCTAAATCTCAAGGTAGTGGAAGATATCCACTGAAGGGAGCTTAGACTCTTGAATGCATATACCCAAGGAATCTTGTTGGTCCCTTAAGGTGCTCCTGAAATCAAATTGGCTCTTCTACTGGAGACCAACATTGCAGTGGAAGTGCACACTGAAGAAGAAGAAAAGAAGAAGAAGAATTGCAGATTTATACCCCGCCCTTCTCTCTGAATCAGAGACTCAGAGTGGCTTACAATCTCCTTTATCTTCTCCCCCACAACAGACACCCTGTGAGGTGAGTGGGGCTGAGAGAGCTCTCCCAGAAGCTGCCCTTTCAAGGACAACTCCTATGAGAGCTATGGCTGACCCAAGGCCATTCCAGCAGCTGCAAGTGGGGGAGTGGGGAATGAAACCTGGTTCTCCCAGATAAGAGTTCACACACTTAACCACTACACCAAACTGGCTCTCCCTGGGGAGAAAGAGAGGAGCATTCTTCTTAATGCAGGCCTTGAATTCAGCAGGAGCTCACAGGAGCACAGCTCCTGAACCTTTCTGACGGTCCCCCCTTCTCCTTCCCTCTTTGTCCATTGGATAGTAGGTTCAGCTGCATAACAATTCCTGGATGAGCTCCACCACCTATTTTTCTACAAAATGACCCCTGTTTTAATGTATGGATGCTGCTCTTCAAAGTTCTTCTAAATATTTGCTCCAAAAATTAACTCTGAGTACAACAAGGGTTATAGGACAACCTCTTCTTATATACATGATTGGTGGGAATGTCCCTAAATCACCAAGTTCTGGTTCAAAATTTAAAAAAAATAAATACATCCAACTAGTAACAGGATACTTCCTCCCCCTTACTCCTGATGGTCTTCCTTCTTCACAATTGGAAGGATCCTACACTAAGCAAAAGCTGAACTGATTGATATTCTCATAGCTGCAGCCAGGCTTGTCATATGCTTCCAACTGGATCAATAATTCATTTCCTTCAGTAGACCAATGGTTTGACAAACTTTGGGAACTGTTTTTATTACATAAGTTGGCTTATAATACTTATGAATTTTCTGCAGACCAATATGAAAACAGAGTCGTTTCCATTTGGTATCCGTTGGTTTCTTTTTTGATGGGGAGAGATATTGTTCCTAAAAATCCCTTTTATTGTAAACTTATTTATTTCTGATTATTTTTCTGTATTCAGATTGTTTAAGAACCTATGGTAATAGGTTTAAGTCAATGATATTATTATGTTCCTGCTTTCATGCTTTGTACTAAATGATTTATGTAACTTTGTGTTGCGCATATACACTAATAAAGACTGTTTTTCTTTCTTTTTTTAAAGTTCTTCTAAATTTGATGGTTGATCATTGGAAGGAAACCATTGGGTTAAAGGCAGAATGCATCCTAACTGGATGGAATTGGAGGAGTCTGCTCATCTCAAGAGAAGTACACTGAGAAGAATGAGAAGCTGGGGAAAATAAAGGGCACTGAACAGAATGGCATCAACATGAGCGTGAATGTTCACTGCATTGATTCTTTGAAAATATGTTTTCAGACAAAAGAGCACTGAACAGCATTGTACCAACACGAACATGAACATTCATTGCATTAAGTCTTCCAAAATCTGTTTTCCAAGCAAAGAGCATTGAACGACATAGCATTAGTATGAACACGAATGTTCATTGCATTAATTCTTCTGCTTCATAGAATATGTTACTTTGAAATAGGGATGTTCAAACACCCACTGGTTCGACTTGCCATCTGTCCACTGGTTGAGAACAAGAAGCCGATTATCCATTTATCAGTTTGTTGTCAGTGAACTGTTCAAGCCTTTTCATCAGGTTACTTTTCAAGTATTCCATCAGTACAATGCAATACAGAACTGTTGTCAATGTTTTATGTGTCTATTTGGAAAGATCCTAATGGTCTTTTTCCTCCTCTCTCCAGGGCTGTTGTTGCTTCATGCCACTTTGCAATCAATGATCTCAATAAATAGTAAGTTTATTTAAGCCTAGTAAGTTTATTTAAAAGTTTATTTAAGCCTATATTATAGCATTTATTTTGTGCATGTGCATTTCACATACGGGAGGCTTCGTACACCCGCTCACATAATTTAATGATTTATGTGTTTTCCCCTCATGTCCTTTATTGACCTAACTTGACCATCCATGACCCGGAAGTTAGGCACTCTAGTGACTGTGATCTTCAGACCAGCTATGTTCAGCTATCAAACATGTTCACCATGAAATCTGCAGCCTTCCTATTTTCCATCAGATTTCAAAATGAAGGAGCTCTCAATGTGAACCCAGGAAACCTTATTCCCTTGAGTTAAGGTCTTAGTGGAATATAAGGGACCTGAGGAAAAGAACATCAATGAAGAGGGTTTATCCTAATGCCATTTTGATTTCATCATGCTAAAACAAACAATTTTGGGAGGGGGGAGTCCACACAAGTTTCTGATATTTACTCTTGTGGAACCAGGGCTTTTTTTTTTTGAGGCAGAAATTTATTTGCATATTAGACCACATCCCCTGATATAGCCAATCCTCCTGGGAGCTTACAGTAGGCCCTGTACTAAGAGCCCTGTAAGCTCTTGGAGGATTGGCTACATCAGGGGTGTGTGGCCTATTATGCAAAGGAGTTCCTGTTATAAAAAAGCCCTGTGTGGACCCAATAGATAAGTAACACCCTTTCTTATCAAAACATCTCAATGTTATCTTTAACATTCTCAGCAAGAGGTGACCTGTTATTTTCTCTCCCCCCTCCCCCAGTCTTTCTCAGGGATCCCTGTTGCATATTAACAGGGTTTCTTTTTCCCCAACAGCCATTCCATTCCAAGAAAAAAATACCGACAGTGGTAATATGATAGCGGAGTAAATGTCGCCTGCTTAAAGGGACTGGGGGATATATATTTGCCACCTGTAGAAATTGTACTTTCTTGCAGTGCAACCTCAAATTTATGAATGTTGCTCTAATATTCCAAAGACGCCTGTCAGGTAACGTCAGACATATATCAGTGTTAGGAGTCAAGCTCCTGCAGTATTGGCACCAGGTCCATTTACTGTGCCACCTTCTCGTGTCAAAGGAACTGCATTCTTGCAATAATGCACTGTCAAATTGCTCAGGTGAAACTCGCCTTGGAATATTATTTATTGGCCTGCGGATGCAGATTACATGGACACTTTATTACCTGCTAATTTACCACCTGCTGGCTAAGGGATGGCAAAAGTCTAGTATTTGTTTTATTGGAATTCATTATGCCATTAACCTTTCACTCCACTGGGCCATGCAGAAGGGTTTCTCTGGTTAAATCACTCCCCTAATAATGCTCTCCAAATGAAAACAGTGATTCATACCTTCCTCGTGGAAACTGCAATGCCAAGTAAATTATTTCTTAATGCCCCATATGATGCACATTGTTGCATAAATAAATGGGTGTAATATGAGGCCTAGCAGAACAATGAACAAAACCAAACTTTTGTTTTTTAAAAGAATATCAGCAGTTTACTTTTTTTTCTTTTTACTTTTTGCATGTTGCCATCCCCTAAATATTTGGCTCATTACATAATATACCAGTTCTACCATCCTTCAGTTTGGTGTAGTGGTTAAGTGCTCAGACTCTTATCTGGGAGAACCGGGTTTGATTCTGCAGTCCTCCATTTGCAGCTGCTAGAATAGCCTTGGGTAGCTCTCATAGGAGTTGTCCTTGAAAGGGCAGCTGCTATAAGAGCTCTCACAGCCCCACATGCCTCACAGGGTGTCTGTTGTGGGGGGGGGGAGGTAAAGGAGATTGTGACAGCTCTGAGACTCTGAGATTCAGAGTATAGGATGGGATATAAATCCAATATCTTCTTTCTTTCTTTCTTTCTTTCTTTCTTTCTTTCTTTCTTTCTTTCTTTCTTTCTTTCTTTCTTTCTTTCTCTCTCTCTCCCATCTACCATCCTGCGGTAGACCTCCTGTTAGATCCCCCCGTTTTGCACTTTGAACCCTAGGACTCTCAACTCCCATGCCTCTATGCACCCCACCATGGGCTTAACATCATTAGCTGCGCTTGGTGTGACTAACCTTCATCTTGGTTTTCAACTCTATCAATCTATCCACCTCTTCATTCATTCACTCATCCACCCACCCACCCATACATTTCATTCATATGGAATAAGAAAGTGAGGCTTCTGCTTTGCTTTGAAAACCATAATGTATAAAGAGAATTAGCCTGTTCTTAAATTGGATGGTGATATTATTGGTCATTTTCTGATATCTTCATAACACAGTGTCCTCCTCCAATCTACTCTTCTGAAATTGAATTGAAAAGTGTAGTAGGATAGGCAGGGAGCACTGAACTTGACAAAGCGAAAAATTTTAGCTATTGTGCAAATTAGGGTTGGGCACAAATGTAATCACAAACCTAAATTTGTCAGGAAAATCTCATGGTTCACAGTTCATGAGCCCTGGGCCATGAGATCACATCTGCAAAGAACCTCCCATGAACCTCCCTACTTTTGGAGGACAGGTAGAAGAGAGTCTGCTGGAGACTCACTGCAAGTTTGGCATCTCTAGCCCATAGGGGGGAATGTTCTACTACATCACAAACCTCATGAAATGAACCCATTCTATAAACAGAAAGTTTCATGGTTCATGAGACCCCATGAACCACAAACAAGGACAAACCTCCATTTTCCCAATTCATGTCCATCTCTAGTACAATTTTTTTTAAAAATCCTGGCACATGTCTTTGATTTGTACAACTTAATCCATACATTTATCACTGCTTCTATAAGTACCTTTTACCCATTGTATACTAATGTGAAGAAACGTATCATGAGCATTCCAAGTGGAAGCCTGTTCGTGGGGAATCCCCCCATTGTGGGATCCCCTAACTCTAGTTTTATTTTAAGGAGACAGTGGAAGTTGTGAGGGCTGTAGGATTGGATGAGTATCATTCATTTAGTACTTCTTCCATAGTTATGCACTGCCATTTCTTATCGATCTACTTATCTACTGCAAATTTATGTATGTGGATATATGCACACTATTCACATACATATTTTATACACTTTCATACATATTTGATCTGTGTTGAAATTGGTACTACTATAGAACTTCCATAATGACTTGGATTTATCAGAGCATTTCCGTGGATGAAAGGATTTTGACTTATGAAGTATGGCTTTCTCATTTCCCCCTTCTGCTGTAGGCCCAAATCCCCTTCTTCAGTAGGGTTGCCAATCCCCAGGTGGGGGCAGGGGATCCCCCGGTTTGGAGGCCCTCCCCCCACTTCAGGGTCATCAGAAAGCGGGGGGCGGGGGAGGGAAATGTCTGCTGAGAACTCTATTATTCCCTATGGAGACTTATTCCCATAGGAAATAATTGATCTGCAGGTATCTGGGGCTCGGGGGGGGGGCTGTTTTTTTTGAGATAGAGGAACTACATTTTCAGTATAGCATCTAGTGCCTCTCCCCAAAGTACCCCCCAAGTTTCAAAAAGATTGGACCAGGGGGTCCAATTCTATGAGCCCCCCAAAAAGGTGCCCCTATCCTTCATTATTTCCTATGGAAGGAAGGAATTGAAAAGGTGTGCCGTCCCTTTAAATGTGATGGCCAGAACTCCCTTTGGAGATCAATTATGCTTGTCACAGCCTTGATCTTGGCTCCACCCCCAAAGTCCCCAGATATTTTTTGAATTGGACTTGGCAACCCTATTCTTCAGTGTAGTGGAAATGCTGGACTTCATTGAGGAGAGAAGAAAGTCACATGGCACAGATAGAAAGAGTTTTATCTGTACTACCTCTATCTGAAGAAAGAAGTCCAAGGCATGTTAAAAAAAATGCCTACATTCTAAGACATAGATCAAGGGTGGCCAAACTGAGGCTCAGGAGCCACATGTGGCTCTTTCATACATATTGTGCAGCTCCTGAAGCCCCAACCGCCTTATCAGCTGGCTTGAAGAAGGCATTTGTCTCTTTAAATCTCTTCTCCAAGACAAGCCAGCCAGTGGCTTGGTGAATGCATTTAAATTTGCTTTCTTTCCATCTCTCTTTCCCTCCCTCTCTCCCTCCATCTTCCTTCCTTCCTTCCAGCTCTCAAACATCTGACATTTATTCTATGTGGTTCTTGCATTAAACAAGTTTGGCCACTCCTGACATAGATAATTCTAATTTGAATGGCATATTTTGAGCAAAATTCCTATCAGGAATTCCTGGGCCCTCTGTTCCCGGGAATGTCATTCAAAAATATATATGAACAGAGATTAGAATGCTGTCTATGTTGGCTGTGATTGATAAAGGCTTGATTCTGCATAGTTTCATTTGTTCTAGCAGCTGGTTGCTTACTTTGACAGTTTCACAAAAGCATTCACTTTCCCCTTTTGTGTCCTGCATCCCATATGTATTTCTCATAATTTTCCCTGGAGTTTGTATATTAAAGTTTTTATTTTGATAATGGACTTAAAAAAAAATCTGAGCAGTAATAAAATTATGCAAAAGTGCATTCCCCTAATTTTCACCAGGTTTTTGTTTTCATTTTTGTCAAGAGCTCTTTTTGGACATTATACCCTCACGTATGTGTAGCCTTGCAGATGCAAATATTGGGAGCATGGGAATTATTCTCTCAATTCACATGGTCTTCATTTCATGTAAATGGGCCAGTCTATAGATTTTCTGAGCTTTGGAACATGCTGCACAAATCACAATAAGTCAGTGGTCAAACCATATGTGCATGCAAGAGATATACAGGCCTTGTTTAAACAACCTGTACAAAGTGGGAGGTGATATGCCCATATGGTAGAATCCTGATACATGTGAGTGTAATGTCTGAAAAGAGCCAATTACTTTGATAAAGGGGTTTACACCACCAATCAGACACTGCACTCCAAACATGATGATGTTAAACCATGATGTCTGGAGTGAACTAGTGGTCACTGAACTAGTGATGTGAGGACCATCCAGTTTACCACAAGTGCACCTCAAACTGCATGTGTTTTGTGAATACTCTTGGATACTCTAAAAATCCCCAAGGGGGTTGTTTTGACAGCTTGTTAGGAATGATAAAAAATGGGATAATACATGCCCTTTATTTTGCCAGTTCCTTGCTCTCCCCATTTAAAAAGCCCCAGATCATTTTGAAATGGGCTCCTTTGGATCCATCAGCAGACAACCCTCCATTCTAGTTGATGAATTTTCAGTGAATTTAACATTAGACTACTGGTAAAAGAATCATAGAATTGGAAGGGATCTTTAGGGTCATCTAGTCCAACCCCCTGCACAATGCAGGAAACTCACAAACACCCCTCCCCCCTAAATTCACAGGATCTTCATTGCTGTCAGATGGCCATCTAGCCTTTGCTTAAAAACCTCCAGGGAAGGAGAGCCTACCACCTCCCGAGAAAGCCTGTTCCACTGAGGAATCGCTCTAACGGTCAGGAAGTTCTTCCTAATGTTGAGCCGGAAACTCTTTTGATTTAATTTCAACCCATTGGTTCTGGTTCTACCTTTTGGGGCCACAGAAAACAATTCCATACCATCCTCTATATGACAGCCCTTCAAGTACTTGAAGATGGTGATCATATCACCTCTCAGCCACCTCCTCTCCAGGCTAAACATCCCCATCTCCTTCAACCTTTCCTCATAGGACTTGGTCTCCAGACCCCTCACCATCTTCGTGGCCCTCCTCTGAACCCATTCCAGCTTGTCTATATCCTTCTTAAAATGTGGTGCCCAAAACTGAACACAATACTCCAGATGAGGTCTTAACTAGAGCAGAGTAAAGCAATACCATCACATCACGTGATCTGGGCACTATACTTCTGTTGATACATTGCATTTACCTTTTTAGCCACCGCATCACGCTGTTGACTCATGTTCAGCATATAATCCACTAAGACTCCTAGATCCTTTTCGCACATACTACTGCTAAGACAAGTCTCCCCCATTCTATAACCATGCATTGTTTTCCTATCTAAATGCAGAACTTTACATTTATCCCTGTTAAAATTCATTTCATTGGTTTTAGCCCAGTTTTCCGGCCTGTCAAGGTCATCCTGTATCCTGTTTCTGTCTTCTTCTATGTTTGCAACCCCTCCCAATTTAGTATCATCTGCAAATTTAATAAGCATTCCCTCTATTCCTTCATCCAAATCATTGATAAAGATGTGGAACAAAACAGGTCCCAGGACAGATCCCTGAGACACGCCACTTGTCACTCCTCTCCAAGAGGATGAGGAACCATTCACAAGCACTCTTTGGGTGCAATCTGTCAACCAGTTACAGCTCTACCTAATGGTAACAGGATCCAAAACACATTATATCAACTTGTCAACAAGGATAGTATGGGGATCCTTATCAAAAGCCTTACTTAAATGAAGATAAACGATGTCTACAGCATTCCCCCGATCCAGCAAGGTAGTCACTTTCTCAAAAAAAGAGATCAGGTTAGTCTGACATGACTTGTTCTTGAGAAAACCATGCTGGCTCTTAGTAATCACATTCATTCTTTCTAAAAGTTCCTGGACCAACTGTTTGATGATTTGTTCTAAAACTTTTCCAGGTATAGATGTCAAGCTGACGGGTCGGTAGTTACCCAGATCCTCTTTTTCCCCCTTCTTGAAGATGGGGACAACATTTGCCCGCCTCTAATCTTCTGACACCTCTCCTGTTCTCCAAGAATTCTCAAAAATAATAGCCAGAGGCTCAGAAATTACATCCACAAGCTCTTTTAGAACCCTTGGATGCAAGTCATCTCGCCCTGAGGACTTAGTTTCATTTAAAGAAACTAGGTGTTTATGTACTACCCCTACGCTGATCCTAGGTTGGAACTTCATACCCTCCTTATATGTTCTGTTTTTACCATTTTGAGCACTTTTCCCTTTAGAAGAGAAGGCTGAGGAAAAGTAGGAATTGAACAGTTCCGGCCTCTCTTCATTACCTGTTACAATTTCACTTTCTTGCCCTCACAATGGGCCTACCACGTCCTTGCTCTTTTTCTTACTCTGAACATAAGAAAAGAACCCTTTTTTGTTGTTTTTGGCATCTTTGGCCAGCTTAAGCTCACACTGAGCTTTAGCACTGGTGATTTGTTTATATTCCTCCTTGGTAATAAGGCCCTCCTTCCAATTCCTAAAGGAGTCTTTTTTATTTCTCAAGTCTTTAGAGAGCTGTCCATGGAGCCACTTCGGCTTCTTTAGGCTTTTTCCATTTTTTCTTGTCATAGGAATCGTCTGTGATTGCGCTTTCAGTATTTTGCTTTTAAGAAACTCCCACCACTCCTGAAGCCCCTTCCTCCTAAGTATTTCTGACCAGGAGGTTTTACCCAGCATAGTTCTAAGTTTATCGAAGTTTGCCTTTCTGAAGTCCAACCTATAAGTCTGACTACGTATAGCTTTCCCCTTCCCTAAGACTAAATTCCAAAATCACATGGTCACTACTGCCCAGGGTGCCCACTATTTCCACTTCTTCAATCAATCCTTCCTTGTGTTTTATTAATTCTTGTAAAATTGACCATTACAACATATGATTGTTACATTTACAAATAACCCTTCCCCTCCCCCAACCCTCCCCATCTACTCTTAGTCTTTCCCCCTCAGCCAAGGGCACAAAGTCTTGATGTCCTTCCTTGTTTCTCCCGAGATCCATTCTAAGTAAGGGTTCCATCTGGTCTCGATTTCCTTGACTTTATTTTCCCACGTGGAATCCTTGTTGATTGTTGCCACGATGTCAGACTGTATGTAATCAAACAAATAGTTGTGCCAGATTTCTATTGACCATTTACTTTTATTTTTCCACCCCAAAGCGATGACCGCCTTCCCCGCTAATATCATCGCCTTGGCAAGATTTTGAGTGGGTCTGCTTAGTGCCGGACTTCCTATTGTACTTAACAACATCATGTTAAAGCCAATGGTTAATGGTACATTGCAGACTTTTCTAATAAATTCAATAATTTCCCCCCAGAAGGGCGTAACCTCTTCACACTCCCACCACATATGTGCAAACCAACCCTTAGATTGTTTGCAATGCCAGCACTTGGAATTCATTCCTGGGAATATATTGGCTATTTGTGCGGGTGTCTTATACCATTTTGTGAGAAATTTATATTCCAGTTCTTTAAATTTGATTACTTTAATCCCTTCTAGTCCTTCCAAGATTTTCCCAGCCAACCTCTCTGTTAACTGACCTTCATGACTCCAAATCTTTTGTAAATATACTATTATTTTATCTTTATTTGAAATCATTTTTCTATATAGTAACCCCACTAGACCCTTCCTTTGTTTGGCCATTACTTTATATATCTCTTCCATTGGAGCGTCTAACCAAAGCTCTCCCTTTTCTTTGATCTTCTTAACTATCTTATGTAAGCCTGCTATGTTTAACCAGTATTGATTACCTAAATCTTCTGTAATTTCCTGTAAAGGTTTTAGTTTACCACCCCTAAACATATCACCCACTCTATAATAGCCTTTGTTTTTTAGCCTTTCCCACCATTTTATAGCTTGCGCCTCCTTAACAATAGCTTCTAGGAGGGTCCATCTTGAAACCTTTCCTAGCCACTGTGGGTACCATTTCATCCAGGTTTCTAGTGATACTCTTCTGGGCCCTATTGCTAATTTTAGATCTTTTGTCGACACTGTGGAAAAAATACCAATCTTCCAATACCACTGTTAACTGCATTCTTGAAATTAATCCACTTCTGTACCTTTTCCTCACTCAGTTCTAGTAACGCTCTTAGTTGGAAGGCCTCATAATATTTACTTAAATCTGGGATTCCCCAACCTAATTCTGATTTAAGGTTATATAGAATTCTCTTATGAAACCTACAGTTTTTATTATTAAAAATCCACACTTTAATTGCTTTATTCCATTGTTCAATTTGATTTTTCCTCAAACCTAAGGGCAACGTTTGGAATAAATACATTAACTTTGGTATCAAGAACATTGTAAGGGATCTTATTCTAGTTGATATCCCTAGTATTTTATGATTCCATTTATTCATATATCTCTCTATTTTCTTCCATACTTTACCATAGTTCTCCTTTATCATTTTGTCCATATTTTTTTGCAGGGCTATCCCTAGGTATTTAAGTCTCTTGGCCCCCATTCCTATATTCGTAATCCTATTTATTTCCTGTTTTTCCTCTCTATTAACATTAAGGTATAGAATTTCTGATTTTGCCATATTCACTCCTAGCCCTGAACACTTTTCAAAATCATCTAAAATTATCTTAATCTCTTTAACTCCGTCTTTGGGGTTTGACATAATTACTATGATATCATCCGCGAATAAATTAATTTTCATTTCTTCGTTACCTGACTTATACCCCTCTATTCTCCCCGCGTTCCTAATTCGCTCTGCTAGTTGTTCTATAGCTATTATAAATATGAGCGGGGATAGTGGACAGCCTTGTCTTACCCCCCCCCCCCCCTTGAATTGGAAACGCTTGTGAATGATCAGTGTTGACTCTTACTTTTGCCTTACCACCTTTGTATATTTCCTGTATGGCCTGTAAGAACCGTTCCTCTAAACCTATCTTCTTTAATATTTGCCACAAGAATTCATGTGAGAGAGTATCAAAGGCTTTGTAAACATCCAACTTTAACAGAGCTATTTTTTTCTGTTGGCCATGGTGCAGTACATTTAAAATATTTCTAATGGGATGAGCAATAGATCTACCCTCAATAAAGCCGTATTGGTCCCCTTTTATAATTGAGGGGATAACTCTCTTAAGTCTATTTGCTAAAACCTTAGCAAAGATCTTATAATCTTGATTTAGTAAACTAATGGGCCTATATGAACCTACTTCTTCCGGTCTTTCTGGGGTTTTAATATCAAAATTATTTCTGTTTCCTTCCATGAGTCTGGGGCTTTCTTTCCTTCCAAGACTTTGTTAAAAACTACCTGCAATTCGGGTGCTATGATTTCTACCATTTCTTTATAAAAGTCAGAAGTAAAGCCATCCAGCCCTGGTGATTTACCTTTTTTGAGTGCTTTTATTACTTTATCTCTTGGAGTGTAATCTCACCCCCCAGTAAGGCTTTCGTTTTCTCCTCTATGATTAGCTTAGGTGCGTCCCACACCTCCGTTATATTCTTTTTCATATATAACTTTTTATAGAAATTCTCAAATGCCTTAGTGATTTCCTTAGAGTTTTGAGTTGTATTATATCTAGGGCCTCCAACTGTTTTTGAATCTCTTTAATTCTAATCTGTAAACTAGGATTACACTTTCCCATTATTTCTTTTTGTAACTCCTCCAATTCATTAAGTTTCGTTTGCCTTTTTTAATACCATTCTCTTTTTATGTCTTTTTCTTTCCTAACCAAATGGACCCTTATTACCGCTTTAGCAGCATCCCATAATATATTAGTTGACACAGTACCTCTATTTTCCCTAAAATATAATTTTAACTGTGTCATTAAGTATTCCCTATCCTCTTCTTTTGCCATTACCAGGTTGTTATATCTCCAAGGTCTGTTTGTCGAGGGAAGTTTTAGTTCTAGTTCTATACTTATAGGGGCATGGTCAGAAATCAAAATTGGATGGGTCTTAATCTCTTTAACCGCCATATTATTATTTTTTCCCAAAATTATATAATCTAAGCAGGATGCTGTTTTATGTCTACTAGAAATGTGTGTCGGGCTGGGTCTCGTGTTGGTAAACTCATGAGCGTCCTTCAAGCCCCAATCTCTTAGCTTAATACTATTGTTCTTGGTTATGTCCGTATTTAAATCACCCACTACAATTAGTTCACCCTCTGAAAACTGTTGTATCTTCTTAAAAACCAAGTTTAAGAATTTCCTTTGTCTTTTATTTGGTGCATAAACATTTACTATAGTGATTTTTATGGCTTCCAGCTTAAACTTAACTAACAGATATCTACCTTCCTTATCTACTAATTTTTCAATGTCCTCCACTTTAGTATCCCTACGAATCAATGTAGCTACCCCTCTGGCTTTGGAAGACCCTCTTGCTTCTGCTAAAACCTGCCACCTCAAGTCTTTTATCAATCAATCCTTCCTTGTTGGTGAGAATCAAATCCAAGATAGCAGATCCCCTTGTTTCTTTTTTCACTTTCTGGAAAAGAAAGTTGTCAGCAAGACAAGTCAGGAATCTATTTGACTTTTCATTTTTAGCACAGTTGGACTTCCAACAGATGTCTGGGTAATTGAAATCTCCCACGATCACTGTATCCCTTCTCTTGGAGAACTTTGCAATCTGCTGTAGAAGTATCTCATCCAAGTCCTCTGATTGACTTGGTGGTCTATAGGAGACCTCCACAATAATATCACTGTTGTTTCTCACTCCTTTTATTTTTACCCAGAGACTCTCAACTGAACTGCCATGCTCCGATTCACATATTTCCTCACAATGCCTCTGCCCTTTCTCATATGCCTGTCCCTTTTAAATAAGTTGTACTCCTGAATCCTAATATTCCAGTTGTGAGTGTCATCCCACCATGTTTCAGTAAGGGCTATTATGTCATAGTCTCCTTCCTTTATTAGGACTTACAGTTCCTCCTATTTGTTTCCCATACTCTGTGCATTAGTGTAGAGACATCAGAATCCATGTTTTATGCATCCTGAGGGTTTGGTTTCCATATACACCTGCAAGTTAACATTACCTAGCGTATGCGCCACTCTCTGCAAATCTTTAATGTCCTTATCCCCAGTTTCTGGCATCATACGAGGCTTTGAATTATTGTCTCACTCCCCCCATACAATTTAGTTTAAAGCCCTCTTTAGCAAGGCTGTTACCAAACACTCTTTTCCCTACTGCCATAAGGTGCAAACCATCTCCCAATAGAAGACCACCATCTCAAAAGGGTAAGCCATGGTCCAGAAATCCGAATCTTTCCTGACGACACCATCAACGTAGCCAGTCATTTATTTGAAGAATTCTTCTTTCTTGTCCTAAGCCACGGCCTTCAACAGGAAGCACTGACAAGAACACAACCTGTACGCCCAGCTCCTTCACCTTCTGACCCAGAGTCACATAGTGTTTTCTAATATGTTCAGGGCTATGACAGGCAGTATCATTCGTTCCCACGTGGATCAGCATGAAAGGATAGTAATCCATGGGCTTGATAAGTCTTCCAATCCTTTCTGTCACATGCTGGATGCATGCCCCCGGCAGACAGCAGACCTCTCGGGTTGACAAGTCTGGTCGGCACACTTTGGGCTCCACCCCTCTGAGCAAGGAGTCTCCAATCACCACCACCTTCTTCTTCCTATATTGGGGAGCAGAAGCTCCAGGCTTCTTATTCACAGGATCCTGTGAAACTTTGTTCAAGCTTTGTGCAGGCTGGGGAAGTAGGCCTTGTTCCAATGGTTCAAAATCAGTTACTGTGGGGAGATCCTGGAACCTATTGCTGAGCAGCAGGGGCTCAGAACATCTGATTTTCTTTCTCCTTTGGGTTACATTTTTCCAGGAACCCTCCTCCTGTGTTGGGTTCTCTTCTAATTGCTGAGATACCATTTCCTCTCCCTCCTCTTGTCCTTTCAAGAGCGCCTCATGCATTTTGTCAAGAAAATCCTCACCTTCCTTTATACACTGCAGTGTGGACAATCGTGCCTCCAGTCCCTGTATCTTCTCCTCCAGCAGAGCCACTAACTTACACTTGCTGCAAGTGTAATTCATGCTACTCTCAGGTAGAAATACAAACATCCCACAGTCTTTACATGTCACTGCCTCTGTTCCTTCACCAGCCATACTGCTGCAATCCATTTCAAAATTTTCTTTATCTTCACTTATTTTTAAATCCCACTACCAACTGCCACTTGAAACTACTTGTGGGTAACTACGCACCTATCTACAGAACCCCCAAGCAAGACCCCCAGGCTAAGAACCACAAGCCAAGAGCCCTTCGGCTCCTGCCAAAGGCTCACTCCTCTGGCATGGATGAGCCTTGCAAATTAAAGGCTCAAGCCCCCACCCACCTCTGACTCAACAGCCAGAGCAACAACAGGTTTATGGCGGGGCGAGGCGGCAGCGTTTCACGGTGAGCTCCGTGGAGACGCGCCGAACTGAGGCTTTAAGGGGAGGCTTGTGTGCCTGTACATACCTCCTGTTGTTGGAGGCAGTACACTGAGGGGGCGAAGGGAAGTGCTGGAAGGGGTTTCGGCCCCCCAAGCACCACGCCCTTATCCCTGTCCCGAAGCCGAGTGGCGCCGCAACGGCGACTTAGCTCCGGCCGCCGGAATGAGGAGGGCTCTGCCTGGAAGGCGGGTTTAGAAAATAAAGGCGTCCCAATAAGGATAGCTGTTTGGCTGGTGGTCTCACTAAGCTTCTGTGAGGAAGACACCTTTGGACTACCTTAACTCCGTTGGTCGTTTACCTTGGTGGACGGAGAAACTTTCCAGCTCGTTTTTTTTCCCTTTTCCTGTGGCGGTCTCGAAATGGCGACGGTGTGAACGAGAAGGCAGGAGCCAGAGGCGTCAGTGGTGAAGTGACGGCAGAAACTCAAGCCGCGGCTCTACGGTTGGTGGGCCTCCCGACTGGTGGTTTCTTTTTCTTTTTTCCCTTTCTTTGTTTTGGACTTTTTTCCTACACGGACTTCATCGCTTGGACCCTATTTGTTACTTCCTCGGTCGGTTCTCCTGGGGTTTAAAAGAAGAGGACAAAACTGAAGAAGAGGAGAGTTCCTGACTGAGGGAGAGACGGGAGAGGGAGGATCTGACCTGGCGACTCCATTACTTAAGCTGTGACTTGCTGTGAAAACTTTGGAGGATATTGGTAATAGGGAAATTGACTGGACCGCAAAGACTTTGTACGGTTTGAAACGGACTAGAGACGAACTTAGACGACTAATCTCCACCCCCTTTTTACCTTTCCTTTTCTCCTCGTCTCTGGTTATATTGTATTTCCTTGGCAGAAGAACTTTGTCTTGGGGGAGGGAGGAGGGGTGGGAGGGGAGAGAGGGGAGGGGAAGGGGAAGCGGCTGGGTGTTGTTACTAGCCCTAGAGACTCCACTTTATAACCTCTAAATTTTTGTTTCTAATGTAGGTGGGGACGGAGGTGGTGGTTAGGATATTGTTTTTGATAATACCAGCCGTAGTTTTGTCCAAAATGTCACAGCAGGTTAAAACTAAATTCTCCCCTGGGCAACCCAAATCAGTAGGGGCGTCAATCTCCCAGGAGGCGCTTAAAGAGATGCAACAATTTTATCTGGAGACCTTGAAGCAGACCCAACTCTCACTAAGTAACCAGATAGAAAGCCTCGCAAACAAAATAGATGCTTTAGATGATAAATATAAGGACACTAAGAAGGATATCGCCGAAGTGGTTAAAATTACAAAGTCTATAGAAGGCAAGTTTAAGCAAACTGACCAAAGGATAGGAGAAATAGTAAGCAAACAAGAAGAACATGCCATTAAAATGGCTAAAATAGAACTGGGTCAAGCAGATTATATACTTAGATTAGTAAATATTCCTGAGGAAAAAGGTGAGGATTTAGTGGAGATGGTAACAGAAGCGCTGACAAAGGTATTAAAGAAAGACCAGGAGGGGATAGAAAGAGAAATTGACTACATATTAAGAATGGGATCACAGTATGCAAAAAAAAATGATCTTCCGAGGGAAGTCCATGTAAAGTTTGTGAGAAGGTGTATTAAAGAAAAAATTTGGAGAGAAATAAGGGAGGTTCCACTCACGATTAAAGGTACCAGGATTAAAGTGATGAGAGAGATTCCTTGGGCAATAAGGCATAGAAGGAAACCTTACGCGAATTTAGCGGTAACGCTACAAAACCAAGGGATCATATACAGGTGGTTGTTCCCGGAGGGGTTGCTGTTTACCCATATGGGAACAAGATATAAGATTGATTCTTATGAGAAGGCGGAAGATTTTTTAATAAATCAAGCCAGAACATGGTCATGGAAAGGAGTGAGAAGTAATTTAAGGGAAGAACAAGCTAAGAATGGCCAAAGTCCTCTGGGAGAACCGGAAGATCCGGCCTCTTCGAGCGAAAGAGAGGAGGGTGAAGTACAGGGCGAGGAACGGTTTCAGAGAGAGACTAGGGCACAGAGAAAAAAGAAAAACTTTCAAGGCGAATAAAAAGTTAGTTTTGCTTCCCTTTTTTTTTTTTTTCTTCCTTAAAGAGAATGAACAAGCAAAAATTTATTTCGGTGAATGTTAACGGTTTGAATTCCCCAAACAAAAGAAAACGTATTTTTTTGCAATTAAAGAAATTAAACTCAGATATTATATGTTTACAGGAGACACATCTGAAAAAGAAAGATGAATGGTTATTACGGAATGATAAACTAGGCAGGGCATTTATAACTTCTGAAGCACGAAAGAAAAAAAGAGGTTTAGTCACCTATGTTAGAGGGAATCTACAGGCCAGAATGGTTTTTCAGTCGGAGGATGCAAGATATCAAGGGATAGAAATTGTCAAAGAATCTCTAAAAATTTTATTGGTTAATATTTATGCACCAAATGACAAGCAAAATAAGTTTTACAAGGACTTATATAGAGAAATTAGAATTCATGACTATGATAAGATATGCTTGTTAGGTGATTTCAATGCGGTATCATGCCCAAAGCTAGATAGAAGTTCCAGAAGCTCAAAAAAAAAGTCAAAAAGATCTGGAAGCAATACCTTACCCGAAGCCTTTTTTAGGCTGGTAGATGAATTCACCTTAGTAGATACCTGGCGAACTTTAAATCCTGATAAGAGTGATTTTACTTTCTTTTCGGGTAGACACAATTCATGGTCTCGCATAGACATGATGTGGATTTCAGTAAGCTTAATGAAATTAATTGAAGAAGTAGAAATCCTCCCTAATACAATAGCGGACCATAATCCCATTACTTTGGTTATGAGAGACGTAAAGAGGAGTCCAGGGTGGAAAATGAATCCAAGACTCTTAGAGGATAAAGAATTTATTAATTATGCTAGAAAAGAGTTGAAGGCTTTCTTCCAATTAAACATGCAGGAGAATACATCTCATACAATCTTATGGGAAACAAGTAAAGCATTCATGAGAGGTATAGCTATTAGCTTTAATGCTTTTAAGAGACGGGAGGAAAATAGAATGTTAACAGAATTAACAGATACAATAAAAAAGAAAGAAAGATTGCTAAAAGAGAAACCGACCCTACAGGAAATTAAACTAGAAATTAAGATGTTACAACACAGGATACATCTAATATTTTTGGAAGAGATCCAGAAAAAGGTTCGATATGCCAAACAACAGTTCTTCGAAAACGCAAATAAACCAGGGAGATGGTTAGCCTATAAAGTCAGAAAAGAGCGAGAGAGGAAAATAATAAATACTTTGAAGGATAAAGATGGTAATCAAAAAACATCTCTAGAAGAGATGAAACGTATAGTATGTGACTTTTATACCCAGCTATATAGAGGGAGTGAAATGGATGCTGACAAACAAGATAGATATCTTAAACAGAAGGTAGTACAAAGATTAACTAAGGACCAGAAGGAAATTCTAGGCTGTCCTTTTACGACATTAGAAATAGAAGAGGCTTGGGCAAAACTCAAGAAGCACAAAGCGGCGGGACCGGATGGCCTCCCCGCGGAGTATTATATTGTTTTGAAAGAGATCCTGATAACACATTTCAAATTCCTCATAGATGAAATTTGGAGAGTAAGTAAGATTCCAGATTCTTGGAAAGGTGCTAACGTGGTTCTTATCCCTAAAACCACAACTGATTTAGACCAGATTAGAAATTATCGACCGATTTCGTTGTTAAACGTAGACTATAAGATCTATGCGTTGATTTTGGCCAACAGAGCGAAGAAAATATTAAAAACATTAATACATGAAGATCAGGCAGGCTTTTTACCAAAGAGATATTTGAGGACCAATATAAGAATTGTATCTAATATTTTAGAATACTATGAGGTCCACAGGGAAAAGGAAATGTTATTATTATTCGTCGACGCTGAAAAAGCATTCGATAATCTTAATTGGGAGTTTATGTTTCGTCTATTAAAAATAATGGATTTTGATGAACAGTTTATTAAGAATATACAAGCTATCTATAAGGACCAAACGGCAAAGATAATTGTAAATGGAAGCTTGACAGAGGAGATAAAAATAAGCAAGGGGACGAGACAGGGCTGTCCGCTCTCACCGCTACTTTTTATTTTGTCTTTAGAGGTCTTAAACTCTTCCATAAGAGGTAATGATAAAATACTAGGATTGAAGGTTAAAGGGGAATCCTATAAAGTTTTATCTTACGCAGATGACATGGCCCTGATTCTACAAAACAACAAGACCTCTATAGATGAAATGCTTAAAGAACTGGCGGATTATGGGTCTGTGGCTGGACTAAGAATAAATAAACAGAAATCTAAAATGCTTACTAAAAATATGCCCCCACAAAGGATCAAAGAATTGGAGATAAAAACAGGGTTTAGTAACCAATCAAAAGTCAGATATTTGGGGATAGAAATAACAGGTAGATGTAGCAATCTTTACGAAAATAACTGCGTACCATTGTTAAAAGAGATTGAGTCCTTATTAAAAAAATGGGCGAATTTAAAAAATTCTTTTATGGGTAGAGCCGCACTTGTTAAGATGACCATCTTACCTAAGGTTATGTTTCTGTTCCAAACGATTAATTTCGTGATAAAGAAACATTTTTTTGTTAAGTTGGACCAATTAATTAAAAAATTTATTTGGTTAGGAAGAAAACCCAGAGTGAAATGGAAATTATTAAAAGACAGAAAGGAGAATGGCGGCCTGGGACTCCCAGACTGGGAAACATATCACACTGCGTGTGTTATGCTTTGGCTCAAAGAGTGGATTTTATTAGAGAACAACAGAATTTTAGCTCTTGAAGGTTTTAACCTTCACGCAGGGTGGCATGCGAACCTTTGGTATGTTTCCAAGGGACAGAGTTATTTTAAAAACCACTTAATACGTAAAACTATCCTTCAGATTTGGTTAAAGACAAAAAGAATGATCTATGCTAAAACCCCGAGATGGTTATCCCCCGAAGAAGCCTCAACTTTACCTCAATTATGGTGTCCCAACAGGAAGGCTAGATATTTAGACTTGTTAGATGAGAAGGATAATTTTAGAACGAAGGAAGATCTAGAATCCAGAGGGATAAAGTTTGATTGGTGGACGAGGAATCAAATAATAGCTAAATACAATATGGATAAACCTAAGGGTTTTACTAAGGATAACTTCGACTTTGACAAGATTTTATATAAAGAGGATGACAAAATAATTAAGAAAGTTTATAACTATTTGATGCAAATCAAACTAGAAGATGAGTCGGTAAAGGAATCAATGATAAAGTGGTCTCAAAACCTGCAGAAGACTATAGATTTAGAACAATGGGCCTCCTATTGGAGGTTAAACCACAAATATATCAAACCAATGAATCTTAGAGAAAACTCCTTTAAAATCTTTCACAGATGGTATATCACTCCTCTACAACTGTCAAAAATAGATAAATCTATTTCACCAAAGTGTTGGAAATGCGGCTCGGCTATAGGCTCCTTTTTCCACATTTGGTGGAATTGTAAAGCTACAAATAAATTCTGGATAAAGGTCTATGAGCTTTTAAAGGCAATACTGCAAATCGACATCCAATTTAAACCAGAATTGATGTTGTTATCTTTTGTCAGAAAAGTAATCCCCAAAGAAGATATACATGTGACGATGTATATCCTCACCTCCGCAAGGACAGTCTTTGCTAGACATTGGCGACAAGAGAAGTGCCCCAAAATCGAGGAGGTGGTGGATAAGATCTTTAAGGCAGCAGAAATGGACATACTCTCGAATCTGCTGAAAGGGGACTCTAAATCAGAGGCCAGTCTGAAATGGGAGAAATTCTATAGATGGTATGAGAGAGAAAGGCATAAGCCTGTACATGAAAAGTAACTGAAGACAAGCGTGTTCAAATTTTTAAATTATTGTTTTTTTTGTATTAGAATTTAACAACTAGCTACAATGAGAACATTGTGTGTTTGGGAAAAATGCCAATGGTAGATATAAAAACCACAGATGACCCTCCTCAAGGGAATATTTTATTTGTATCGTTTGTTTTTGTGTTTTGACAAATTGTACGATAACTTGTACTGTACTTGGTTTAAATAAACGGTTAAAAAATTAAAAAAAAAAAAAAACAGCCAGAGCAACAGCAGAGGGTAGGGCCAGCAATTACCCCCAGGCAAACAAGCTCTCCTCACTCAGCAACAGCTACACAAAAGACACACAAAAGCAATCAGAAACCCCTCTCCAGCAGGCACCAAGCACACACACAGTTACCTCCCATAGCAACCCTAGGTAATGCTCCCCAGCAGTTTTAGAAAAGCAAATCAAGTCTCACTCACCTTACCAGCAGCTCTATTCTAAATCTAAGCACCTTCTCCTACTGCAGCTGAGACACTTCTGCCTCTGGCAAGGATGAGCCTTTCAAATTAAAGGCTCAAGCACCCACCCACCTCTGACTCAACAGCCAGAGCAACAGCAGAGGGTGGGGCCAGCAATTACCCCCAGGCAAACAAGCTCTCCTCACTCAGCAACAGCTGCACAAAAGACACACAAAAGCAATCAGAAACCCCTCTCCAGCAGGCACCAAGCACTCACACAGTTACCTCCCACAGCAGCCCTAGGTAATACTCCCCAGCAGTTTTAGAAAAGCAAATTAAGTCTCACTCACCTTACCAACAGCTCTGTTCTAGATCCAAGCACCTTCTCCTACTGCAGCTGAATGAATTTAATACAAGATATTTTAATTTCTTCCATAATCAATACCTAATAATTGATGAAACTGTGTAACGGAAAGGATATTATGGAAGTCACTAAATCACATTCATGAACGTTATTCCTAAATATATATAAAAATGGCACCTTAAATTTAGGAATTTATATGTTTTCGAAGAGTGTTTTCTGAACAATGAATGTGATTCATTGAAATTTATTCTGTGGCAAAATTCTGAATTAGTAATTGATAATTTGGGTTTTGGAAGACTTGATTGCAAATAACCCAAACTGAGCTGCAGAATTTGTTGTTTGAACATGAAGTTGTCATTGACTTTAGGTAGTGATCAGTGAGTCTGATTCATAAAAGGGAATAAGGTTTGTGTTTTTTAAAAAAATATGGAGGTTAGCCCAATCTTGTGAGATCTCAGATGCTAAGCAAAGTCCACTCTGGCTAATATCTGGGTGGGAGACCACCAGGGAATATTGCCCCCCCAGTCGGAAAGAAGAGGCAGACACAAGTGTTGGGTTTAAAACCGGGCCGCTTTATTAAACCTTAACAACTGTAACTGGCAGGGGGGGTGAAAATACCTGACCAGACAAGCCCTGGGGTCAACCCCGGACCCCGCCTTGTCCAAAGGGCGAGCCACCCTGCCCCCAGCACAAGCCCGCCGTATTCGGGTTGTAGCTGAGCGGCCAGGCCTCCAGCCATCACCATCCGGGCTGGCATCGATCCCCATGGAAAGATCCACCCTGGTGAGGCTGCCTGTGATCCGCATTCCCTGCACTGAGCCGTGTAGCCCATCTACAGTTCCTGCAGACCACCGCACCAATGGTGCTAGGCCATAGGTGCTCCCCTGGAAAACCCTGTGGCCAAACCTCCTCCAGCCTGCGACCGAAACAAATAACCTAGCATCCTAACCTAATAGGCAGTACAAGGTAGGCAAAAAACACCCCCACATGAGCCAATTGTGTGGAAGTGAAAAAATTCCTACCTGGCCCCTAATAAGGCGACCGGCATACACCTGTACTGCCAAAAGGGACGGGAGGGCGGGCAGAGAGCCAAAAGAACTGCGTAGCAAAGGGTTGGGAGCCGAGGCTTATAAAGCCTCGGCTCCACGCCCAAGACAAGCACCCGTATATCGGGTGATGTCGCCCCTCCCTCCTTCCAGGGAGGCAAAAACGGCCCCCAGCCTAAGCGCCGGCAAGCCGGCTTGGCTGGGAGGGGCCGAACCCAGTCTGAACACCTCTTGCCTTGAAAACCTTACAGGGTTCCCATAAGTCACTTGTGACTTGACAGCAAACAAAACAATATAGAATTTAATTTTTAAAAAACCACGCTATGATGAGCGGATTTGCACATTAAGAAATTCTGCATTGTATTTCACTCCTCAATTCTGATTTAACTAGAAGAATTTCTAAGATTAATTTCAGAATTTGATATTATGCACTTCTGGCCCAGTTTGCAGTCTCTTTGCCCCATTCCCCCTCTATACTATTATTACCGATACACTAATAAAGCACTGTTAAAAAAAGGGATCTGAGCCTCATATATGATGATTGCATCAAGATTCTTCTTTTTTTGTGTAGTGGTTACTAGCATACACACCAATGCCTGTACATTGGGAAACCATGCAAAAAGAATTCTGATGCAATCAGACATGCAGTCAAGTCCAGATTATTTTTGTCTGTGCACTGTCTGTTCACTGTCCTTGTGTGCATGATAATGTACAGGATGGGGAAAAGATACAACTGAACAGCAAGAACTGAAAACTGATGAATATCCCATAAGTACCACTGTGCAGAACTTGGAAACCATTGTCACAGTGGGCAAACCCACTCTTTGCCCGGTGTTAGGAGACCTGGTAAGCCTATTTTACAGTGGGATACATGGGGTTACCAATGTTTGGACAATCCAATCCCAGGTCCATACACATAATGACTAACAACCTTACTTATCTTTGTTTGTACAAAGACATGTGCTAAGAAAAGCTTCCAACCCCACTCCCCATTGCACTCAGTATAAGACTTCAAATAATCATGGTTTATTTATTTTACACAATTTATATCCCACCCTCCCTTGCAAGTAGGCCCAGAGTGGGTTACAACAAGAAGTAAAACAATAATTATAAAACATTACCAATTCCAATTTAAAATCTGAAACCAATTTAAATGCTTAAAAACATTACGCCAATCCAAATATATTAAAAGCCCAGACTGCATACTGTGTGGAATGCTGCGGGGGGAGGGACAATAGTTTTAAGCAGGTGAGTTTAACCTCCCTCTGCATAAGGTGGATTCAAGGCGGGAAGACTAATGTAACTGGACATCTGTCACCTCAACTGAAGGCTTGGGGGGGGGGCGGTCAAGTTAAAGGGCAATCCTATCCCCTTCCCTCAGGTTCCTTGGTTGAGCAAATAGCCAAAATATATCTTACTGACAGGGCGGGACAACCAAGGTTTCTTCAGGGGAGAAGAAAACATGTTACCAGGGCTGCTCAGTCAGTGAGGGGACAGAAAAATTGTGGGAAAATCTAGTCTCTGAGGAAGGGAAACAGACAAGGTCTGTCATACTCTGCAAACCAGTTTGAGAAGAAACTTACAAAGTTTTTACTTGGCTCTGGAGCACCTTGCTGATCCCACATTATTCCAAAGCATGGGGGAGGGCAGGCTGCTTCTCTGAGTGGGCAGATTGGCTGATGGAGTGCCTCCCCCACTTATATTCTAACTGATTCAGCCACACAAAGCAGATGGGCTTGGTACCACTCACTGTGCTCCAGAATCCAGCACAACCACTGGCTAGGATCACATCTTGCTCACCAATCATGACTAGGGAAACAATGTTTAGTGTGCTATTCAGAAATGTCCACACAAATTCGAACATGTATATTTGAACATAAGAACATAAGAGAAGCCATGTTGGATAAGGCCAATGGCCCATCCAGACTTACACTCTGTGTTACACAGTGACCAAAAAATGCAAGTGCCATCAAGGGGGCTAAAAGCCCTGCCACTATGCCCCCCCCCCCAAGCATAAGAATACAGAGCATCACTGCCCCAGACAGAGAGTTACAACAATAAGCTGTGGCTAATAGCTACTAATGCACCTCTGCTCCATATAATTATTCATTCCCCTCTTGAAGTTGTCTATGCTTGTAGACACTGCCTCTTGTGGCAGTGAATTCCACATGTTAATCACCCTTTGGGTGAAGAAGTACTTCCTTTTATCCTTTCTAACCTGACTGCTCAGCAATTTCATTGAATGCCCATGAGTTCTTGTATTGTGAGGAAGGGAGAAAAGTACTTATTTCTCTACCTCCTCTATCCCACACCTAGAGGTTTACAAGATTAGATTACAAGATAGAGGTTTACATGTCACCTTGCAGTCGACGGGGTGGCACCATTACAGCGGTTTCTTGCACAGGTTGGAAAGCCTTGTGTTGGTAGTCAACCTCCTTCTGAACTGCTTGCTGTAGTCATTGTATATATTTTTTTAATTTACAGCATTTTATTGTTTTGACCTGTGGAGAAACGCCATTTTAGCCAGTGGTGGTGCTTCATTTGGCAGGGGTCAGTAAATCCCTCAGCAGGCTTTGTAGCCTTCCCCTCACTCCCCCCCTCCCTTCCAGAGCCAAACCAACAACGCTAGGGGGAAAATCTCCTAGAGAGGCAGGAAGTGCTTTTGTTCTTGGCATGTGTGTTAGCAGGAAGAGAAGGGAGTTGGAAGCCAGCGCTCGAGCAAGCATGTGGTGAGCAATGGAGGCTCCTGCCTGGGGGGCCCCCAGGCAGGCAGACTAAGTAAGTAATTCACAAGACAGGACAAGTTTAGATCAGGGCCAGCAGGACGCGTTTATAACACATTTTGTTTGTCAGGCTGTTTGCTGTGTGTGTGCTGTGCTGTGCTAACCTTTTAAACGCAACTGTTTTTGTTTTGTTTTTCTTTCCCTATCTTTTTCTCTTTTAAATAAATGTCTTTTCTGTTTTAAATACTGGCAGTCAATCTCTGTACCACATAGATCCCCAGACCGCTTTAGACCACGCTGTGTTAGGAAGGGGGCCCCGGGGAAGGGGGAAGGCATGCAGTTGGATAAGGTGCCAATCCTCCAGGGGTGCCCCAAAGAAGCGTTGAGGTCTCTGTGAAACCCAAGTGCAGGGTGGCAGAGGACCTGGAGGCCTAGCCTCACAGCTGGAGAGGGGGATTGGGAGTCCTGTTCCTCTCAATCTGAACCCCGGGACTGAGCAGGTGGTGGCAGCGTGCCCAAGGGGCAGGAGGAGAAATAACTCCCTCCAGGAGTTGGCGACTCAATAGGGAGCTGACGGGACCGGGTCTGAAGGCAGAATCGGGCCGGTTCCGTCACACTTGGCAGCAGCGGTGGAATGAGAACAAACAGAGAACTTGATTGGCCAGGCATTTTTGGTTTTTGATGCGTGCAAGCACCCAGAGGAAGCAACAGAGGTTTTGTTTTATTTTCGGGTCAACTGGAGTAGGGAAAGTTTAGCTAGTTAGGATGGAGCGTACTAAGATGCGGGAAATCCTGAAGATGACAAAGCCACAGCTCCAGGAAGAGTGTGCAAAGCACAAGCTGGAGTGTGACAACATGACTGTAGTAGATATGAAAGACCTCCTTTTGGAGTATCATCAGCATGCAGGGGCACCTGCAAAAGTGCCCCCTACCCAGTCAGAAGCAATTTTGCGGCTACAGGTGGAACTGGAGAGAATGCGTATCGAGGCGGACCGAGACCGCAGACGGGAGGAACGAGAGAGGGATGCGATCCGCAGACAGGAGGAACGAGAGAGAGAGGAAAGACAAGCTGAGATCCGCAGACAGGAGGAAAGAGAGAAAGCTGAGATCTGCAGACGGGAGCAGGAAGAGCAACGTCGCCATGAGCTTGAGGTGCTACGTCTGGAAGCTGAACTAAGCAAAGAGATCCAAGTCACCCCCAAGGACTTTGCAGTGTACCAAGAGGGAGAAGACCCCTCCATATACCTCTCCAACTTTGAGAGAGCAGCCAAACAGTGGGGGATTGCAGAGGAGGACTATATGTCTCACCTCTGTAGCCTCCTGACTGGAGAACTCTCAGCCATCTATCACAGCATGCCTATGGAAGATGGGGGGATAACTTTTGCGGCCTATAAAGCCACTGTATTTAAAAGGTTTAAACGGGGGCCAGACCACTCCCGAAAGCAGTTCAGGGGTTGGGCTTCACAAGAAGGTAAATCCTATTCTGAATGTGGGGTAATGAAGGAACAAACAGTTCCAGTGTTATTGGGCCGGGATTTGTTGGTTGGCCAGTACTCTATCAATGCTGTAACCCGCAGCCAAACCCTCAGGGGGAAGTGGGAGGAGGAAGGCAATGTTAGGGAAGCCACCTCACCACCAACCAGGGAGGGGGAAATAGCCCAGGTTACTGAGAACGAAGAGAGGGCAGTCACCCAGGAGGGGGAGGACCAGCCTATCTCAAGCCCTGGAGTAGGGTGTTCCCAAGGGGAAGAGGGGTGTAGCTTTCCCCAAGTGCAGCAAGAGGCTGTCGATGTTCCTAGCGAGGAAAGGAACCTGTCTAGCATAAAGGATGTGCATGCTGAAGAGACCGAGGTGGAGAGTGGAGATTTCACAGGAGGTTCTGAGAGCAGCAAGGCTAATGTGGGCTCAGAGGAGCACATAGCTGAAGGCTTGGGGGAACGGGAGTGGTTCCAGAAGGGGGTCCGGAGTGACCTTAGGTGGAAACCGGTTCACCAAGTAGCTGTGGATCAGGAAGTGGGATCGTCCGAGACGCTCTCAAAACAGGTCGTCTTGAAGCAGGGCAGACAGGAATCCTGGGAAGCTGTGGGACCTTCCAGGCAGGAAGGGGGTCAGTTGGGTAGTGCTGAAAAACCAATCGAGGGGACTGAGAACCCAAGCCAAACCCTCAGGGGAAGGTGGGGGGAGGAAGGCAACTTTAGGGAAGCTACCTCACCACCAACCAGGGAGGGGGAGGACCAGCCTGTCTCAAGCCCTGCAGGAGGGTGTGCCCAATGGGAAGATGGGTGCCAATTTCCGCAAGGGCAGCAGGTTGCTGTGGAGCCTTCCAGGCAGGAAGGAGCTCAGTTGGCTGACACTGAAAAACCAACTGAGGGGGCGGAGAACCCAGATCAAACTTTGGCTGGGTGTTCTGGAAACAGTGGGACTAGGGGTGGCTTGAAGGAACAGATGATAGGAAGTCTGGGGGAGCCAGAAATGTTCCTGTCTGAGGTTCAAAGTGACCCTAGGCTGGATCCACTGTGTGAGGTGGCAAGGGACCAGAAAGTGGAGTTCTCAGAAGCTGAGACAGGGGATAGGGTGATGGTTTTCCTGCCCCTTCATACTGGTGAACGGAAAGTGGAATGGGAGGGACCCCATGTGATTGTGGATGACCTAGACGAGGCTACTTATGTGGTGGCTAGGGAGAAGACAGGAAAGGCAGTTAAAGTGGTGCAGGTGAAAATACCACAGCCATTCTCTGCGAGGTCCATGGTGTTGCATATAGGTAGGAAGGAAGGAGACAAAAAGAAGCTGGGACAGCAATTGTTTGGAGCCCCAGAGGTGGTTTTCTGGGAGGTCAGAGTGGACAGAGGGAACATTCCACCAATGAGGGATAAAGAAGCAACTTTGTGGGAACTGGGCAGTTCCCAACCTCAGATGTGGGGCCAGGAATTTGCTCCTTTGATGGGCCACTCACCCCAGCAACAGCAGCAACGGAGGGAGAGCACCAAACTCCAGAGGTGGTCCTGGGAGATGGAGGAGTACATCTTAAAGACTGGACATTCCTTCTGCATGCAGCAATGCAACGTTTTGTCCAGAAAGGACATGGACACCTAGGTTGTGGGACTTTGTGTATTATTGGAGAAATACCTGAATGTTTGTGTAATATTTTGGTTAATGGGTTTCTCCTTGTTTGATTGGATTCTGCTACGGGGTCACCTCTGTAGGAGGCAACCCCTCCGGCTCAGAATTTAAGGAGGGGGAAGTGTGGAGAAACGCCATTTTAGTCAGTGGTGGTGCTTCATTTGGCAGGGGTCAGTAAATCCCTCAGCAGGCTTTGTAGCCTTCCCCTCACTCCCCCCCTCCCTTCCAGAGCCAAACCAACAACGCTAGGGGGAAAATCTCCTAGAGAGGCAGGAAGTGCTTTTGTTCTTGGCATGTGTGTTAGCAGGAAGAGAAGGGAGTTGGAAGCCAGCGCTCGAGCAAGCATGTGGTGAGCAATGGAGGCTCCTGCCTGGGGAGGCCCCCAGGCAGGCAGACTAAGTAAGTAATTCACAAGACAGGACAAGTTTAGATCAGGGCCAGCAGGACGCATTTATAACACATTTTGTTTGACAGGCTATTTGCTGTGCGTGTGCTGTGCTGTGCTAACCTTTTAAACGCAACTGTTTTTGTTTTGTTTTTCTTTCCCTATCTTTTTCTCTTTTAAATAAATGTCTTTTCTGTTTTAAATACTGGCAGTCAATCTCTGTACCACATAGATCCCCAGACCGCTTTAGACCACGCTGTGTTAGGAAGGGGGCCCCGGGGAAGGGGGAAGGCATGCAGTTGGATAAGGTGCCAATCCTCCAGGGGTGCCCCAAAGAAGCGCTGAGGTCTCTGTGAAACCCAAGTGCAGGGTGGCAGAGGACCTGGAGGCCTAGCCTCACAGCTGGAGAGGGGGATTGGGAGTCCTGTTCCTCTCAATCTGAACCCCGGGACTGAGCAGGTGGTGGCAGCGCGCCCAAGGGGCAGGAGGAGAAATAGCTCCCTCCAGGAGTTGGCGACTCAATAGGGAGCTGACGGGACCGGGTCTGAAGGCAGAATCGGGCCGGTTCCGTCACATGACCATTTTGCAATATTCCTGATGGCATGCTTTAATAGCAGTACTAATCCACTCAAACTGAAAATTAAGGTTGTGGAGGCATACTTCAACAATGTAATTAAACAAAAAGGAAGCACTGTTGGATTCAGATAAAAATACACAGAATATAAAAATTTAAACATTGGAGATAAAATCAAAATAAAACCGAGCTTACAGATGCATTCAAACATGGTCAGAATTAAATTTAAGGATGTCAGCCAGAAATTTTGCCACAGCCTCACTAACCACCCCCTCAGTATCACTCAATAAATAATAATATATATATAACTCCAGTTCTTTATGAGGAGGCTTTAGGACAGATCCTTCTATTCCTGAAACCCTGGAGAGCCACTGCCATTCCAAGCAGGCAGTGCCAAACGAGACAGACCAATGGAGTGACTTGATGTAAGCAGATCTCTTTTTGTAGCAGGAGCTCCTCTGCACATTAGGCCACGCCCCCCAATGTAGCCAATCCTCCAAGAGCTTAGAGGGCTCTTAGTACAGGGCCTACTGTAAGCTCCAGGAGGATTGGCTGCATTGTGGGGCATGGCCTAATATGCAGAGGAGCTTCTGCTAGAAAAAGAGCCCTGGATGTAAGGCACCTTCCTATGTTTGACATCACTCAACAGATGAACACTGATGTCACTCCTCAGATGAATGTGTTTCAGTGTTAAGCAGGATAAAGAAAGGAATGCTACGGGGTGGTGGGGAGGATCCAGGCTGACTGAGCAGAAGCTGCTCTTGAAGATTAGTTACTGAAGTTCTTGTTTCTTGGGGTGGGGATTCAAGGAGGCATTAAAACAGACAAGTGCATTAACAATTTTAAAATAAGCTTTTTTATTACTTAATATATTTTCACCTAAATTCTAAGTATAGCCAAAAAAAAAAAAAAAAACCCTACCCAAGAACACAGCAGAGCCGCATTAATTTTTCAAGCCTTAATGTGCTAGACAGGGAATAAGTTATTACATCTGTTGCCCTCTGGGAGGAAAGAATGAAAAGCACAAAAATGATTCTCCCCCTTTAGAGCTGAATAACCGAATAACAGCTGATTTATGCAGTCGAGAGTACAAAAGGAAAGCTTACTGCAGCTTTTGTGTCATCATTAGGAGGGAACACTACAACCCATGCAGCAAGATTAGGAGACATGGCGGGGCTTATTTGTTCTTCTCAAGGGGGCCTTTTACAATTAGGGGAGAGTTTCAAACACGCCGCTCGCAAACGGAGGATGATAATCAGTAGGATGATGCTCCTTTTTCATGTCACTATCACTGCCCACATGCCTTTTGTCAGAACGATCACTGAAGAAGAGGAAAGACAGTTGCCCAGCAAGATCCCAGAACAATATGGCAGTTCCAGTGGAAGGGGTTCCGGGAAAATTCCCACATTGTGTTCCATTCTTGAGCGGTGAAATGCCAGATTCTTGGATCCATTCCTGGAGGGAAGGAAAACATCCTGTGAAGTTCTTCCTCCCTCCTTCCATTTTTTAAAAAGGCATCTGCTAGTTTCTTGAGTGAGTTTGGTAGGCCAGAAATCTGAGCCAGGAGTGTCTTTTCAAAAAGACTGCTTCCTCAGATCAATGAAGTCTCTGCCAACTGAAGCTATGCAACAACCTCAGATAATGAGCCAGTAAAGTTACTCCTTTGGGGCTGGAAAGGAACACTGGGATATCATAGCTTGAAGAAAGGCAGATAATTATGCTTCTTTTTTTCTGGTTTAAAAAGGTAAAGGTAGTCCCCTGTGCAAGCACCAGTCATTTTTGACTCTGGGGTGACATTGCTTTCATGTTTTCACTTTTTACGGGGTGATTTGCCATTACCTTCCCCAGTCATCTACACTTTTCCCCCAGCAAGCTGGGTACTCATTTTACCAACCTCAGAAGGGTGGAAGGCTGAGTCAACCTGGAGCTGGCTACCTGAACCAGCTTTCACTGGGATCGAACTCAGGTTGTGAGCAGAAGGCTCCGACTGCAGTACTGCAGCTTTACCACTCTGCGCCACGGGGCTCTATTTTCTGGTTTACCACCATTTTAATATATGACAGGCTGTCCTATTGGCCAGGCTTTTACAATTTCATTTCTACCCTGCTGTAAGGTTTTGCTAGTTACTGGCCCAAAGAACTCAAGCACATATGAAAGTGGTAAAGATTTTAATGAGAGTCAAGTACAGAGCAATGACCTTCTTGCTGAAGAGCCATTGCTGAGAATAATTTGCAAACAAAGAAGGCAAATAATATGGAGGGGAAGCATGTAAAGTTATGCTTCTCTCAGAGTCCATAATAATTCCCAGGCTTTGCTGTAAACATGAGACATCTTCCCTGGGTACTCAACGTTACGCTGCTAATTCAAGCCTTCCCCTTAACTACCAGATAACCAGCTCCCTGCAAAAGCCAATCTCCTGCACAACTTTAGGAAAATGTTACAAGCAAGCAAATACTACAATACAGGATGAACATGTAAATACTTGGCAAGACAGTACAGCAAAGTTATGAGCAATGGGTTGAATTAAATAATTGACCAGTATAGTGAGTACATGACAATACAGCATGAGCAGGACCAGCAAAACAAAGGTCAGAGAACCTGACACCTGCCCTTTCTCACTCAGGAAACGCAAAACAGCATAAGTAAGGTTCCAAGAAGCCTCCCATCCAGTCATGATCAATGGCCAGATCTAGAACTGCTTAACTACACCACAGGTGCAGTATCATACACCCAGCCTAGGACTTCATTCTGCATTAGCTCATCTGCGGTGCATTCTCCTGTCCTCTAAAGACTGTGTATGCACATAAGTAGGTCAAGGGTTTCTATGTTGGTTGAGCCTGTGGGCACTTTGGGATGTTGAAAACACAGCTGACTACAAAGTGGCTGCCATGTGGCCAATCACAGAATGTTGAGAAGTTCTAAGCTAAGTGTTCCCTTATGAAGGAGTAGCTGTTTTCAAATGGATTCTCTCTGCTGGTATAAAGATGATTCTTTCTGGGGTCTTCTGAAGCTGGGGTTGCCTAGGGCTGGCAAGTTCCAGAAGATGGTGACGTTGCAGTGAATGGCAATGAACAGTTATGCCACAACATCACTTCCTATATGAACCTCAAAGTCTTGTCAGTGTAACACTGTAGCATTCACCTGAAATTCTATCAGTTTACCATAGAGTTTTGACTGAATCCTAGAGCATCACACCAAAGTGGTGATGTCAAGTCTGAGTTCCTACTAGAAAAATACATTATGGCATTGGCCTGATGTTGATTCCCTCTGCCTCATTGTTCTGCTACTTCATAAGCAGCAGGGCCCAGGATGGGAGGTCTTCTGTCAGCGCAGTCCTACTATCTGAATTCCCTCATGTAGTCACTGAATTGAAGGAAAGCCAGTACTGGCTCTTTGATTTGGGGAACATAAGCTTTGGGGGAGAAAGAAGTGGGCACCAGGAAATACAATGGCAGGCACTGTGGCACCTACAGACAAGTTGTAAATCCCTGCACTAGGGGAACTGCTAATTTCACATCAAATGTGTTCGACAGTATGTTACTTTGCTTGACTTTGACTTTTAAGATGATCACAGAATCTGTTTGGTTCTCCACCAAGTGACTCAAATACCTGCCAGATTGCACATATACTAAAAGTAGGTTGAACTGTACTGTATTGGCGGGAAGGGATATGCTGAAGCAACCAGCTGAACAGCTGCAAATGGGTCAACTAACACTGCATCAAAAATTGTCTCCCTAGCAAACGAAGTGCAAGCCACACTAACAAGTGTTTATCTCAGAAGATGAACGTGCTGGCTTTGGCAGCATATACACTAAAATTGGAACAATACAGAGAAGATTAGCATGGCCTCTGTGCAAGAAAGAGGAGGAAGAGGAGATTAGATTTATACCCCGCCCTTCACTCAGAGTGATTTACAATCCCCTTCCTCTCCCCACAACAGACACCCTGTGAGGTGGGTGGAGCTGAGTGAGCTCTGAGAGAACTGCTCCTGAGAGAATAGCTCTGCTGAGAACTTGTGGTTGACCCAAGGTGGCACGAGCAGCTGCATGTGGAGGAGTGGGGAATCAAACCCAGTTCTCCCAGGTTAGAGCCTGCACTCCTAACCACTACACCAGACTGGTGCAGCACAAAATCCAGCGTACAGAATGGAGAATTGCAGTACTGCCTGCCAGAGGGCAAACAAGATAAGAAAGCTCATTTTCACGATAGGACACAACTGGAAGGCAAGATTAAGGGCACTTTCACACCTGCTAAATACAGTTTTAATCCATTTCAGTGACTGTTTGGAAGTGGATTTTGCCATTTCATGCGGTAAAGTCCAGTTGCCAAGTGCAATATATGAAAGTGTATTATTTAGTGTGTGTGAAAGCACTCACTGCCAGAGACACACTGACTCTGCTGAGGACATAAGGTAAACGAAAGATCCTGCTTGGTTGGTAACAACGTTGTATTCATCACTGGGAATATACAAGAGAAGGGTGAATGGACCACATGTAATGGAATGCCATTCCTCTCTTTATGAGTATAGAAAAGAAGGGAGACAGAATGAGGGCAGAAATTGGCAGGAAAATGGGATCCTGGTTTTTTTGCGTGATATGGTGGTTAAGCCTGATGTCACTGAGTGTCAACATATAAATAACATGGGTCAGAACAGCAAATGGCGTGCTGTGATTAATGTGACAGCACAGCTGGCACAAATAGCATGGCCAGAAGCCATAATGACACAGTTATGTAATGACAATATAACAGGGGTGGCCAATGGTAGCTCTCCAGATGTTTTTAGCCTACAACTCCCATCAGCCCCAGCCAGCATGGCCAATGTCTGGGACTGATGGGAGTTGTAGGCAAAAAACATCTGGAGAGCTACCGCTGCCCCCCCTGCAATATAATATTAGTGCCCTAATACAATTGTGTCATTATGGCTGCCGGCCATGCTATTGAAAATGCCAATCAAATGAACCTTTCATGTTGAAAAGAATTCTGAAAACAGATATTTAGTTTTGGCAATGGTGAAAATGAATCTGAACAAGGGTGAGTATTTGGGGCTCTATTTTAATCTTCGTCTTGAGCTTCCTGCATATTTTGTACCTCCATGCAGATGATGCGTCACATGGAACGAGGCTTTTTAAACCGGATGCCTATTCTAGCCACTGTAGGCATTGGTTGTAAGAAAGGACCCAACGGTTTCTATTCATGAGCATTTGCCTCTCTGCATGCATTCACGGAGGGTATAGTGGTGAAAGTGGTATAGTGGTGAAAGTGCTGGAGTAGGAAATTTGGGTTCCAGTCCCAACCCTGTCTTGAAACTTTTGGTGGATGCAAGTCCAACTATCTCTAGACAGATAGCCAAATTTTGCCATTATCTTGTGAAGTTCCATACTAAGAAACAAGAAACTGCATGTCTTGTATGATCTCTTGGAATTTTAGTTTATAAATGTTTTTATATACTCTGATTTAAAGGATTTATATAAATTGGAACTGACTTGAATTTTAAAATTGGTTCAATTATATTTTAGTTATCTTGGATTGTATAGGTGGGGAAATGTTTATGTATTTTATTGTATTTTATGTTTTTTTAGGAGGGTATTTTATACTATCTTAGGTATTTTAGGAGGGTTTTATATGATGTGTTATAGTTTTTATATTGGTCTATGACTGTAATAAAGTTCATTCATTCATTCAAACTTACTGCGTGACCTTGGGTCAGTCATCTGCTCTCAGCCTCACCCGCGTCAAAGGAATGATCTGAGAATAACATGGGGATGGAAGAAACATGCCACATGGGCACATGAAAATGCCTTATAGTGAATTGGACTCTTGGTCCATCCATCAAAGTCAATATTGTCTACTCAGAGTGGCAGCTGCTCTCCAGAGTCTCAGGTTGAGGTCTTTCACATCACCTACTGCCAGATTTTATAACTAGATATGCCAGGGATTGAACCTAGGACCTTCTGATGCGAAGTAGAGGCTCTACTGTTGAGCAACAGCCCCCCCCAAAAAAGAAAAGTCCATCTCTCTGATCTCCTTGGAGGCAGAACTGGACAACTAGACTATTATATAGTGAGTTCAGCCAGTTTAAGGTATTGAACAAGAGCAGAACTGAACACAAACAGGCAACACCACTCCTTATATATATTTGGCCTGAGTTAAATACGCCCCCTTATGTGGGCAGCAATCCACCCTATTGGTCTCTCCAGAATCCTTCATTTGCATTTCTTGAGAGAAATGCCTCGCATCCCGATTGGCTGGTTCTAAGAGAACAACCAATCAGAATGTAGGCATCAGGGTTCTGGAGGGCAATGAAGTATGCTTCAAGGTCAACTAACAGACATAACAAACCAGTTGTCAAAACAACCAATACACAACATAACCAGATAGACATCATTCCCGACCGCAAATATGTTTTGAAAACTCTTTAAAACATTCTTCTCACTTTTGTTCAGGCATATTATGGCAATAAGTTAACAATATGCAGAAATAACTGAGTCCAGAGTAGTACAATGTTTGTAGTATTGCTCACAGAACAGGAATGGATGGGTTTTCTGCTCTGAAAATAGTAATGGCTTAGCAGTAACATCACCCATGGAAAAAAACCCCAGAAGTTTGGGACTGACAGCCATTTGGATTTTAGGCTTAGAAATCTTGTCAACACCCACACTTGATGAACAAACATGGTCTCTTGGCTGCTTGCAATTATAGCCATCTGTCTGAATGGCAGAATTCTTGGCTCGCGAGTGGGTTGGAGTGTTGCACTCGGGATGTCGGTGTGCCAAAGAGTGAGAGTTCTATGACACGGAAATATATTCACTCAAGAAATATGGTATTTTCTATAGGAAGCTCCCTGATTGGGTGGAAAGGTACTGAGACGCAGAACCAGATGAGGACATCTGCTGATACTAATGTACCAAAATAAAAGAAGGCTAAATGGTGGAAACAAACTACCTTTTTTTTAAAAAAAAAAAGTCAAATTATGGTAAAATGGACACTTTGCAATGCATACAGAACCTCTAAGAAGGCCCAAATCACCACAGATGATGCATGCCATAAACCAGGACATTTTTTTGTAACAGGAACTCCTTTGCATATTAGGCCACACATCCCTGATGTAGCCAGTCCTCCAAGAGCTTACAGTAGGCCCTGTACAAAGAGCCCTGTAAGCTCTTGGAGGATTGGCTACATCAGGGATGTGTAGCCTAATATGCGAAGGAGTTCTTGTTACAAAAAAGCCCTGCCATAAACAGCTTCTGAGTAGAAAGAACTTGTAATGTCCAGTAGAACCAGGTGGTTTTGGGATTATCATCACTGTGACTATGGGTGGTTGGGGAGGCCTATGTACTATATATGAGTGAGTGTTCACGCATGTGTGTGTGACAGAGAGGGAAGATGTAGTCCACTTTTCAACCCAAATTCATACTAAGGTCATCTGAGTATAAGGAAAAAAAATCTTCCTTCCCCTCCTCTCTTAAACAAATTATTGTCTGAGTTAAGTTCTACTCCTGGCTTAATGGGACACCTCAAGTCTGTATTAAGAATGCAAACAAAGGTCAGAATGGATTTGATGAAAAAGTGGCACAAACTTTGAAAGGAATATTGAGAATCTAGACAGAGTGAAATCCTAAATAAAAATTATTGATGGGAATACAAGCAGCTTACCTCAAAAATTAGTGAATTCAAGCAGTTACGATATCAAGCACATGGCCAAATATGCAACTTAACCATTAAATATATTAAGCACACAGAAACAAGTTCTGTGAACAAGTTCTCCATTCGAGAAGGGAGAGGCAAATGACCAAAGAGTTAGGGCAAAAGACTAAAGCAATGACCTCTGCTGAGTCTGGGCAGAGTCCCATTTCCCAGGGTAGAAATCTAAACAACAAGACAACAAAATAACTCATAAAAAAAAAAAAAACCAGGAGAAAGAACAGAGCATCCAGAATGGGTACAACTGTGTCCATCCAGAATGGATACCTACCTCCATAGTAACATAAACCAGGATGGGAGTCAGTTGGAACTGGATTTGCAGGCTTTCCAGCAAGCATATCCTTTGGAGGAAAGATTCTGATCCCAGTTATAGGGCAAGAAGGTTGGAAAATGGGGATGGAGCAACATGTATGCCACAAGGTTGACCAAAAGATGAGGTAGAAGGTGGTTCAAGATTTTAGGGATATTTCCAAATAAAGGGGGGGGGAGGTTTCTGGGTAGGGAAGTGGTATGTAGGAGGCTGTCTCAAATATTTTGTTGAGTTGGGTTTTCACTGGGAAATTCAAATCAGTCCAATTTAGATGTGTCTGAACTAAATTGTGTTGTTTATTTATTGGTAAATGCTAATTTGGGAATAAGTCTTTTATGGAATGCTATTGTAGCAAGATCCTATGTTTCCAAGTGTATCTTGATTAATAGCTTGAGATATTTTGATTAACCCTCTGATTGGTCTTTACTAGGTAGACCACAGATTCTCTCCCTGGAATGCTCTTATTTCACAGTAAGTTCCACTCACTCTGCCCTTTATTGCAGAAGTGTCCAAAACCAGTTGTTCTTGCCCCCCACATGTGTCTAGCAGAGGAGGTGCTTCCGGCCCCCAGACCACATGTTTGACACCCCTGGTATAACCTTTTAGTCATGATTTTACTCTGGTCAGTAGCAGCAATGCAAAAGAGACAGCAGTAAAATGGTTAGACTTCAGACTAGAGAGACCTTGTTTTTCAAGTCTTTACTCTGTCTTGAAGTTCTCTGAATGTCTCGCAGCCTCTCCTATCTCACAAGATTGTTATGATGATAGGATATGGGGATGAAGCCATAGATGATACCATACACTTCTTAGTGGAAAGAGGGAATAAATGTCTAAATGTATGAATATAATTATGTATAAATAATAAATGCATAGTGTAAATGTATAAATAATATATAAAATAAATTGCATAAACACCATTACGAAGCATAAAAAAAGATATTAATTGATCCACTGCTGTACTTATGCAATGATGAATGTCCAACCGTTTATGAATTATCCAGAACCTTAGATGCTTGAAGTTGCACAGTCAACATTCACTGGTGTCCATCCACAAAGTGGAGAACTACAGGACTATCTGGGATGAACCCCCCCAAAATCATCTGGAACTGTTTACATATACATGTGAGGCTTTACATTTCAATTCACCAAATATTGCATGAAGATCCATGCGCAGGAATTGTGGGCCCTTTCAAGTCACAAGCTCCCGAAGGCTATTTTAAAAAACCTTCACATTGGTTACTCTCCTAGTACCGTAATTTACAACCAGGGGTGGAATTCTAGCAGGAGCTCCTTTGCATATTAGGCCACACCTCCCTGATGTAGCCAATCCTACAAGACCTTACAAAAAAGAGCCCTGTAAACTCTTGAAAGATTGGCTACATCAGGGGTGTGTGGCCTAATATGCAAAGGGGCTCCTGCTAGAATTTCACCCCTCTTTAGAACATTTTATTATGGGCAGTTCCACTGCATCTGGCTGTCCTATGAATACTCAGCCATACCAGGCCATACTGAAGTTACCCAGTAGCATCAAAATAGAAAACTAACAAGCAAGGCTACTCATGCTATTCAGGACATGGGAGAACTCCCAGTAAGCATTTCTGGGGAAGTCGAACAGTGACCAAACAAAACTTATAACATGTCCAATGACTGCCATATATATCTCCTACCCTAACAGTACAGACAAGCAGAGGTGGTTTGCCATTCCCTGCCTTTGCATAATACCACTGTACTTCCTTGGTTGTCTCCAGAGCCAACCCCGATCAGGGCTGTAGCCAGGATTTGGAAGGTCAGGGGGCATTTACATTTTTCAGGGAGGCACTGATACCCCCCAGTGCCCCACATGAACTTCCCTCTAGTGATAGGCAGCTAGGCAGCACAGCTCCGCCCCGCCCCAGTCACCAGATCTGCCGCCTACTCCTGAGTAGCCTTGCAAGTAGACAGCAGGCATGGGGCTACTTGCAGGAACAGGCAGGGGGAGAGGCAGGCATCAGAGGCGAGGGGCTGCGTGGGAGGGGAAGGGGTGAGAAGAAGTCACTGCGATAGGGGCTGGGAGGGAGGGGAAGGGGCAAGGAGAAGCAGTGGGGATCAGGGCTGGGAGGGAGGGGAGGGGGCAGGAGAAGTGGTTGCAATCGGGGCTGGGAGGGAGGGAAAGGGGCGAGGAGAAGCAGTGGCGATCAGGGCTGGGAGAGAGGGGAAGGGACAGAAGTGGCTGCGATTGGGGTTGGGTGGGAGGGGAAGGGGCAAGGAGAAGCAGTGGTGATCGGGGCTGGGAGGGAGGGGAAGGGGTGAAGAGAAGCTGCTGTGATCAGGGCTGGGAGGGAGGGGAAGGGGAGAGGAGAGGAGAGGAGAAGCTGCTGCAATCAGGGCTGGGTGGGTGGGGAAGGGGTAAGTGGCTGCGAAGGAAGGGAGGGTAGTGGCGGGGAAGGCATCAGGGAGAGGAGGGAAGGGAAGCTCTTCCTTGCCTGCCCTCGCCACCACCCTCCCTTCTTTCCCCGCCATTAAAATAGCATGGGGTGGAAGCAGAAGCAGCCCCAGCCCCCCTGCTAGTTAAAGGGCCCGCAAAGAGCCTTTTAACTGGCGCAAGAAGGTGGGCGGCTGCTTTTGCCCCGCCGGCACAGCTATTTTAATGGTGAGGAAGGGAGGGCAGCTGTGAGAGCAGCAGGGAGGGAAGAGAAGACCCTTCTTTTCCCTCCCTGTCACTCTGGTCACAACCCTCCCTCCCTTCCCCGCTACTAAAACAACCCCCAGCTCCCCCCTGGAGTTAAACGGCCTGTGAAACAGCTGATCTGCTGGCCCTTTAACTCCAGGGGGAGGCTGAGACTGCTTCTGCCCCCGGCCAGCCAAATTGCTTGTGGGGCCAGCAGCAGCCCCCGGAGCTATGGCAGAGGCCCTGGGGACTGGTTGGGGTCTCCAGTCAGGGGTCCTCACCCAGATGTCGGGGGGCTGTGCCCCCACAAGCCCCCTCATAGCTACGGGCCTGGCCCTGATTAGCTTCTGAGATCAGATACAATTATGCTAACCTGGGTTATCCAGATGAGGACAACCATAGTAGCAGGTACTGTAAAAAGATAGCATTCTGACCTGGAAATTCATGCCCTAGTACTCTTGAGTAGCATAATAACCACTGCCTTCTCCTCTTGAGAAGCAAACTGTCATGAGTTATGGGTTGCATCGTGCAACTTGCATGGTTCATGATTGATCACTGTGTGAGACAGGATGCTGAACTAGATGGACCATTGATCTGATTCAGCAGGGCTCTTCTTATGTTCTTGCAGTTGTTAGCTGGTACTTCAGAGCCTCATTCTTTTCTTGAAGAAAAAAAAAAACTCTTCAAGAAGACTTTTCTTCCAATTGTAACTGGCAGATTTGGGGGCTACCAGATCTGCTGAGAAGGTCCTGGACTGACGGTTGTGTCATAACACGCCCCCCCCCCCTCTCTGATACAGTTTGATGTTTTGTGTATGTGGGACCTTGTTAAATTGGCTGACTATAAGATGTAATTTAATAAACCTGAGAATTGCCGCTGTCCAAAGACTAAGCATTCAACACATGGCTTGTTGCAAATGGTGACTCACAAACTTTAATATAACCAGAATTTTAGGTGGTGTGCCATGAAACTATTTAATAGTCACTTCGTAGTGAGGACTTCATAATCTCTCAACATCAGCCCAAAAGCATGACGTTGTGCATCTTCTGGCACAAAACAAAACAATCATTCAAAATCTGAAATAGCCAGAGTGATAAATTGCCTCTTTCTGCTGGTATCAGCAACATTATGATTGACAGCATCTTTTAAATCATCCTCCATCGCCAATGTGCCTTAAACAGGGGGTGTTAATACAGTCATTATATTGGCTGCTGAAATCAGGAAGGGGAAGTTCATTACAGTATCCACACACTCAGCAGCCCACCAGCTCAATCTTTAAGGTAAATGAAAATATGAAGGCTGTATTAGTCACCGACCTTTGAAGAGTTAAGAGTTTACAACATTCGAGGTAGGACTCAAGGCTGCCTCCATTCTGCCTTTAACTTGTACACACTGGCCATTCGCCAACAACTTCTCCTATGTACTTTTCTGCAAGACAGCCCCATTCAGTTTAATTCAAGGGCCAATTAAGAAATGCAATTCCTGTCTAGCCTACATCTCCCTCTGCTGTTTTTCATATAACTACTTGGAAGATTTTTGAGGGGTTCTTCAACTAACTGATTTCCTCTCCCCATTTAACAACATTAAGCAACCTTTTACCTTCAGCTAGACAAATGATGATGTTGTGTTGCACAGCTAATCTGACAGATGCTGACAGTGTTTGTTAAAAACACTTTGGAGAAGAGATCATCACTTCCCGCAAACCTCTTAAACCATATCTCCAGGTAAAACACTTTTTCACAGTCGATTTTGGTGACAACATCCTTTCTTAGAACACTCACTTACTGTGTCTGATTGTAGGAGTTCAAAACTTTGTTTTGGAAGATTTAAAACAGAAAAGGCCTTGGGAAAGTTCTTTTGTCACCAGAAAGGAATGTTCTGGAAGCTGGGAATAAAGGCACAATTAAGCAGCTGTACTGCAGTACTGTGATCTGAACTCTCTGGTGATCTGAACTCTCTGAGTACAATTCCGGCAGAAGCTGGATTCAGGTAGCCAGCCCAAAGTTGACTCAGCCTTCCATCTTTCTGAGGTCGGTAAAATGAGTACCCAGCTTGCTGGGGGGAAAGTGTAAAAGACTGGGGAAGGCAATGGCAAACCACCCCGTAAAAAAGTTTGCTGTGAAAATGTTGTGAAAGCAATGTCACCCCAGAGTCGGAAACGACTGGTGCTTGCACAGGGGACCTTTCCTTTCCTTTTTACATGTGACCAACAAGAGGAAGTTAGTAGAACACAGCAAGTACTTCTTGGGATGGATCAAAATCATTTTTACAGGGGAATTCAGTTAGGTGTGCTTGCTTTTGCAACCTCCTAACTACCCTATCCCATCACAGTCAAATGGCAAGTGATGCCAGCAGGCCTCGGATTCAGTGGGAGCTCACAGGAGCACAGCTCCTGAAACTTTCTGAGAGTTCCTCCTCCTCCTTCTGAGAGTTCCACCTCCTTGTCCATTGAATAGTATGTGCAGCTACATAACAATCCATGGATGAGCTCCACCACCTATTTTTCTACAAAACTGGGATACATCAAAACAGTGTAGTCATGTGTCATGTTGGTAACCCACACCACCATCTCTGCATGGCATTTCTCTTGCAGATCATTATCCTCTAGAGGGTCATAGATGGCTAACCAAACTAGATGCAGCTGTCATATGTTCTTGTGGACCTTAATGGAACAAAACGACATAAAAATGGTTTTTTTGTGACCTATAGAAACTTTTATAGCCCTCTCACTAAGCTTAGGTTACTGTGAATATTTTACTGTCTAGAAATTGTTAGCATTATATATATATATATATATATATATATATATATATATATATATATATATAAACTGAATTTGTAGTTGTTTATTATTACTTTGAGTTTTATAGTTATCTTTAATTTTATAAGTGGCCATTGCCTACTTATAATGTTTAAAAAAACATGTAATGCTTATGTCCTTCTGTGCCTATCATGGTAGCTAAATAGAGATTCCTGTCCTGATCTTGAAAATTCTATATGGAGGAATCTCAGGAGTGGGGCAGAGGAGGGAATTTGGAGAAGTGCCATCTTTATGTGGGATAAAGAGTTGATTTTTCCACAACCTGGTCTAAAAATAAGCTCTCACAAATTTAAAAAGATAGAGTTTTTTGTTTTTGTTTGTTTTTGAAGAAGAAAGAAAGAAAGAAAGAAAGAAAGAAAGAAAGAAAGAAAGAAAGAAAGAAAGAAAGAAAGAAAGAAAGAAAGAAAGAAAGAAAGAAAGAAAGAAAGAAAGAAAGAAAGAATCTCAGGAGGGTAGGATAATGTACCTTGGGTAATGTAAAATAGGAAGGATAATGTACCTCGGGCTCCATCCCGATTATGGCTATGATCTGATTATGAGAAAGATCTGCTAAATATTTGCCCTCCTTTTTAGGAATTTCCAAAAGCCAAGCATTTGCCTGAGGTGTGGCGCGACGGGATAGAATCAAAGGGATTTTGCCTTAGGCTGTTAGTCTGTGGCCCGGCTTGAGCAGCATTAGCAGGGGCACAGCAGCAGTAGGAAAGGCAACATCTTCCTCACCAGGGGATTCCCATCGTAACATGTGGCAACCCTTACAGCCATTTATCTGCATTGCATTGGGAAATAATTGGAGACTGGGGGGGCGGGGTTAGCCAAATTGTCTCAATGAAGAGTTTTTTGGGGGAATTTTCAATTAGGTGGGTTCCCAGGAGCACCCAAGAGTCAATAAGGAGAATTGTATTTAAACTGAATAGCATTTATTAAGGAAGTTCAAGCACACAAGGACACACAGGCATTCAACACACAACACAGAGCTTGGGGAATAGGAGGGAAAAATAATAGCGACGTTTGCATGAGCAGGATTTTATCGATGGGTAATACTGTACCTCTCTGACGAGAAGATGAAGATCCAACAGCAACAAAGAATGGACGGGGGTGCCTTGCCCACAATAACGGTCCCAAACTGATCAGGATTAGGGGTGGCTCTTTCAGCAAGGTGTGGGTCCAAAAGAGACACACCAAATGGCAAGAGAAAGAAAGATCTTGATACAATATTCTCGACAATTGTTAAGTACCTGTATCCAAATTACAATATTTTTTTCACATACTCTTTTCTTGCTCACAATGAAGAAACAAAAAGTTAAAGTATGGTTGCCAACCAGTGGGAGACGATGGGCGGGCGGGCGGGGGGGAGGCAGGGACACAGGGGGCAGACATCTTCAGCACCATGACATAATTTCTGGAAAAACCTAGAAGTGATATCACATCACTCTAGGAACTGCAAGAAACTCTATGGTAAAGTCATATGGCTTCCAGGGATTCCTAGAGAGGACTAGGGTCACTTCTGGAATTTTCCTGTGACATCACACTGGTTTATTTTTTTATTTTTTTTATTTTTTAATTCTCCTGCTGCCATTCTGAGGCTAACTTCTAAGTAAATTCACTGAATAAAGCTAACAATACAGGATTCAATATCTAAAGTTGCAACCTGCTCACACATACTCAGGAATTAGCCTCCGTGACCTTTGTTCTAAGTACGCATACGTAAGATCTGGCTCTAATTTAGATTTGAGCAATGGAACCTCAAAAAGGCCATCCCTTTGGGGGAGAGAAAACTTTCATCTCCTTTTTTACTGAACAGTAGAGCCAGCTTTAGGCTTTCCCTTCCAATATGTTCTGTGCCATAAGGGATTCCCAGGTGGATAGATTATTACAGTTCTTCCTCTGTGCCTTTAAAATCCCTCTTATCCATTCAATTACTTAGATCCTTGCATGGAACCCTTTCCACAAGTCAATGAAAAGTACCCTTTTTGTCCCTGCGCTTTGAAAAAAAAAATCCTCTTTGTGCACTACACAAAAACTTGGCAGGTGATAGGCAGGCCTGAGTTACGTGGCCATCTTCTAGCCCCTGACATTGTGAAATGCTCAGATGCCCAGGTCGTTTTAATAAAATGCTGATTCCCCTATGGGGAAGTTGAAAATTGTAGGTAGCAGCTTCAGTCCCCAGATAAATTCCAAAAACAGTCATGATTTGCATGCAGCCAATCAAAGCATTACTAAACATTTGTTCCCCGGAGTTCTTCATTAAGGCTGGATATCAAACCTCCCAATAAAGGTTGGGAAAACAATGTTTAATGGCATGGTGGAGAGGCCTCTAGTCTGCAGTGAAACAGAACAGAAAAAAAGACCTTTGTCCTTCCACATTGTCCAGTCTGTCAGTTAAAACTAGGGATGGGCACAGACCAGAAAATGCTGGTTCAGTTCACAAACAGAACTGGACCATTTCCCGAACCAGTTTGCAAACTGAACCACAGCTTGGTTCGTGAACCAGTTCACGAACTGGTCCAGTTTTTTAAAAGCCCCACGCAGGACTCTGAGGCGCTGAAGTGGCAGGTTGTCTCCAGATCACTCTTTTCAATGTACCCACCAAGTTTGGTCCACATTGGACTTCAGGGAGCTGAGTTACAGACCCCTAAAAAAGGTCATTCAGTGCAATGCTTTTCAAAGGGATGTCACCTCTGCTGGTTCAGGAGCGACAAAAACTGGCCTGGCTAGCTAGAGGCCATCAACGCACACAATTCCTCCATGGGGTAACCCTTCACATGGCCCACATGTTACATGCATGTCAGATTTGGGGGGATCCAAGTAGCAGACCACCAAGCAAGGTGTCTCCAGGAAACTATTTTAGGGGGAGTTCCCCTGCGCCATTTTGAGACACTACAGTGTGGACCTGGTTAAGCTACAGGCATCAGACTTCCAGAGTACCTCCCCAGGGACCATCCACATGGCTGCAGGTGGCTGTGTCTTCCTGGGACCTGCCACCCAGCCGTGGTGACATGATGTCTGATTGGGGCCAAGTCTTCCATCCTACCTGGGAAGGTGACAGGGACAACCAGTTCTGGCAACTGGGACTCACTGTACAGCTGTGGGAGGGGGCACTGGTGGACTAGCTAAGGGAATGTGTGGGAATATGTGGCAGAGGAGAAAGGATGCTTTTTTGGAGAAGCAGAAAGGGTACCCCACAGCCGGGGAAGAGGGCAGTTAGCCAAGCCCCCCAGAAATCTGTAGACAGTTTGGGTGCCTGAGTGGGAGACAAGAGAGGAAACCCACCAGGCAGAGACTCAAGCAATGCAGGAAGAAACGAGGTGCTTTTTGGAGGAGCAGAAATGGGACCCCACAGCCAGCATGCAGAGAAAGGGCGGTTTTCAGAACCCGCAAAAGTGAACAGTCCACCCCCAAATCAAATCAAAAACAAGTTTTAAAAGAAAAAAAAATCAATCCATGTTTTTCACTCCTAACCACAAAGAAAAAGGCGGGGTGGGGGGAGAAATGTAGCTCTGAATGCAAGGAAAGGAGAAAAAAGAGAGGTGATGCTTTTACTCTGACAGTTTATATAGAGGTCAGGAGATTCAACAGGTTTCTCCACCCACCCCAGTAATCCCGCCCCCCCCCCTCAGTCCACCAAAAAATATTCTTTCACTCTCAAGGAGAACAAGACTTGCAAAACCCAGGTGCAAACAGAGGACAGGAATGCACCTCCAGTGATTATATACATTTCCCCACCACCACCATCCTGAGGAAGTCAGATTGATGCCTGTCATTGGAAATCAGACTTGCCTGTCAGCTTCAGACTGTCACTATTGTTCCCTTGATGGCTGGAAATATTCCACCCATACCCACTTTTCAAGCGTGCTCAAAAGGTTTTCGAACCGGGCAGAAAGTTCGGAGACTTTTTGGTCCGAACATGTGACTTTTGAACCGAATTGTCCAAACCTCAAACAAGGTAAAGTCTGGGCCAGATTTTGTTCAGTGTTCAGGTCATTGCCCATCCCTAGTTAAGACCCTCTTTGCAAGCCATGCTCCATGTTCCCAACTGCAGAGCTGAGCTAAGCTACATGGTAGGGCTGGCATGACACCTGAGCTGAAGAAACACAGGACAATTGCTGTATTGAGTCATGACCATGATATACCAGAACAATATTAGGAAACCAGGATGCTTAGTGAAATGAAACTTCCCTCCTTGAAGAAATCAAGACATCTTTAGATTTTAAACTTTGGGTACTCACAGGGATTTTTTTTGAGCAGGAATGCACAGGAACGCAGTTCCAGCTGGCTTGTTATCGGGGGTGTGTGGCCTAATATATAAATGAGTTTCTATAAAAAAGCCCTGTGTGAAACGATGGTACCATCAAGGGGTGTGACCTAATATGCAAATGAGTTCCTGCTGGAATTCCCCCTTCCCTACAAAAAAAGCCCTGGGTGCTCAGGCAATATGTGCTTGTATCCTTCCTTGATTTCTTTCTTTTTTAAAAAAAAGTGTATGTTTGTGTGTGTGTGCATATCCTACTGGAAGTCATGGTGACTTCTGGTGACCCCTAATAGGACTAGGACATTTTTCAGAGAGGTGGCTTGCTTATTTATTTTCTTTAATTTATATCCTACCCTCTCTATAGAGTGGTAGCTTACAAATCACATGATACTACAATGAATAGAAAAAATGGTTGTATGTTTGTAATATTTTCCTTCAGTTTTGCTTTGTTTTTTGTTTTTTGTTTATTTTCTTTTTACTAATACTTTTTTATTACTCTTTTTTTCTACCTTCTTTTTCTTTTACTGTGCTAGTTGTGGATCGCACCTAATTGCAATTAAAAAGGTAAAAGTAGTCCTTTGTGCAAGCACCAGTCATTTTCAACTCTGGGATGATGTTGCTTTCACAACGTTTTCACGGCAGACTTTTTACGGGGTGGTTTGCGATTGCCTTCCCCAGTCATCTACGCTTTCCCCCCAGCAAGCTGGGTACTCATCTTACCAACCTCAGAAGGATAGACGGCTGAGTCAACCTTGAGCTGGCTACCTGTATCCAGCTTTCGCTGGAATCAAATTCAGGTTGTGAGCAGAGGGCTCCGACTGCAGTACTGCAGCATTACCAGATAGTAATTTTTGGAAATACCTGCAATAGTTTGCATATAAATATTTAGGCAGTTAAAACTTCATAGCAATGCATAATTAATAGTTTAATGATAATATTGATTCAGCTAGATTGACTGTATTTTGATATTTTGAATTATTGCCTCAATTTGAACTTTGTTTTCATCTTGACCTCTTTCCTTGGATAGAAAATGGTCTACATATCTAGATATATCAATATAACTTAAATCTTTACTTGATATTTTATTGCATGTATGTAAGTATTTATGCTGGTTTATAACCTGGATTCCATAAGATTAATTAATTGTATATTAATATTGATATTAACGTGTATATTTTCAAAAAAATCAATAAAATATATAAAAAAGAAAAAATGGTTGGTATTAAAATTCAGACAGTTCTCAAAGATGTTCAACAAAAACAATTGAGGTTGAGACACAGGTAAGGTCCCTCTGGGCAATGCCATGGAATGTTAACGGAGCTAATAATCAGCAGAGTTGATAGCAGGGGATCCCCCGCTGGGACCTGGGGACTGGGAAGCCTAGCAAACCTGGATCTTGCCTATTGTTCCCTTGGGATTTCTGCCAACCTGGAGCTCCTGGTCAGAGCCCCAAACAAAAGGTAAGACAGATTTGTTATCAACCACTCTGTGAGAGTAGAAAAGGTAGACAGGGTTGGTGTGTGTGTGTTAATGGCTGGTCAGAGCTCTCCTGCTGCTTGGCTGCCATTTTAAGAATCAGTGGAGAGAAATGTGCCAGGAGGCACCAGCTTCAGGGGTCTGTAAAATTGTACCTCTTAATCCAATTCACCTGAAACATAAGGGGTGGGGTCTTTAGATTAGTGGGAGGAGTATGTTCTGCGCAAATTTGATATTGTCTTTAGAAACAGCTGCCCCAGTCCTATATACATTCCCCATTGGAAATAAAGTCCCACACCCCAAAACCAGACTCTGAGATGGTAATGTCCAACCTGGAGAGAGACAAGAACAGTAAAAATCACCCCCCTCCAACCCAGATCCAAAGCTATAGCAATTTTTTGTCCTTGATGGACACCCAGGGCTTTTTTGTAGCAGGAACTCCTTTGCATATTAGGCTACATCCCACTGGTATAGCCAATCCTCCAAGATCTTTCAGTAGGCCCTGTATGAAGAGCCCTGTAAGCTCTTGGAGGATTGGCTACATCGGGGGTGGGGGGTGGGGGTGGTATAGCCTAATATGCAAAGGAGTTTCTGCTAAAAAAAAAAAAAAGCCCTCTGCACACCCGTAGTAAGTGGCTGCCAGAGAACAGACATATATAAATACTATTTTACATTGTTTTATGTTGTCTGTTGTTTTAATGAAAGCCTCTTTCACTAGGTTTGCCAGAAAGGGAATCATTAAAGAGCCCTTTGCCAGTGTCAAAAAGCAAGTGGCAGAGCTGCATAAAAGGAGAGCTTGACCAAAGCCTTGGTTACCATAAATGTTGGAGAGAAAGGGGTCAAAGAGTCCTTTGACTGTGTTTTTGTTTGTACTGGAGTAAGTCCGTACTGACACTTCAGCCTTCTTTCAACCCCAAATATGAGCCCTGTTACAAATTAGTTACAGCAGGAGGCAGAGAGCTGTGTAATGTGTGAGCTAGTGATCCACTTCACAGATGCATTTTGTTGGAATATCATGTAGGGTTGCCAGCCTCCAGGTCCCAGCAAGGGTTGTTCCCTGACTTTTGGGGGTTTTGATTTGCCATTGGCCAGTTGGCCGACGGGGGAAACCCCACCTCCAATCAGGGATATTGTGCAGCAATGTCTCCATCGTTTTCAGGTGATATCACACTGGGGACATCACAAAGGGTCACTCTGGTATTGGGGCAAACTCTATGGTTTTGAGAATGAAAAAACCAGAGTTTCACCCAAATACCAAATACCAGAGCATCCCGGTGTGATGTCTCAACACAATGACATCACTTCTGGGACATTGTGTGACATCCCTGCTGACTCCCAGAATGCTCCCCCAAATCCCCCTACCAGATAGGTGAGGGGACCTAGCAATCCTAGATATCAGTGACTGAAGTGCTTATGTCCTTCTGCAATCAAATGCTCTGTATGATATGAAATGGTGGTTTCTCAGTGTCCCATGTCCCATGCTCCATTTGTACCCACATGGAGCAGAAGGAGTGGCTTTTGTGAAAAAGCTGGTTTGGAGGCAACTTATTTTTCCTCCTGGAGATAATGAGAAAAGGTTGGGTGAAATCCAGAGAAGCATTGAAATAATACTTCGACAGTGACTTGTCATCTCGCTAGTTAATGTCTCAGACTGAATATAGACAACACCAGCTGCAGATTAAACAGCTTGGACGTAGACAGATTCTGGTGCTTTTCTGAGCAGGTTCTTGTTTTAGAAATCATTGTGGCACAAGACTGAGATTACAAATGGCCAGTTGGCAGCAAAAAAAATGGGCATCTTTCAAACCAAATGTTTCCTACATGAAATCTATTGTTCATTGAGGAGAGATCTACTTTTAAATCAACCAATTACTCTTACACACTGCTTTAATTATTTATTCACTCTGTTCTCCCCAGGGGCCCCTGAAGCAGTTTACTTCCTTCCTCTCGCCTCCATTTGATCATCACAGCAACTCTGTTAGGCTGGTGAGGCTGAGAGTGTGTGTGACTGGCCCCAGGTCGCACAGCAAGCTTCCAGGGCAGAGTGAGGATTGGAAATTGGTTTTGCCACCCCCCCCGCCCCAATCAGAATAACGAGGCTGACACGATATGTTGGGTAAAGCTGGGCCACTTTATTAAACATAACTGAACTCACCTAAAATGGCAAGGGGGTAAGAATGACAGGACAAGCCCTGGGGTCAATCTGTTAAGAAAGATCCTCCCACGTGAGGTTTCGTTGTGATCCGCATTCCCCGCATTGAGCCATGAAGCCCATCTGCGTTCCTACAGACCGCAGGCACTCCAAACAGTGCTGAGCCCTAGGTGCTCGCCTGCTAACCACTGTAGCCCATTCCTCCTCCTGCCAAGCGACCAAATCAACACCACTAACATCCCCTTATTTCCAAACGCTATTAAGCAGTACAAGGTAGGCGAAAAACACTCCCCCTTAGGCAAATTGTGTGAGAGTGAAAAAATTCCTACCTGGCCCCTAATAAGGTGTCCAGTCGATCCTGTACTGCTGCAAGGCGGGTGGGTGGGCCAAAAGCCCGAAAGAACTGCAGCGTTGAGGGCGGGGCCAAGGCTCTTATAGCCCCGGCACCCCACCCCCCGGCAGATCCCTGGATGGCTGGCAAGCGCGCCAGCCTGCCGATCCTTCTAGGTCGGTAAAAGCGCCCCCTGGCCTCTAGCCGCCAATGGCAGCTTGGTCAGGAAGGGCCAAATTCCCAGATCCTTGTCTGGCATTCTAACCATGACACCACACTCACTCAGTGGCTTGGAAGTGCTATGTGGCTCTTTCACATGCTAACTGCATTATTTAGTTTGTGTGATCACAACCTATGGCTTTGATCACACATGCTAAATAATGCACTTTCAATCCAGCTTGCACTTCTTAACTGGATCCACTGCAGTCTCCCAAGCCGCATACTTGTTTGCCAACACAGGTCCCATAACTCAACTCCAGTTCTAAACTTTTCCAAGGTCGTGTTATATTATTGACGTACAGCATTGTGTGGTATTTCTTCTGGACCTAGATATCATAGTTTGATGGCCAAACTGTGGCACTGCAGAGACCTGTGGCACTCCCAGAAAAGAATGAGACAGTGGGCAGTGCTCCTTCCAAGCTGTGGAGTCTTGTGAGCAAAAACTGCTTTGTGAGCTACTGGCATTAAAGTTGTGAGCTACTGCATAAATTAGCTTGCTCTGGGGCCATTTTACCTGAGCTAAGACAAAAATGTGTGATGCAGAGGCTAAAAAACTCATACTAACTCAGCTTAGAGAGAAGGAGAAGAAGAAGAAACTAGATTTATATCCTGCCCTATACTCTGAATCTCAGAGTCTCAGAGCAGCCACAATCTCCTTTACCTCCCCCACCCCGCAACAGACACCCTGTGAGGTAGGTGGGGCTAAGAGAGCTCTTACAGCAGCTGCCCTTTCAAGGACAACCTCTGCCAGAGCTATGGCTGACCCAAGGCCATTCCAGCAGCTGCAAATGGAGGAGTGGGAAATCAAACCCAGTTCTCCCAGGTAAGATTTCGCTCACTACACCAAACTGGTTCTGTGTAGTGAACACTGTTAGTGGGCACTGCTTGCTCTACTCCAGCTCACTAGACCAAAGCAAAACCGTACCATGACACAAGGGTGGGCTCGTGCTATAATGCACAATTGAATGATATAGTTATCGCTTGACTTGGCTGGGGGCAGCATTCTCAAAGAAGCTGGCCACTGCTGGGTATGCAGAGCAGGATTACAACTGCATCCCATACTAATGCTTTCAGGCTCCTCTGTTACTCAGGTCCTGCAGGCAACATCATGCTACAGTATGTGTGTGTGGGAATCATATTGAGACTTGTTCGGAAATGGGAAGTAGCTTGTTTCTCTGCAATGTAATCCTGTATCATAGCGGAAAATAGCGTTTCTCCAAAGCTGAACCAAATTAGGAGCCAAAGGCAAAGCTGGGCTTCTTGCCTTTCTACAATGGTGCACAGTCCGTTTCCCAAGGCCCCGAAGAGTTAAGCAGCAGTCTCATCCCGTCTTCGTATTGATAAAAGTTTCTAATCTAATTTGTCAAGCTCAGTCTGGGAGGAAAGGCTCTCTGATGTGCTGACCAGCAATTTCAGGCTTTGGTGGGACTTGAAGGGAGCGATCATTTCACATTAATGAAAAGGTACAGCTGCACCAGACCAGCTTTGAACTCTGGGATTTATGAGGCGTGTGGTTTAATCATTTAACTGCTCCCAGACTTTTATCTTGATGCCATTCCAGGCAGGCCCATAGCTACTGTGGGGCCCGGGAGGGGCCAGGCTGCATTATTCAACCCCCCCTTCCATCTGTACAGCCCCTCCACTGGAGGGCCTCCAATCTGCCTCTCATTCATGCGGCTGGCATGAGGAAAAGGAGGAGGTAGTGGGAGTGGTGCTGAGGGAGGCACCAGCAGTGGGAGAAGGAGCCAGAGCCGCCGTTGTGGAGCCCTCAGAGGCCCTGGGGGTTCCCCAGTGCTCGCTGCTAGCCACCCTTTTCCTCTTTCCTCTCACAGAGCGAGAGAGAGGGCAGGCAAGTGGCTGATTAATACAGGTGAGGAAAGAATTGGTAGGGCATGTAGACCAGGGGAAGGATGCTATCTAGGCTGCCACTGCCCGTGATTGACGAGGGTGTGTGTGTGTGGGCATGTGCCTTTGTTCAGAGGAGGCACTTGTAAAGGGCTTTCCCCTTTAGCTTAACAGTTTGAGGGGTGGGACAGAGGAAAGGAAGCCCCTTATCTGTTTAGCAGCCCCTGCTGCTGGGGCTAGGCTGGCCACTGGAGGGAAGAAGCTGCCAAGCCTCATGGCCCCTCAATCAAAAAAATTATCCCCTGGGCCCCCCACCTAAAATTTTCTGGCTACAGGCTTGATTCCAGAAGTGACTGGATTTCACAGGCTCTCCATAGGACACAGCCCATCCAGTGCTGCTTCAGTCTTTGCATTACATGAAAGGCAATATGACCTTTAGGATGGAGGCAGGAAAGGGAAGCCACAAGAAGTAGACTGCAATCCTGGAAGCAATGAGGTGGCATATACTTGCTAGAGCAGGGGTGTCAAACTCATGAGGGCCAGATCTGACATAAATGAGACCTTGTCGGGTTGGGCTGTGTGTGTACCTATTTAAGATTACTGAAGCTGAAGCTCAAATACTTTGGCCACCAAATGAGAAAGGAGCACTCACTGGAGAAGATCCTGATGCTGGGAAAGACAGAAGGCAAAAGAAGAAGGGGACGGCAAAAGATGAGACGGCTGGAGATTGTTACTGATGTAACAAACACGAATTTGCGCAGATTTCAGAGGATGGTGGAAGAAAGGAGGGTCTGGTGTAACTTTGTCCGTGGGGTCACGAAGAATCGGACTCGACTGTGCAACTGAACAATGACAGCAGAGATATAAACTTTATAAAGGACACAGACAAACGCAATTAAATATTTTTTTTAGAAAAACTTAAAACATGCTTAATAGATTAACACTTGTTGATCTTAAAGGTGCTTTCTTTGTATTTCTCCCATGGGATACAAGGAACTGGGCAAAGTTCCAAGAGGCTCTCATGGCAAATTTTCAGTGTGTTCCCACACATAGATCTTTTTCACACAGCCTAAGTATTCCGGTATGGCAGCTGGTCAGTTACTGAAACGCAACTGGTTTCTGCTGTCATTCCAGACAGACCCGACTCAGTAACTGGCTGCTATCAAAATACTGTTACCTTTTCACACAGCCCCGCAGCTGTCCCAGCAGTGAGTGCCTGAGTCGTTATTAACAAAGAGCAGCTTCCTCCAGTTTTCAACCTCTCCTTCTAGGTTGAAATCGCTATGTGACACTGTGTGAAATGTCCCGTAGTGATTCCGGAAGTGCCGTTTTTGCACCCTTTTTGCCGGCAGACGCACAATCTCCAGCTTTTTTGGGGGGGGGGGGGAATGTCAGGCTAAGATTGCTATAGCGCTATAGCGATGTCTCAAAACAGCACCACCATTGGGATGCCTGGGCTCCATTGAGCTCCTGAGATCTCCATTGAGATGCTTGAAACATCACTATAGTGCTATAGCGCTATTGCAAGCTTAGCCCAACTTTCAAAAAAAAAAGAAACAACCAGCGATTGCGCGCCAGTGGGCAAAAAAGGGCACAAAAATGGCTGGCGCTCGTGGAAAGTGAGAGGAAAGTGGAATAGTGTGAAATGGCTCGCTTCAATCACGGAACCCTACCAGAAAAAAAAAATGTCTGAAAACTCCCATCCCTGTCCCGGATTACTCCAGGGCGGCACAATACCGATTCCTTTCCGGTTTCCACTGATAAGTGTTAAAACGGCCAAAGCCTCTCGATAGAGTGTCAATGGCGCCACTGTAACACTGGAGTTTAGCACCATAGCACTCAACTTAGAATGTTGGGAGGCTCTTTCCCTCCCTCCCCAGGGGACCAGCAAGCAGAGGAGCCTCAACCAATGGAGAAAATAAAGGTTTTGCTCTGTAGCTGCTATGCGATTGAACAAGCCTTGCAAAGCAAGCTGTTATGCAGAAGGAAGTAAAAGAGAGGGAGAAGGAAGCAGATGACAGCCAGTTGCTGTGGGGGGCTCAGGCCGCATGTTTAACACCCCTGTGCTAGAGAATGGGCACTGATTTTTTTGGTGGGGGGAGATGACCACTAAATAAAGTACACAGGCTTGGATGTCAAGTCAAAATGAACACTGATATCAATTTGCATCTGTGGATTTAACACAGATTTGGATTTGTGGAGTGCGGCTTCCTCATCTCCTACCTTCTGCTGGATAGACCAGATGAGCCTGTTCTCGTCGGATCTTGGAGAGAGCCTTTGTAATCCATTTTAGTAACAGGTTTCTAATGGATTTTTCTGTGCGTGTCAGTTCAAACACAACTGTTTTAGCAACTGGTGGTGAATGGATTTTACTTGACCTGTTTGTACAGAGCCGCTTGTGTCCCATTGGCAGAGGGGGGTTGTGCTGCTTTTGATGGGAACTGCTTTCTCCATTTTCACTGTTGTGCTTCTGAATCACTGTCATGTGCTGTTCAAAATGTCCATAGCACACTCCCCCACTCCTTTTTACTGCGAGATCTTCCTCAGCCTCCCCCTCTTCACACACACATTCTAAGTTGAGTGCTATTGTGCTAAACCAATATAACACTCCAGTGTTACAGTGGCGCGCCATGACTCTATCGAGAGACTATGGGTGGGATCACACCAAGAATTTCCCCTGAGAGCCCCTTGGCTTTAAAAAAAAGCTGCCCCAAGTTAGAATTGCCAATCCCCAGGTGGGTTTATGAACACTCAACAAATTGTTGTGATTGACTTCTATTATTCTTTCATAATCATTTCAAATAACAACTTGCATCTCAAAACGGTTTAAGGTAAAGGTAGTCCCCTATGCAAGCACCAGTCTTTTCTGACTCTGGGGTGACATTGCATCACGATGTTTTCATGGCAGACTTTTTATGGGGTGGTTTGCCATTGCCTTCCCCAGTCATCTACACTTTCCCCCCAGCATGCTGGGGACTCAGAAGAATATACATACATAAATCTCTCTAAGGACTGCTAATGCCCACCAGCGATTCTTAAAGAAACAGTCCCTATAGTGTCCATTCCATGCATCTATTCACACTGCCAACCTTCACTTTGTCTTGACGGTAGACCACTGTCTTGTACAACTGTAGCCTGCAATCAAATGTAGATCACACCCTGGACTCTATGTAACATATAATCTTCAATATCAGCAGCAACATGAATCCTAGGTTAATTCCATGTTTCCTAGGATTGTACAAGACAGCGTTCTGTTTCTTTAAGAAGTACTGGTGGATGTTTGCAGTCCTTAGAGAGATTCTTGCTGGCCGTGAAAACCTCTTTGCTAGGGTCTCCATAAGATGGCTGTGACTTGAGCCAGTTTGGTGTAGTGGTCAAGTATGTGGACTCTCATCTGGGAGAACCAGGTTTGATCCCCCACTCCTCCACTTACAGCTGCTGAAATGGCCTTGGGCTAGCCATAGCTCTCGTAGGAGTTGTCCTTGAAAGGGCAGCTGCTGTGAGAGCCCTCTCAGTTGCACAGGGTGTCTGTTGTGGGGGGAGAAGAGGTAGGAGATTGTCTCTGATTCAGAGAGAAGGGCAGGGTATAAATCTGCAGTCTTCTTCTTGATGGCACTTTACATACAAACAAGCATTGTATGAACTATTCAGTTGCCTTTATGTAATGCAGGTGGCCAGGGAAGATCCTGGGAGGGCAGGTATCATGCGTAAGTACAAAAGGTCTCTGCTCTGAGGCCGCAGCATGGAAGGACACTGGTCAATCACATTCATATTCCCCTTGATTAGCATTGGAAAGAGCAGCAATGGGATGAGATTCCTTGGAAACGGATGACCCATGAAAGGGAGAGGCTGTGGCTCGATGGTACAGCATGGGTTGTCCGTGCAGAAGGTCCCAGATTCAAGCCCTGGCAGCTCCAATTAAATTAATTCGGTAGTAAGTTATCAGGAGCACCATGACGCAGCGTGGTAAAGCTGCAGTATTGCAGTCCAAGCTCTGCTCATTACTTGAGTTCAATCCCAGAGGAAGCTGGGTTCAGGTAGCCAGCTCAAGGTTGACTCAGCCTTCCATCATGCTGCTGCAGAATGCTGACTAAACTGCCTGTATGGGCAGGCGGTTGGCCGTTGCTGCACAGCCTGCACTAGCTACCAATTGAGTACCGGATCCGTTTCAAGATTTTAGTATTGACTTTTAAAGCCTTACGCGGCCTGGGACCTACATACCTATGGGACCATCTCTCCCCATATGAGCCCCGGAGGCCTCTACAATCGACCAATCAACATCTTCTGACCATCCCTGGCCCAAAGGACATCCAGCTTGCCTCGACCAAGGCCAGGGCCGTTTCAGCCCTGGCCCCAACCTGATGGAATCAGGTCCCCAAGGAGATAAGAGCCCTTCTGGATTTATTGCTATTCCGGAGGGCCTGTAAAACGGAGCTGTTCCGCAAGAGTTTTGGCTGAGGCAGGCGTCCTCACACCAGCTAATTGCCCTCCCTGTACTGACCGCATCCTGTGTTCAAGCTGTGAAGGATGTACATATCTGTACACTGACGCTGCCTTATTTTAATTTATTTTAATGGTCTAAGTGTTTAAATTTAATTGTTTTATGATGTGATTTTAATTATTTATTATGTTGTAATCTGCCCTGAGCCTGACCTGGGAAAGGGCGGACTAGAAATCAGCAAAAATAAATAAATAAAGTAAATCCTTCTGAGGTTGGTAAAATGAGTCCCCAGCTTGCTGGGGGGAAAGTGTAGATGACTGGGGAAGGCAATGGCAAACCACCCCATTCAAAGTCTGCTGTGAAAACGTCATGATGCGACATCACCCCAGAGTCAGAAACCTTTACCTTTTAGTAAGTTATATGAATTTTGTGACACAGTGAATGAGCTTCAGGAGTTCCATACATTAATCTACAACGGATGAACCTTGGTTTACCAATATAATGACTAGACATTCTATACATCATAAGATGAAGACAATTTGTTTCATCAATCAGAAATTTGGCACAGAGAATTCACTTGGTGCGGGGTATTCTCTGCAATGCATCTGGCAGAAATTAATTAGTTATGTTCATGGGTTGGGCATTTACCACAGGAGTTACTGTGCTGGCAACATGCCTTTGCGGATGTGTCAGGGAGAAATTCATTAGGTATGCATGGCCAATGTCTGGGAAAGGTGCACCTGTTGAATTTCTGCCCAGACAAATCCCCCAAAGCCTAGTAACTAACATGGGTCCTCCAGCTGCTGATACACCGTTTTTGTTCTAACAAGCGAAAATGAAATGTTTTATCTAGACAAAATAAATGCTTCCCTTATTTGCAGACAAAAATCAAGACAAAAGGTCAGGACTGCCTAGGAGTTTTTTTTTTAAGAAAGCACATTGTGGAACAGGGAAAAAAAAATGGCACCTTTGTAATTCCTTTGCAAAAAAAAAAAAATCACTGAATGTCTTTCTCAAGGGCGAAAAGATTAAAGAGTGAATGAATGAAGATGAATAAAATAACAAAATCACAGGAACTAATGTGCTGATTTTAACCTGCATTAATTTGGTCGTGGCAGATCAAATATACCTCATCTGGAAACTAATTACCAAACTTCCTCATCTGAATTGATTTCCCCTATAATGTTACATACAATAAATGACGGGGAACTTCAGCTGGTGACTCACATTGGCACATAATTAATTAGCCAGTGACCTGGGAAATAAAATGTGGGCTGTATTGATTCTGCATGGAAAAGTTAGCAATCAAATGACAACAATTTGAATAGTAAACTAGGCATAGTATTATAGAAGCAAGCACAATAACCAACATTTACAATCTATGTTCAGTTTTGTGCATAAGCTGATTATAGACAGCAACTTGGTAGAAGGGATGATGATGATGATGATGATGATGATGATGATGATGATGATGATGATGCCACCTCATTTTGGGGAGGAGCTCACAGGAACAGGGCTCCAAACCCTCTAAATTTTATTGTAATATTTCTTTATTATTCTCCCCCCCCCCATACTTGCTTCTGGGCTTCCTTGTTCAACCCCCCTGTGAGAATTTTGCTGAACTCTTAAGATTTGACAAAATTTCTAATATCCCCCCACCACCACCAAAAATGGGAAAATGGCCAAAACATATAAAGCAGACAGATGGAAATCTTTCTCATGCCATTGTGGCTACATAGGAGAAAGTAATTTAAAAAGTACGATGGGAGTAAGGTCTTATTATGGCAATTATAATTCAAGAAGCATTTTAAGGTAGATGCTGAGCTGATGTAATTTAGTACACCTTCCAGTTATGCCAGCATATGCAAATGAGTTATGCTAATGAGTTGTGCTAATGAGCTCTGGTACATCTTTTTCTACAAAATGACAGATGATGATGATGATGATGATGATGAAGAATTCTCAAAGACAGATAAAGGTAGTCCCCTGTGCAAGCACCAGTCGTTTCAGACTCTAGGGTGATGTCACATCACAACGTTTTCATGGCAGACTTTTTATGGGGTGATTTGCCATTGCATTCCCCAGTCATCTACACTTTACTCCCAGCTCATTGATGGTGTTCTGCAATTCGAGATCTAGCCAAGTTCTTGGGAATCTTCACAGAATTCCTGCTGTTCCAAGCAACAAAGTCTTCTGAGCTGGCGTTATTTGTTCAATGCTCAGATGTACAGGTGTTTTTTGGGACTTTTAGGCACTGCTCCAAGAGCTCCAGTGACAACTAGCACAATGGTAACCTTCCAGAGGCACTTTATTTGTAGGTCTTAGTATTTTGTGATCATCTTCTGTTCTCTGTTTTCTGCTCTGCTATCTTCTACAACTGTGACTTCAGGAGTGTTATGCTCCGGATGTTTATCTGTTTGTAACTCAAAGTCCCACAGACTCTTTGCTTCGCCATTCTCCATGATCTTGTCTGGTTTGTGCTCCCACGAATTTCTGGCTGATAATAAGCCACACTTCTTGCAAAGATCCCAGTGCAACATAGCTGCAACCCTATTGTGATGTTCTTTATTGTCAGTTTGAGTATTACTGCAGGCACCGACCATGTGGTCAACTGTTTCATTCTGTGTCTAGCAAAGTCAACATTTTCTGTCTCACCGCCTCTCCCCATATGAGCCTCCCCCCCAGACTTTGAGATCATCTACACAACATCTTCTTGTGATCCCTGGTCCTAAGGATGCCCAGTGGGCCTCAATGAGGGCCCCTACCTGGTGGAATGAGCTCCCATTGGAGATCCAGGCCCTACAGGACTTACCTAAGTTTCTCAGGGTCTGTAAGATGGAGCTCTTCCACCAGGCTTTTAATATACGGGCATCCTCTGAAACCTTCCCCAGCATTTTACTATCCATGTGCTTGAGTTGGGTCAAGGGTCTGAGTTACAACCTTAAGTAGTGTCAATGACCTGAAGCTGTGCCAAGTGGTGTTAACTAGCTGAAGTCGTATCATCTGCTGAACTATGGCCTTTGGCTGGACTATTGTTAGATTTATGACTCTCTATTTTATGTATTATGTTTATGAGATATTTTAAATTTGTTGTGTTTAGTTGGATATGTTTTATTTATTGTTATTGCAATGTTTTAATGTTGTAAGCTACCCTGAGCCCACCTTGCAGGATAGGATGGGGTATAAATTGCAAATTAAAATTAAATTAAAAATTAATCACTGGTCTTCTGAATCTTGGCTTTCATGCTGTTCATTTAGAGTGCCTGCTGCTGTCCTGTGCAGCTAGAATGAGTCCTTCTGGCGACCTTCTTGTATATTTTTAGGCGTCAAGTTTTTGGACTGTTTATTCCTGTTTTATTGTATTACTATGCCATTAAAGGTTTGTTTGATTGACTGATTGATGGAGTCCTTCTGTTTCTTTCTTTAAGTGCCCACTCCAGGTGTTTTTGTTGCCAATTTTGTTCTTGATGTCTTTCAGATATTTCCCATACAAGTACCAAGCGAAGGAGCTTGCTTCCAATTTAATTGGCTCTTCTGTTGGAAGAGGAGCCACTTAAGTTAGAGGAGGACTTCTTAGGCTAATTGGAGGATGGCCAGATCATAAGAACATAAGAGAAGCCATGTTGGATCAGGCCAATGGCCCATCCAGTCCAACACTCTGTGTCACACAGTGGCCAAAAACCCAGGTGTCAACTGGAGGCCCATGAGTGAGGCCAGGACACCAGAAGCCCTCACACTGTTGCCCCTCCCAAGCACCAAGAATTAGAGCATCACTTGCCCCATCCCCTTAATCTCCTTTTGGTTGCCCTGTCTGGCAACCCTAGATGGAGATAGGCTCACTAGATTAGAGTTGGGAAATTCCTGGAGATTCCTGGGGAAGGAGGAGTTTGAGGAGGGGAGGGAGCTCAGTGGGAATGACACCATACAATCCAGCCTCTAAAGCTGCCATTTTGTGGCTCATTTGTAATTCAGGGAGAATTCTAGACCCCATCTGGAGGTTGGTAACCAACCCTAAATAGGATCCAGCTGAGACAGTGTGATGGAGATTAGCAAAGGAGAGAGAGGTACACTGAGAACTTGACCAGTAAGAAGTCACAGATGTTACGGTCAGATCCTTCAGCTCTCAGATTACGATACCTGACTCCTGAATATTAATTGAATCAGTTCAGTTAAGTTTTGTCTGATAAAAGCAGGGCTTTTTTCATAGCAGAAACTCCTTTGCATATTAGAGGCCACACATCCCTGATGTAGCCAATCCTCCAAGAGCTTATATGACTCTTCTTACAGGGCCTACTGTAAGCTCTTGGAGGATCAGCTACATCAGGGGGGTGCAGCCTAATATGCAAAGGAGTTCCTGCTAGAAAAAAAAGCCCTGAATAAAAGGAGCTATTTGTGGTAATTAACATTTTATTGGAGTTTTCAAACAAAAAACAAACAAGATCACAAAGGAACAAGGATGTAAATAACATTGTAAATAAAATTGCAGTGCAGTAAATAATATTGACTATAGCTAAGTAAGAAGTATGTATAAACGAGCTGTAAACCATATTGGACAAGAACATAACAGCCACATTATGTATAAAAAAGAAATTAAAAGATAGGAAACCTAGCAAGTAGTTTAACATCAAGTTATGTAAGGTGCCATAATCAATCAATTATGGAATTTAAAACCTAAAACCTAAACCTAATTTAAAGAATATCAGTGCAAAGAGTAACGTATGCTATTACTATACTATAAACTATTACTACTACTATAAAGTGTACCTTCTGCAACAGTAATATGCAACTTGCGCAAGATGTAGACCACAACTAGCACAAACAGAGGAGGAAAGAAGATATTTCAAAAGAAGAAAAAAAATTAGAGATAGAGTAAATTGAGATATTCTGAATTGTATGGTTGGAGATCATGAATTGCTACATAATCTACAAATGAAGACAATTTTTCCATTAAATGTGAGTTTTTAGGGCAAATTTCAGAGTGTTGAATGTGAGCAGTGCTTTTTTTCCATAAGGATGTCCCAGATTTTGACAAATCAGCTCGAGAGAGAAGGAGCTTGAGGAGATTTCCATGATGAGGCAATTGCAGTTCTGGCTGCTACTGGGAGACTTGAAATTAGATCTTGTTTATGACAAGGAATTTGTATTCCAGTCCAGAGGTTTAAGAAAAGTAATTGAGGTGAAAATAGAATTGCAAAGCCTGTAATTAGGTGAATATGAGTAAGGACTTCTTGCCAAAAAGTTTTAATGATGGGACACTCCCACCAGCAGTGGGCAAAAGTACCTACTTCTCCACATTTCCTCCAGCATAATGGTGAATGATTAGATTACATTGCAGATAATTTCTTGGGCGTGAGGTACCATCGTGTCAGAAGCTTATAGGATTGTAGTTTTGTGTGTATTAGAGGACTCCTCAATAGTTTAGAAGACCATATTTCTGACCAGTTTTCCTCAGTAAGTGTTACTCCACAATCCTGACTTCACTTGCATCGGTAAGGGGAAGGCTGTGTAGACTGAATGCAGATCAGAATGTTATAGATTTTGGAGATTAAACCCTTATTGGTAGATTCTGAGTATTTAAGGACACATTCAAAATCAGAAAGTTGGGCTGTCATGATTTTGGTTAGTTTGAAAGTTGAGACGACATGCTGAAGTTGCAAGTACAAAAACCACGAAATGGGACTATGAAGAGCTTGTTCAAGTTTCTGTTTTGATAAAAGACCCTCAGCAGATGCAATGTCTTTCAATCGTGTTAAGTTAGCAGCCCTCCAGCACTGTACTATTTTAAGGTCATATTACCAGGTGGGAACAGTGTTGGAAAAGGAATCTGGAGTATCTAGATAATTTGGGAAGCAACTTGTCCCTGAGTGAGTCCCAAATATGAAGAGATTTTAAAAATTTATTATACTGAAGTGATTTAATTCGTATGTGAGGCTCAGCCCAGATTGTTTCTGCAAGAAATCTAGGAAAGACAAGCGGAATTAGAGGTTTAGTCCCATCTGCCTGTAAATCACACTGTAGCATTCGGACAATGACAGCAATGCTGATTTATAGTATGTGAGAAGATCAGGGTTGTTCAGACCTCCTTGTGTAGAATGTCGTTTTGTTATGGAAAAACTGATCCTAGATTTTTTGTTCTGCCACAGCTCTGGAAGTGAGGAGACAGGGTTAGTTAAATAAACTAACACGTAATTTGCAAACAGACTTATTTTGAAAGTGTTACAGCCAATGTTAATGCCAGAGATTTCTTGATCAGATCGTATGGCCGCAGCAAGAGGTTCAAGGGCAAGGGCAAATAGGGCTGGTGACAGTAGGCAGCCTTGCCTAGTTTCCCTATGCTGCATAATAGAATCAGATGAGATACTGTTGATCTGTACACAGGTAGTTGGTGCTGAGTATATGAAGTTAATAGCCCTCAGTAATGATTCTCCAAACCCCATGTATTGCAGAAGCCTTAGCAGATATTTCGTTTCCAAAGAATCAAAGGCTTTTTCCACATCTAGGGAAATTAGAAGAGCTTCTGATCTTGTTTGGTCACATGAATGAATTATGTGCAAAGTTTTTTGGATGTTGTCTATGTGATCCCACCCAGGCATAAATCCAGATTGATTTGAGTGAATATAATGGGTAATAAAAGAGTTAGAATGGCTGTGAATATCTTGTAATCTTGGTTTGAAAGTGAAATAGGTGTCGCTTGTATATGAGAGAAGTGACAGCTTAGAGCACATGCTGGAAAGTGAAACCAATGCTGGAGGCTAGATCATCTAGATGACAGCAGGTGGCTGGGTGCCAGGGATATTGCATCAGCCAACACAATCAGCATGACACAGCAAGTTGCTGATTGGCTGCTCAATGTATAAATGTACAAAGACACTTTGGCGTGTGTGGGTTAAGGAAGTTGGAGTGCAGCGGAGCATATTGTCAGAGTGGAGAGTGATTGGTGTGTAAATAAATGTATATAGTGGTTTTACAACTACTGTGTGCAACCTTCATTCTTGCGTCACTAAGGATCACCCTCTTGGGCTCTAAGCGCATCGACAATAGGTCGATAGGATGCTGGGTTGGGGAGGTCTTTACCTTGTTTTGGAATCACTATAATGGATGCTGAATTTCAAGAAGGTGGGAGAGTGCCTATAGATAAGATCTCATTGCAGGCTTTGGTTAAAGGTTGAACCAGAGCATGCACAAATTTTTTTGTAGAACTCTGGTGGGAACCCCTCAGGTCCTGCAGATTTATTGTTTTTGAGTCTCTTGATAACATTTATGACTTCCTGGGGTTCAATTGGTTGTTCCATGATTTGTTTGTGATGTTCTTCTATTTTCTTGATAAAAGCTTTGGCCTTGAGGTAATTATTGATGTCAGTATCAGCAAGGTTTTTAGAAGAATAAAGTCGTCGGTAGAAGGTTGCAAAAATTTCATTTATTCTAGTAGAATTATGATATAGTTTCCCCTCATTATCACAAACAGCATGGACATACCTGGAAGATTGTTTGTCTTTGACTCTCCAAGAGAGAAGTTTTAAAGATTTGGAGGATTTAACCCAGTACCTTTGTTTGAAAAAAATCAGATGTTTCTTAATATGAGAGCTTTCTATTGTTTCTAGGGCTTTCCTTTCAGCCAGAAGTTTTCTGTAAATATATTTGCCTCCCCTTTCTTTGTGCAGTTTTTCCAAGTCATTAATTCTCTGCTATATTTCCAAAGTGAATGCTTCCTTGATTTTCTTCTGATGTGATGTCATAGTTGGCCTCTAAGGAATGCCTTGAGAGCATCCCAAGTGATGGTTGCAGAAGTGTCTGTGGTACAATTGTCCTTCAGGTATTGTTGGATGTTGGTTTCAATTTTCTGAGTATTCACTTCACTGTACATTACTGGTTTGTTGAGAGTCCATCGGAAGGTTGAGGGACTATCAGAAGTAGATTTCAAGCAATCCACCCAGGCATGGTCAGACCACAAGCTGGGACCAATGTTTGATGACAAAACAGAATTTGATAATGAAGTGGAGAGTAGGATGTAGTCGATTCTTGTATGGACAGTGTGTCTTGGAGAAAAGTGTCATGAGTCCATCTCCAGGCATCTAGTAAGTGAAATTCTGTAAAGACAAAGGCAAGTTTTGTTGGGCCTGTTTTCTTCTTAGTGGACTTAGTATGTAAATGGGAATGGTCTAGATCATAATTTGCAATGTGATTTAAGTCCCCTCCCAAGATTACTTCGCCCTCTTGGAAGTTGTGGAGATGAAGCAGAATGTCTTCTAGAAAAGCCAGCTGATTATCATTTGGAGCATATATTGATCCTATGGTGATCTGTGTGCCATCTAACAAACCCTTTACAAAAATGAATCGCCCACGTGGGTCTATCTTTGATGCTTGGTGCTGATTTGAAAGAAGGATGGCCACCCCTCTGGAAGAAGAGCTCCCTGTTGCATGATACTGTTGTTGGATCTAAGAGGCTTTAAGTGTATGTTGAGTAATAGAGCATATGTGAGTCTCTTGTAACAGAATAATTCCAGCTTGCAGTTTCTTGAGGTTAGTGAGGACACGTTTTCTCTTGACCACATTATGAAGACCTCTGACGTTGAGTGAGATTATTTTCCAAGAGTTGGGCATATCGTATAATTTGCAAAGTATACAAAAAAAGCAAAATATGGTGGGTGAAATGTGCAAATGCAGATATAGTGTGTGTTGGTAAAATGTGCTAGAGGGTCTAGTGTTGAAAGAAAAGAGAAGGGTAAGAAATACCTGATAGAAAAAGGCGTGTTAGTGCTAGTAGTAGTCTTACCTTCCTCCTAAAATGGCCAGGAAGATTAAAAAAATTACAGTGCAATCCCAGCAAGCTTCTAACTTGATGAACTGGATTCACGTGTCTGGAATGGAATCACAAAACATATCAGCAGACAAAAATCACAGAGAGGGCTAACATCAGCTACAAATTTTAAATGTAGCACAGAATAAATTATATAGTATTGTAAAGTATAAATAAGGTAATAAATTTCAGGGAATTCAGATATAATAAAGATTAAATGTAAACAATTAATTTCACAGAAATTAGCAGTTAATTAGAATAGGAAGTAATAAAATAAATCAAGCAATATATATATATTTACAAAGATTTAATATTTCAGGCCTTATCAATGTCCGTTAGAAATTAGCAAATAACTAAGATTAGTAAATATTTCCCTCTTAAGCACAAATATTTTATCCAAAAGAACAATTAATTATGCAATTTTAAACTGAAGAAGTTTTGAATCAATATCATTATATAGCAGTCAAAATTGATTATATGTAGAAAGGTTCAATATTAAAAAGTACTTTCACAAAGAAGATACTCTAAATAATAAAGAAAGATGTGGCAAGACAGAAAGGGTGAGTTGTTATGCTATTTGAAGTAAAGAAATTTGAAGTGTGGAGTGTCAGCAAAGGAAAAAAGTAAAAAAGTATTTTTTATTTTTATTTTATTTTATTTTATTTATATCCCGCTCTACCCCACCAAAGCGGGCTCAGGGCGGCTTACAACACAGAGGTTCTAACAATAAAATTCGAATTTTAAATACAATAACAATTTACATAATTAAGACATTAAAAAACATTAAAATCAGTACATCAGTAAAAAAAAAAAAGGACTGCACTGCTGTATACTAATTTAGAGTGCAAGAAAATGAGTGAACTAGTCTATAAAAGCAGATAAAATATGAAAAGTGTGAATAAGGAAAGGAAAGGTAGTTCAGAATAAAAACACTATGAACAGCCTCACTTAACTGCAAAGGAACAGGTCCAATGCAGCTAATAGAGCAAACTCTAAGTAAAGAGGCTGCTAATTGTCGTTGGCTCCATCGCCCTGCCCCCCAAAGGAGCTGTTTGTATAGCAGTTTCCTGGAGGACTACCAGACCGATTTCCCACTTGCCTTACACCGATCTCACACTTCTCTTCTCAGCGGGGCTTCCATCTTCCATTTCACACTATCTGCCCTGGGGCTGCAACTAGCTTCTCCTTTTTCACGTGGCAAACAGAAACTGGCTTTTAGAGGTTTCTGTTTGCCGCACGAAAAAGGCGAAGCTAGTTGCAGCCCCAGGGCAGAATCGGACGGAATCGGACAGAAGCCCTGTTGAGAAGAGGAGTGTGAGCGGCGTAAGGTGAGTGGGAAATTGGTCCCTGTTTCCATCACTGATTGCCACTGAAGGACAAGTGTACTCTTCCTGGAACACATCAGGAGTTAATGAACAAGCTGTTCAGAGGCACCACTGAGGAATAGTAGTATCTTACCCGTGTGTGAGAAATGACATTTCTAACCCACATTGGACATTGCTAGCTGTTTAACCTCCCCACATATGCATGCAGAGGCACCTCTGGTGTCTCTGCTGCTGTCTCCCAATGATAAGAACATCCTATTTCTGTTTCTGATAAGAATACTCTGTCCCTGTTTCTCTACTTCAGCAGTGCTTGGCAGTGGAAATGGGCATTCCTTCAGCAAACTACTGTATGAGGTAATCTTTTGATGCAAATATTTGCTATTGGCAAAGCAGCTCCCAGGTGTTTCCTCCCTCCCCACCTTCATTATTAGCATTTGGACAATCCCACTTTGGCTCCAAACCTGGCATGGCTGACAGCTGTTTTATTAGCATACATTTCTTTCCCATGGAAACTGAGGATAACCAGGTAGGAGGAAAAACAAGAGCACAAGTGACTCTTGAATGGTACATTCCATGGTAACGTGTTTATCCGTCCCCTCTCTTCTGATGAGAGGAGTGATTATGTTCTTTGGGGATTTTTACTCTAGTCCAGTGCAAGGAGCAAAATAGGTATACTTCACCCAGTAGAAAACAGGGGGGGGGGGATTGTAGCAGGAACTCCTTTGCATATTAGGCCACACACCCCTGATGTAGCCAGTCCTCCTGGAGCTTACCATAGGCCCTGTACTAAGAGCCCTGTAAGCTCTAGGAGGATTGGCTATGTCAGGGTGTGTGGCCTAATATGCAAAGGAGTTCCTGCTACAATAGAAGCCCTGGTAGAAAACATCTTTAATAACAACTGTTTGACCACACACAGGATCATGATGGGGGAATAGTTCAGTTTAGGATGCAACAGGGAATAGGGGAGAAGGGCTATTGCTTAGTGGCAGGAAGCAGGTTTTATCCCTGGTATGTCCAGTTAAAAGCATCAAGAAACAGGTGATGTGAAACACCTTAACCTGATACCTTGGAAAGCTGCTTCCAGTCAGAGTAGACAGTATTGACCTTGATGAATCAATGACCTGACTCAGTATAAGGCAGTTTCATGTGTTCAATATTTAATGCAAGCCTTAAGGACTGCCTACTGAAGTAGGAACCTACCCAATCACTCTGGTCATTTTCAGAGGCCCTATTCTGGGAACCCCTGCCAGATGACAGTGACAACCTGAGAAAAAGTCTTCTCAGCCCGGTGCCAAACTTTGGAGTTCCCTTCCTAGAGAGATTCATTTGTCTCCTCTATCATTATCTTCTTCTAGTGGGTGAAGGCTGTTTTTTTTTTAGGGGGGGGGGACATTCCCTCACTAACTCTTATTTTAACTATAATTTGAGCTGACATGCCAAATAGTTCCCTCAGTGTCCTGCAGCACCTATCCACTCAGAAGAGGCTCCAGCTCTTCCCAAACCCAACACACTATGGATAGTGTTACCTTAGAAAGAGAGAAATCTCAGACCTTTTCTGCAGTAGCAGTTGCTCTGCCCTCAGGCTTCTGCCTTCCCTGGCTCAAACAATCAATTTCTCACCAATTGCTGTGCGGGTGCATTTTGACTCGCATGTCCCTCCAATTCCCCCCCCCCCATCTTCCTGATCTCTAAAAAAAAAAAAAAAAAAAAAGATCAGGAAGACACAGGGGGAAATGGAGGGAAACACTAGTCAAAACGTGCCTGCGCAGCAACTGGTGGAGAGTAGGTCAGGGGGAGTCAGTTATTTGAGAAGGCAGAAGTCCAAGGGTGAAGAGAGTGCTATTGAGGAAAAGGTTTCATGCTTTGTTCATAGGAAGTTCCCTGTTTGATCCCTGTCCCCACCAGTCAAACAACTTTGGAATGAGAAAGACCTACACTGAAAACTCTCGAGGACTATCATTTAGGGAAAATAATAGTGGACTAGATGAATCAATGACTTTGTATAGCTTGCAGACAAGTATAGAAGCAATATGAAGCATGTTGTGCCAAGAATTTGGGAGGTCCCATTGGCAGTTGTGACTGAGTTTTCTATTGTCTTTCATTCTTCATTTAATCCTTCCAGAACATTCACTGAAGAAGATGATGATGATGATGATGATAATATTGGATTGATATCCCTCCCTCCACTCTGAATCTCAGAGCAGCTCACAATCTCCTTTATCTTCCTCTTCCATAACAGACACCCTGTGAGGTGGGTGGGGCTGAGAGGACTCTCACAGCAGCTGCCCTTTCAAGGACAACCTCTGCCAGAGCTTTGGCTGACCCAAGGCCATTCTAGCAGCTGCAAGTGGAGGAGTGGGGAATCAAACCCGGTTCTCCCAGATAAGAATCCACACACTTAACCACTACACCAAACTGGCTCTTTAGCATTTTAGTAGTAAGACTAGGGATGGCAGTTTCCAGGTGGGACCTAGGTATTCCCTGGAATTACAGTTCATCTCCAGAGACTACAGAGATCCTGGAAAACACAGATGCTTTGGACGAAGGACTTGATGGTATTGCACCTCAATGAAATCCCTGTCCTCCCCAGGCTTGATCCCCAAATAATTAGGAGTTTCCCAACCTAGATCTGGCAACCTACCCCCATCCCCAAGTGGTGGCCGGGGGAACTGAAAACCCCAAGTCCTCCTCCCCCAAGGTGGTCAGTATACAATGGAAAATAATGTATTTTCCAGATTGAAGTAAAAATGGAGGAAACAGAGGACACACTTCAAGGATTTGGATATTATTATGAACCAATGATATTAAGGCAATGGTAATAATTGCTGTTTTGTTATTTTACTGGCCGTATAATTATTTATTCATAGGAATCATACCGAGTTACAACTTGCCCTTGATTGCTTTCAGTTTTGCTCTTCAGTCTGGATTATTTTTCCATTGCAACATTGAGTTTATTAAATTTTTCTAAGAGGCACTGTACTCATTAATAAATAACTCTTATCACTATTGCCGTTAGGACTGAAGTCTAAAATGGAATGCTTCCATATTCGAAGCATAGACATTTCCACTGGCCATCCGGTCCAGCAGTGAAGGTCACCATTGTTTGAGATCTGGATACATTTCAACTCTCTTGGAGCCTTGCCCATTGACTTGAAGCTGATTCCACCAGATGGGCAGACATATGGTGTCTAAGAGCATTTTCAGTCACATAAACTCTGGCCTGTCATGGATGTGGGTTCGTATATGGCAGGGGAGGCAGATACATGGTATATATGAACAAAAGGACTCAAAACCCTAAGTGGAATCCTATACTCTTTTCCAAACAAATATGGTTGTGGAACATGCCACCAAGCTTCAACCAGTTTATGGTGACCCAAAGGGTTTTCAAGGCAAGAGACGTTCAGGGGTGGTTTGCCATTGTCTGCTTCTCTGTAGCAACCGTGGACATCCTTGATGGTCTCCCATTCAAGAGCCAGTTTGGTGTAGTGTTTAAGTGCGCAGGCTCTTATCTGGGAGAACTGGGTTTGATTCCCCACTTCTCCACTTGCAGCTCCTGGAATGACCTTGGGTTAGTCATAGCTCTCACAAGAATTGTCCTTAAAAGCTCTCGGCCCCACCCACCTCACAGGGTGTCTGTTGTTGGGGAAGAAAATATTGTATGCCACTCTGAGACTCTGATTCAGAGAGAAGAGCGGGGTATAAATCTACATTCTTCTCCTTCTAATATTAACCAGGGCCAACCCTGCTTAGCTTCCAAGATCTGACAAAATCGGGCCTGGGCTATCCAGGTTAGGGATATAAAGAAACACCTGTGTACTATTTCTAGATGGACTGACAAGGCATGTTAAATTAATTTACAAATAGTTATTGAGGGATTTGGCATCAATTCAAAGCGTATTTACTTGGAAGCAAATCCCACTGAAATCAATAGGATTCACTTCTGAACAAACTTGGTTAGGCTGTTTTAAATGAATTCACAAGCTTAGAAACTCCTTGGCTGGCAACACCTGAAAAGTGTGGGACATACCTTAATGGTATCCTGTGATACCACGATGCTGCTATTGACTGCACAAAACCCATAGAGTTTTGGATGAATCTTAGAGTGTCCTGCAATGTGATGACAAACTTCCAGTTACACATCTGGAAATGACATCACAGAGTTTTAGGATGCCATTACCCCCCCCCCCCATGTCCCCATATTGCCCTATTGAGCAGTTGCAGGAAACCAAGATTCAGGATGTTGCCCACCAGACTGACAACATGAGTGCCCTAGTGCCAACCTAAAAATAACAAAACTCAACCCTAGTTCTGTTAGGGGTCTCTGTATGTTTCAGTTCTGTCCAGGTATGCAGAAAAGCACAACTTTGTAAATTAACCAAAGCAACAACATAGGCTCCTCAAAATCAGCTTGAAGAGGACTGCAAATATTCTAAAAGGCACTAAAATATCAATACATTGCTGGATCATTGTAACAATAGACTTAGGGAGGTTCTTTGAATTCCCAGCTTTCATTCTTCTTCTATTAAGTAAATCTCTATCCCTTTCACTCATGGAGGTATGCCTATTTCCTTATAGTTTAGCAAAGGAATGGGACTCGGGAGAGAGACTTTTAAAAAGAAAAGAAAGAAAGCTGGGTATTCAGAGAACATCCTAATAGAGGTGTAAAAAAGTCAGTATTTTGGGGGTTCAGTTATATTTAAACCCCCCCCCCCTGTATATTTTCTGATATTCTGAATCCCAATGCCGATATGGAGTGAGACATTGAGTTGGAGGGAGTTATTCCTTCTTGGCTGTTCCCCTTGACATTTCTGGTTGGGGAGAAACCCCTCCTCTGTGTCCCAGCTTAATCAGGCTCTCTGTTATTTCATGCAATCAGTCCCCACAGCTGTGGTATGACTGTAGGGAAAGACTATTAACAAGAAGAAGTAAAATTTAGTTTGGCCCTCAGCTTGGATCTTACAATCAGGTGGCAGCCATCTTCCCACAATTCCCCTAGGTCCAAAATTGTTCTTCCAGTGCTAGCTTCTACTCTGTCACCATCTTCATTCCCAAGTGGATAAAGCTTTCATATAATCCTTTCATATAACCCTCTGGAAGAGAAAGTATTTGTTTCAATGTTACAAGTGCCACTTTTACTGATGAGTTGAAACTAGCAGAGAAGGTTTCAAGGTGAAGCCTCAGCCTTATTTCTCTTTACCCATGTATAAATCAGAGTGGCAAGCTTTAATCAATTAGTGTGTGTAATTAATCGATTAAAGTTCTGTTTTTCAAAGCCTCATAGGTAATCGTTGGTCACCATAAACAGAAGAAGATGCCCTCTTCAGTCTTCTGAGAGGCCTTTTTCTCATTTAAAGAGAAGAAGAAATGGCTTCAATACAAATTCTTTATAGCACCTTTGACAGTGTGATTTTTGTATGTTTTCTTTTTCCCAAGTCATCTTGACAACAGGACTGCAAGGTAGGCTAATTTTGCTCCTGTTTTACAGAACAGACATTGCAACTTGTGTAACACCTAGCTAAGAGTGGAATGAGCCCAGAAGGAGCTGAGCCTCTAGATGCAGAAGGGTGTGCTATCTGCGGAAAGCAGAGGAGGGAAGCAAAGTTGCCCTGCTGGGGACCATAAACTTTAATTGTAGGCTCTGAACACCTTGTTTGAGGTAACTGGGACCAATTTCCCACTAACCTTGCCTCACTCTCACTCTCCTCTTCTCACCGGGGCTTCCATCGGATTTCGCACAAGCTGTCCCGAGGCTGCAACTCGCTCTGCCTCTTTCATGCAGCAAACAAGATCCTCAAAAAACCAGTTTCTGTTTGTCACGTGAAACAGGTGAAGCTAGTTGGACCCCCAGGGCAGATACTGGGAATCCGATGGAAATCCCACAGAGAAGAGGAGCGTGAGAATGGCATAAGGATAGTGGGAAAGAAGTCTACGATTTATGCATGGGAGCTGGTAAAGTACGTGGACTTTTGTTCTAATTATTGCTTCAGGGTTGTGTTATCTAATGGGGAATTCATTTGAGGTTCTCCTCTTGGAAGCCAAAGCATAGAAGGTTTAGCTGAAGAATTCTTGGGCTACCAATGAGATCAAAGAGATGGACTTTGAGGGCAGCAAGCTGTGGAGGAGGGAAATGTTAATTGTTTGGACTTTAAAGATTGCTCTTCTGTTGTGTTACTAAAATATATGTTTTTGTTACATGATATGATGCTAAGTGAAAAATTAAAAAATGTTATATTCTCTTTGAATTATTGCAAGATTCATTCCAAGTTCTTGTCCCATAGAGCCCACAAACTGAGGTTGTACTTGGTCACCCAGTAAACCTAAAACCATGACAATTGATCCAAAATATGGTTAATCAGAGTAAGTTTCAGTGAACCTGATAGACACTCTGACCAGTCCTGAAGATGAGATGATGGTTGGGACAGCAACAGGACTCTTCGAGGGCTGTACAGAGACGTACCTTTGCTCCCTTCTTCCAGCAGTGCTGCAGTTAAAAATGAAAGTCCTGGGGTTTCTGGAAGGAATGAGAAGTCTTGCCCTGAATAGCTGTTGGCAGGGCTTTTTTTGTAGGAGGAGTTCCTTTGCATATTAGGCCACGTGCCCCTGATGTAGCCAATCCACCAAGAGCTTACAGGGCTCTTCTTACAGGGCCTACTGTAAGCTCCAAGAGGATTGGCTACATCAGGGGTGTGTGGTCTAGTTTGCAAAGAGTTCCTGTCACAAAAAAAAAAAAAAAGTCCTGGCTGTTGGCATTTGACAGCAAGTATGTTGGAAGCAGGGGGGCTGGCTGAAAGCTGTAGCCATAGCAACGCCATCTGAAGGCTGAGGTAGCAACTTCTGACCACTTTCTTCTCACTGTCCTCTGACTACACCATGTCTAGGAAAAGAGATGCAATTTCCACATCTTCCGTTTGTCTACCAATTACATTTGTACCCTGATCTTCCTTCAAGGAGGTCCCCTTTCCCATTTTATCTAAAGCTGAGCCTCAAAGACAGAATCACTGGTTCAAGATAAGGTCGCCAGCCCAGTCCCAGGCAGTGGTGGGAAGATTTTGGAGCTGAGGACTTGTAAATGGTGCCACACAATGTCATTCCTGGCTAGGAACCTGGGAATTATGTCACCACGTTGTATGGTCCTCTAGAATTCTCCCAATCTCTATGGCAAGAGCTACAGGAGTCAGGAAGATTCTTAGAACATTGCACATCACAGTGATATCATCAGGGCTTTTTTTGGTAGAAAAAGCCCAGCAGGAACTCATCTGCATATTAGGCCACAGCCCCTGACACCAAGCCAGCCGGAACTGCATTCCAGTGCCTTCCTGCTCAAAAAAAGCCCTGGATATCATTTCCAGGTTGCAACCTGGAGTGATGTGGCAGCATCATACAATGAACACGGGAACTTGCCTTATACTGAATCAAAACTTTGGGCCATCCAAGTGGATATTGCCTACTCTGATTGGCAATGGTTGTCCAGGGCCTCAGACTGAGGTCTTTTACATCATCTGCTGCCAGATCGTTTAACTGGAGATGTCAGGGATTGAACCTGGGACTTTCTACATGCAAAACAGATGCTCTATCACTCAGCCACAGCCCCTTCCCCCACTGCCCCATATCACTCCGACATTGCTCCACTAAGTGCCAGAGAGACAGGGAAGTGCTGGTGGCAGATGGAGGATGCCTGTATATGATGGGCAAATAGTAATTCTAGTCCAAGAACACTTATCAGTGTGTGGAAGATCACTAGTTTCCTCAAGTCTAATCTGACCCAACACAATTTTTGAAAGGATTTTTTTTTTTAAAAAAAATACTGTTATATTCAGGGCTTTTTTGTAGCAGGAACTCCTTTGCCACACCCCCTGATGTAGCCAATCATCCAAGAGCTTACAGGGCTCTTCTTACAGGGCCTACTGTAAGCTCCAGGAGAATTGGCTACATCAGGGGTGTGTGGCCTAATATGCAAAGAAGTTCCTACTACAAAAAAACCCCCTTGTTTTATATATATAAAAACCTATAGTGTGTGTATATATATAAAACCTATTGTGTATCACCTGCCCTTGGGTGTCAATATTAGTAAAAAAAAATGAATTATAAATGTTCTAAGTAAATAATTCATATTTTTTTAATTAAGTAGTTTCCTGCTCTGTCCAAGTGAGTGCGCACATGATTTCAGCTTTACAGTGCAAATTCTGTACATTTGCTTATAGCTAAGCCCCAACAGGTCTTATTCCCCGGAGGAAAGTGTGCTGCAAAGCCGGATGCTTCCCAAGACCCAGTGTAACACTAATGCACACATCTGCCAGCAATGATCAGAAAACATTCCCTGATGCGAAAGCCTGAAGATACAGAATGATCTCCAGTAATTATAAGCAATGGAATGCCAGGACTAAGGATGGACAAGAACCGGAAAAATGGAGGTTTGTGGAGTCTCACAAACCATGAACCTTCCCATTTACTGGGGGCTGGCGTGCAAAACACCAACTGAGGTGGACTGTGTGGGCCCTCCACCAAGGAACCTACTGGCTGAGCCCCTCTGCCTGGCTGTACAGAGAGACAGCAATGGGCTCAGAGCCTTGAGCCCACCAGACACCACTCCAACCAGGGAGAGGTGCACAAAACTCCCACTGAGGGGGACTGTGTGCATCCTCAGCTGAGGAACTGAGTGGCTGAGCTCTTCTGCGTGGCTTTAGTGGAGGGACAGGTGCCTCATAGCCCTGAGTAAGCACCAACATGGTTCACAGAACCACTTTCGAATGACTTCCACTTCCTTTCCTCTCTGCCTAACTTCCTGCAGCCAAGCAAAAAAGAGCTGCAGGTGAGCTGGGGGTGTATATCTATTCTATTAGTTAGAGCCAGTTTGGTGCAGTGGTTAAGTGTGCGGACGCTTATCTGGGAGAACCAGGTTTGATTCCCCACTCCTTCACTTGCAGCTGCTGGAATGGTCTTGGGTCAGCCATAGCTTTCGTAGGAATTGTCCTTGAAAGAGCAGCTGCTGTAAGAGCTCTCTCAGCCCCACCTACCTAAGGTGTCTGTTGGGGGGGGGTGAGTTAAAGGAGATTGTGACCACTCTGAGACTCAGATTCAGAGCATAGGGCAGGATATAAATCCAAATTATTATTATTATTATTATTATTATTATTATTATTATTATTATTAGCTTTTCACCCTAGCTGCAAAAAAAAAAAAAATAGGGCCTAAACTGCTATCTCAGCAGATATATTTTTTTTTACTAACTGGTTTCATTTTAGATGTTTATAACTTTATTGTAACTAATTAGGTCCATTATGATGGAATCTAATGATAATTGTATTTTTGTAATTTAATATTACTTGCTTCCGTATCTTATAACTAATTTTTGATTATGTTTTTAGCTTTGTTTGACCTTTTTATCATTATGTACTTGATTTTCCACTGTGATGGCCTTTCGGCTCTGCTCAGAAGACAATCATTTTTGAAGCATCCAAGGCATAATGGAATGACGGTTCTAGGGGGGAAAAAAACACAAAGGAAAAAGCACTAAGAAAAAAACGCATGGACTTAAATGCTCACAGGAAAAATACCCACATGGAAATAAACCCACATGGAAAGAAGCCCACATGGAAAAAATCCCATACTGAAAGAAGCCCACATGGAAAGAAGCCCATATAGAATAGGGTTGCCAAGTCCAATACAAGAAATATCTGGGAACTCTGGGGATGGAGCCAGGATACTTTGCGGGTGGAGCCAGGAGCAAGGTTGTGACAAGCACAATTGAACTCCAAAAGGAGTTCTGGCCATCACATCTAAAGGAACCACACTCCTTTTAAATGCCTTCCCTCCATAGGAAATAATGAAGGATAGGGGCACCTTCTTTTGGGGTTCATAGAATTGGACCCACTGGTCCAATCCTTTTGAAACTTGGAGGGTATTTTGGAGAGCAGTACTGGATGCTATGCTGCAAATTTGGTGTCTCTAACTCAAAAAACAACCCCCCAGAGCCCAAGACACCAGTGGATTAATTCTCCATTATACCAAATTTTTTTTATTAATTCCAACTTTATTTATTGATTTCTTCCTTTCAGATACTTGCCAGAGTCAGTCCTTCTTAGATCTATGAGGCCTTAACTACTTCTGCTATTTAAGAAAGAGAAGGTATCACAGAACAGGCAGTAATTTGCCTAACCTAAAAAACATATATTTTGACATTTCTGAAAAGTATTGGCAACTGATACTTCACGATTCCAGTGTGGAAAAATCCAGACAGAACTCTGGTTTTAGGTGATAGAGATCTTATGCTTGAATTAAACAAAGATACCATCTATGGAGATGGCACCTTTGATAAAGTGCCCAATATGTTTTACCAACTGTACACATGGCATGCCAAGATGGGTAATTCATATCCACCATGTATTTACATGATAGAATAGAATGTTTGAAATAATGAAGCTATTGATTCCAGATAAACTGTTGTGGGGGCATAATGCTCTTAATTCCTTGTTCCATTTCAGTCATCCCAGTGTGTGGTCTCTATTCGATGGACTGCAGAGGGACCTGGCTTGTTACAAACTAACATTGGCTAATGCACAGACAGGTCGCCTAGAGGTAGAAAAGAGGAAATAGGAGGCACTACATTACATGGTTGCCACTTCTGTGCAACAATATGAGCAGGTGGAAGAGAAACATAGAGTTTCTCTTCCAATCCTTAGGGGTGGGGTGGGCTGAAAGTGCTTTGTAGGCAGACTTACCGCTATGCCAGTGGGAAAGGGAGGTACGCCACTCTAACCCCTTCCCTGCCGGTGCAAATGGGGCTTACTCCAGTCTGCGCACGCCGCAGCATGCATCCGTCCCAGTCTACAGGCAGAGCGCAGCCAGCAGCGCAACTGGGGCGTTGGAAGGTACGCCGGCGTGTGAGGGGGCCAGCCTAGGGGTGTGGCTGGCATTAGGCAGCTTCCTAACACCTCTCAGCCTGGGCACGCCCCCTGCAAGGAGCGTAAAGTTATGGCAAGGTAAATCATGGCGGATCCCATAGAAACCCATGTGCCTTGAAAATAAAGGTTCCCAGAACTACCGGCGCAGCCTCAGAAATGCTCAGGGAACCAACTAAACGGTGCACCAATCCCCACACGCTCTGGATGGGGCGAGCCCCCTGTCCAGCACCCAATCACATCCCCCCCTCTCCTAGAAAGGCTGCCAGTCCTGCCCCACACACCCTTTAGGTAGGACCAGCCGTGCAGCAGGAAATCCTGCCGGGGAGCTCTCTGCCACGCGGACTTAGAGCGAGGGGGGCACTTTGGTGAAGGAACGTGCACAGCGAATTTGCTTAGACAGTATAGGGTGGGCACTTCGACTTGCGAGGAGGGGAGTGAGGGCTCTCTTCTGTGGCTAACCTCTTTTTTCTGAGTACAAACAGGTGCCTGAAGCTTGGTGTGCAGAGCTGGTCACACCCCGATGGGTAAGTGTGAGTAAATGCTCCAAACTCACCTCCCCCATCTCATTCACAGTGACAGCATCTCTGGCACTGGACCCAGGCTGCAATGTCAGGCAGGTTGCTGGAGCCCCCCCCTCAGCCTGTCCTTTTCTTCGTTGCCACCCCTGGCAAGGGAAGGGGGGGGATCTGGCAGCTCCTTCGATGCCTGTGGGGAGGTGGGTCAGGGACTGTCCCTTTAAGAGATTCCCTCAGCACAATATGTAACATGCTGCAGCTGCTGCCCCTTCAGGTGCTCTTGATCTCTGTTTCTGTTTTGCAGGTGAGAATGCAACAGAGAGGCTTCTGTGCGGGGCACTTACTCCCCCCTCTTCTCCGTCAGCTGTTCCCACCCCCCTCTCGGAGTGAAGCCCTGTGGCCGGCAAGAATGTCTGAGTTGTTCCTAGGAAACTTGCACCCAGTTCCTGAGCAATAAAGTCTTGAGGTATGCTGTGTTCCTTGTCTCATGTGCGTGGTGCCTGCTGCACATTCCCACTGCCCCACCTCCTTCCAAATGTGCTGTGTGAAGTGTTCCCTCCGTAAGTGGGTTCTTGGGGGGCAGGGTCGCATGTTTCATTAGGAGAGGCTGGGGCTTATGAGACACCTCCACAAGAGAGTGGACTGAGGAGCCCGGGTGTTCTTCCCCCCTCATCCCATAGCACAGAGCAGAGGGAGGTGTGTGTGGGGGGCATGAGCTGGGTACCTGGCTGGTGCCTCACACTCTGTGTCCTGCTGCCAATGGGGGTGGGGTTCCCCGCAAGGGGGGGGGGGCGGCAAGACTCTATGTCCGTGCTGGGCAGCGCTTTCCTGTGGGACTTGGACATGCCACAGCTCTGTCTCCTCTGTCCTGGACACACATTTTGACTGATTTCCCTGACTGCAGACTCCTGCACTACGTTTCCCCTGTCTGTGTATGGCTGAGGGGGGGGGGGGGCATGACTTCTCTCTCCTGCTTGCCATTGGCATGAGTCTCTGACGGTGGGCACGGCCACAGGACTGGCCAATCCTGTAGCTCACACTACCCCTTCCCCGCCCCCATCACAGCAGAGCACCAGGCTTCTCTGTCACTCTTGTGCACATGCCCAGCCCGGCCCCTTTCCCCTTGCTGCATTGGTGCGACTTCTCCCCCTTGACTGTGCCCGTCTGACCATGATTGGCTCAGGTGTCTGCTGAGGCGGGGTGGGGAAGGCGATCAGCCTCTCTGGGGTGGCCACTTCCTACCCCCAACTGTTATCTGCAATGGCGCCTGGCCAATCAGGGGGGCTTGGGCTGGCCCTCCCCTCCTCCTGCATCCGCCTCACCCACAAGCTCCAGCGGGGTTGCCATGGTGGACGCCAGACCTGCAGCCGCCTTATGCCTCTCCCCTCCCCCACCCCTATGCCTGCACATGCCAATCCCCTTAGGGACTCGACAAGCGCCGCCTGACGTGTATGATAGCCAGCCATCGCGTATGTCTGGATTGGGCTGCCCATTGCTTAAAGAGATTGGCTAATTTGCAATGAAGAATTATATCTGAGTTATTATTGTTGTTGTTAAATAATTGTTGCTTTTACTATTAGGCTTAGATAGTCTTTTGTCATGGTCACTGGGTATACCTCAATGTATTAACATTAAAAAGTTTGACAAATTGTAAATTAATAAAGTTAAGTATTTAATTTTATTTAAATATATATTTCTATGTAGAGTTTAATTTCTGTTATTATTGTTTTTCCTTCTTAATAAAGTTCATTGATAACAAAATGGTCACTTCTTGTTTCATGTGAATATGACTTATTTTAATCCTAAAATAACAACAAAATATTATTAATGGTTATCCACAATTATAAACATCTATGGTGCTTTACATATTTTTTAATGGGGGCTTTTTTCTATGTGGGCTTCTTTCAGTATGGGCTTTTTTCCATGTGGGCTTCTTTCCATGTGGGCATTTTCCCATGTGGGCATGTTTCCATGTCGATGCGCTTAGAGCTCAAGAGGGTGATCCTTAGTGACGCAAGAATGAAGGTTGCACACAGTAGTTGTAAAACCACTATATACATTTATTTACACACCAATCACTCTCCACTCCGACAATATGCTCCGCTGCACTCCAACTTCCTTAACGCACACACACCAAAGTGTCTTTGTACATTTATACATTGAGCAGCCAATCAACAACTTGCTGTGTCATGCTGACTGTGCTGGCTGATGCAATATCCCTGGCACCCAGCCACCTACTGTCATCTAGATGATCTAGCCTCTAGCGTTAGTTTCACTTTCCCAGCATCTGCTATAAGCTGTCACTTCTCTCATATTCAAGCGACATTCCATGGGGGCTTTTTTCTTGTGAGCATATATGTCCATGGGTTTTTTTCTTTGGACTTTTTTCCTTTGGAATTTTTTCCTTTGTGCTTTTTTCCAGTTACCTGGAATGACACAGTGGGGTCATTTTGGTGTAGTGGTTAGTTTGGTGTAGTGGTTAAATGTGCAGACTCTTATCTGGCAGAACCGGGTTTGATTCCCCACTCCTCCACTTACAGCTCCTGGAATGGCCTTGGGTTAGCCATAGCTCTTGTAGGAGTTGTCCTTGAAAGGGCAGCTGCTGTGAGAGCCCTTTCAGCCCCACCCACATCACAGGGTGTCTGTTGTGAGGGGAGAAGATATAGGCCACTCTGAGTCTCTGATTCAGAGAGAAGGGCTAGGTATAAATCTGCAGTCTTCTTCTTTTCTTCACTGAGTCAAAAATCTTAACAGGCTCCAAAGTATATGGCAGAACAGTAAAAGTTTTCTCTTCCCCCACAAACTTCTTCTTAGAAGTGTTCCATTTTATCACTTGTTCATCTTGTAATTATTCCAAACCCAGAGATAATTAGCTGAAAATGCAATTAGCTCATCAGTTCTATATTTAGAAATCCATGTTCTTGCACATGTCCAAAGTACAGATGTGAGATCCTTATTGGTGAATAATCCCCACCAAAATACTTTTTCGCATCCTGTCTGCTACCACCGCAGCTGTTACCATCACTTGATGATCAGCTAGAAGACCTTTTTGAAGGGACGGGATGGGGATTCAGTACTACCTGAGGGGCTCACAGTAACCCATTTAGTTGAGTGGGAGTGAGTTCATGTCTAGGATAATGTTTAGGGGCTAAGTACATGCTATTCCCTACCTTCCTCTTTCTCTGTGAAACTGAAGTATGGCAATTTCAACAAAGAAAAAGAAGTGTGAGTGGCAAACAGCTGGCTTGAAGAGTCTCTTGAGGGACAATTTCTTTTCTCCACATTTAATTAACAAAAGATATGGAGAAAGTGTTTCTGAAGCAAGCATATTTTGAAGAAACAGCATCTTGAAAAAGACATCCTTTTACTGAGGTGAAAAGCTATTGTGATTCTGTCTCTGTGGTAACAAGGCAGTACGGAGAATGATGTTAAGGTAATGTTTTCAGAACAGAAGACAACCATTTTTGAAGCATCCAAGGCATAATGGAATCAAACAGTGGGGTCAGATCACTAGATCTTGGAAACGGGGGTTCAAATGCCCACTCAACCATGACACTTATTGGGCAACTTTAAGGTGCCACTGGACTTTTGTTTGACCCTGTTGTGCAGCCAGCCTTCGGCAATTAGAGACAATCCTTTATCAGGTTATCAATGATGTCCATTGTATGTACAAGCACAGTATAAATTAGATACTAGCTATGACAGTGATGGAGCAAGACAGTTCACTATGGTAATATGTGGAAACAATATGAATTGAAAAGAGGCATGTTTGTCGGTCCCTACCGGCACTCCTACCATTTGTGCTCATGTCTGACCAGCTCACAACACTTTTCTTATCCATAAGGCTTCTCCAAAGCCCATCATCCTTTCACACAGCATGACAGTTCCCCAGTGTCATACTATATACTGGGGTGGCCCAACTTGCTTAATGTTAAGATCCACATAGGATAAATGTCAGACATTTGAGAGCTGCAGGACGGAAGGAAGGAAGGAAGGAAGGAAGGAAGGAAGGAAGGAAGGAAGGAAGGAAGGAAGGAAGGAAGGAAGGAAAATAGATGGATGCATTCTTCAAGCTGGCTTGGAGATGCATTCTCCAGGCTTGACTTGGAGAAGTGACTTAAATAGAGAAATGCCTTCTCCAAGCCAGCCGATGGGGCAGTGGGGGCTTCAAGAGCCATACAGTATGTGTGAAAGAGCCACATGTGATGCAGTTTGGCCACCTCTGCTATATAGAACAACTTTTGCCTGGAGTTTTATCAACCCATAGCTTCTTGTTATTTAGTCAACTGACCCTTCATTTAGTTACTATTGGTTATTGAACTCTCATTAACCCGCTTCCCCATAAAGAAATCCTTCATGTATAATGAACAGTTTGGGCTGTGACTTTTAAAACAGCAGTGAAGTTATGGAACTGATTGAAAGATTCAGTTCTTTTAAATGGAAAATTGATTAAAGCTTCATTTAATCAGCCTGATAAATGGCAAAACCACACACTCCTTATAGCCAGCATTTTAGTGTGTCAGCATGAAAATGACAGGGGAAACAAATTACTCCAGCCAATCTTTTTAAGAAACAGAAACAACACAACCCTGGTTTCCCTCCTTAATTCTGATATCATTAGAGTAACCTTCATTCCTGTCATTTTCCCATCGAGACCACAGTAAATAAAGGGCACCCTCTTAGATTAGGAATGGCAGCGCTGTCAAACTTCCATCTGATTTCCTGATTTATTCAGATCATGAGTCATACAATGGAAGAGTTTGCCCAATGATCTACTGAAACACTCTAACTCTGGATACAGATGGGCAGCTCCGTGCAACCGGGAGGCGTCTCAAATTGTGCTGCCCCAAAATGGAGTGGACAAATTCCATTCACAAACAAATTCAAAAAAATTTAAAACAAAAAAACTTAAAACATGTTTAAAATGTTAGCACTTGTTGGTCTTAAAGGTGCTTTATTTGTATTTCTCCCATGGGATCCAGGGAATTGGGCAAAGGAAGCTCTGGCTCTTTCCTTCCTTCCCCAGGGGACTGGGGGGGAGCCCCAGCCAATAGAAGGAAGAGAGGCTTGCCTCGGTACTCTGCTGTGTGATTGAGAGAGCCTGGAAAAACAAGCTCTGCCTTTCCTCCCCAAGGAAGGAGCCTCAGCCAATGGAGAAAATAGAGGTTTTGTTCTATAGCTCCTGTGCAATTGAGCAAGTCTTGCAAAGCAAGCTGTTATGCAGAAGGAAGCAAGATATATAGAGAAGGAAGCAGATGACAGCCAGTTGCTCAGGGTCTTGATAGGAGCCCTCCAAGGGCCTAATTTGACCCCCAGACTGCATGTTTGATGTCCCTGTGGTAGGGGAAGCAACTGTATTGAGTCCAAATGCCCATCTGGTCACAACCCTATTCTTCTTCTTGATCTGAAAAGAACTTAGTTCATGTCTCTGCTCAGCCATGAAGTTCTCTGGATGAACTTGGGCTAAATCCTCTCACCTTTCAAGGTCATCATAAACCCAGAAACAAACAGGCAGCCTCAACCTAGGTTTTAAGTGCCACATTCCAATCAACAAATGAGCTTCCATCATTCTAGGTAAAAAGGATTATTTGAAGCCACTTGAATGAAATGTTGGGTTGTGCAAGTGAGCTATAACGCTGCCAAGTCACAAATGGTATCCTAATTTTGCTCTGAGCACTGAAGTGTAAATCACGGCTTCTTACAGCTGCTGTGGAAAACTGATTGTAAACATGTCTCTCATGGCTTTTATTGACTTCATGTAAATGCAGCAGGGATATCTTTGAACTGTTACTCCTGCTAGGTTTGTATGAAGAACAGCTGCAATTTTTGACATCTGGTGTAATCTCTCTTTTTGCTCTGTTTACCTTTCTTATGTGGTCATTTGCTGCTAGGAGCAATCAGCTGACTGCCCAAGGGCCTTGCCTGGCCTGTAACAAACCATCCATGCATGAAGCACCCAGCTTCCCCACATTTCTCTCTGTTTCTCCAGTCTCATTTAATCCCTGGGGGGAGAATCATTCCTTGGGTTGCTAGCAAAGAGAACAGGACACACCAGTCCATGCACTGGATTGAGGAGGGAGAAAGGAATGAAATCTGTCCCTTTGTGACCTTGTGATCTATCAGAACTGCTGTCTCACGAGCAGCTCTCAAGGAGCTCTCTCAGCCCCACCTACCTCACAGAGTTAGGGCTGCCAAGCCCCTGGACTGGGCAGGGTTTCTCCCACCCTGGAGTTTCCCAACCCGCTGGCCCACACTGGGCTGGTGGGGGGAACCTCCCCCGACATCGCAGGCATGATGACATCATCTGCAAGTGACATCGTTGCGCCGGTGATGTCGTGCGCTAGCTGCTCTATGGTTTTCCTGGATGCTCTAGCAATTTGGAAGGGAAAACTCTATGGTACAATAGAGGCCATGGGGGACTTGGCAACCCTACACAATGTATCTGTTGTGGGGAGAGGGAGGGAAGGTGATTGTAAGCCACTCTGAAACTCAAAGGGCAGGACAGGGTATAAATCCCCCCTTCCACCTCCTCCTTCTCCTGCTCTGTAATCTGGTCAGCAGGTGTAATTCTGGGAGATCTCTGGGCCCTTCCTGCAAATTGGCAATCCTGAACACTGAAGCAATATGTAACTCATGAAAAAAAGCTCCAAAGAATGCTAACAAAAGATAAAAATAAGTGTTTTTTGAATTATTGTGCCCTCTTTGGAAACACAAAGTGTGCACACACAAAAAATGTTTGCATGTGAGCATGGCACAGCTCTAGAGACCGATGACATAAAAAGATAGACAGGCTGTTGTAATTGCAAGAATTCTATTTATCTGTCCTTGATTTATTTTCCAGAGTAATAATCATCTCTCATCTGCCTCATCTCTCCTGGTCGTTTCTCACAGAACAGTGACATTTCCCAACATGGCCCACTTGTACTGTATCCTTAACTTCCTGCAAGTACTAGGAAGTTAAAGATAAAGATCTTCCCTATTACCCCTTCAGTGCCATGTCACAAATGTTTGTTCCAGGACAAATTATAAACTGTGGTGGGGATTTATGAGGTGACGGACAATAGGAGCTTCAGGAGGGAAATAATGACTTCACATCAGGAACCCCAGACATTTGAAGACCCTTTCTTTGCCCTGAACTTTGTTAAAACAGGTTTGGAAGGGGTGCAGCTCAGAACAGAAACAGCTTGTTAGAAGCCTTTGGAGTCTCGGATAGCATCTTAAATCTGGGAGTTCAATTATAAAGACATCATGAAGAGAGATGATGAAGAATCAATAAAATGGTGGCGGCGCTATATAACCAGTCCATTTTCTTTAAAAAAAAAAAATGCGTGCACAGATTATTTCCCTGGAACACTGAAACAAAAGAGCAAGCACAGCAATTTAAGTTTTGCTTGTTTTTTTTTTTAAAAAAACCTTCACCTCTGGTCTCTAAACACCGATCATGACTAGCCGTTTCCTTTTGCTGTAGACGGATGCACCAAATTCGGTCTGTTGTAAACCAGACGGGCATGTGCACATGTACATTCCAAACACCATATTCTAGATAATTGTTGTTTAGCTCTCCTTTTCCTCTTGAAATTGAGACTGTCAGGTCTCATTATACAACATGAGGGGAATAGCATAATTCAATCGGCAGTTTGTAGAACGGCAATGCATCTGCTTTCTATCTCTATGAATTGCCATTTATTTTATGGTAAAGAGTCTCTGATGTTGGTAGGCAGGGCTTTTTTTGAACAGGAACAGACAGGCTGGCTTGGTATTAGAGGGTGAGGCCTAATATTCAAATGAGTTCCTGCTGGACTTCTTCTACAGAAAGCCCTGTATGAAACAATGATGATGTCAGGGGTGTGGCCTAATATGCAAATGAGTTCCTGGTGTTTTTCCCACAAAAGCCCTGTGTGAAACAATGGCGATGTCAGGGTGTGTGGCCTAATATGCAAATGAGTTCCTGCTGGGTTTTCCCCCTACCAAAAACCCTGTGAGAAATGATGGTGATGTCAGGGGTGTGGCCTAATATGCAAATGAGTTCCTGGTGGGTTTCCCCCCACAAAAAGCCCTGTGTGAAACAATGGCAATGTCAGGGAGTGTTGCCTAATATGCAAATGAGTTCCTGCTGGGTTTTCCCCCTAAAAAAGCCCTGCGTGAAACAATGGTGATGTCAGGGGGTGTGGCCTAATATGCAAATGAGTTTCTGCTGGGCTTTTTCTGCAAAAAAGTCCTGGTATGTATCCATCTATGCAACCCCTCTGATTGAGTAGCAAGGGTCACCAACAAGGTGCCCTCGGGCGCCACGGTGCCCATTAACACCTTTCTTGGTGCCCACCAAGTGTTTTTAAAAAGTGGATGAGCCGGGCCAGCCCTGGACTGTCTGGCACTCTAGGCAAGGCTAACTTCTGGTGTCCCCCCCCCCCCGCACTGATAACGTCACTCAGTCACATGGAGGGCGCCCAATCTGGCTCCCCCAGAAGGCCGGTGCCCTAGGCAATCACCTAGTTTGTCTAGTGGCAGACCCGGCCCTGTGGATGAGACCAGATGGGGGTTTTGCCGAGCCAAACTTCTGAGTAGCTACTGGAGATTTGATTGCCTGGGCAGATTTTCAGATGTTAAAAATACCCCATAACAAGTCTCAGGGAGGTTTTTTGGTAGAAAAAGCCCAGCAGGGACTCATTTACCTATTAGGCCACATCCCCTGATGCCAAGCCAGCCAGAACTGGGTTCCTGCTCAAAAAAAGCCCTGACAATTCTAATTCATTTGCATGCATTGAACCAGCTCACCAAACAGCTGGTTCCTTGCTGAGGACCAGCTAACAGAATATGAACTGAACCCTGGCTAGTTGATTGAGCAGCATGGAAAGGTCAAACTCCTGCCTCTCTGCTGGCCTTTTGGTGCTGGGATCAGGCAATGCTTTTTAGGATCACCTTTGCTGATAAACAGATCTCTGCCAACCTCTGTTTTCAATTGTGATGTTGGCAGCCATTCCTCCCCATAGGCTGCTTTATTTCATTTTTTTAAAGCTATGCTTTATTTTTATTTGGATTTTAATTGGTATTGATTCCTATTGTTTATTGTCATTGATTGCTGCAGCCCCCTCGGGGATTTTCTCAAATTGCATGGCAGAATATCAATATTTTGATAAATAAAATAAACAAATGCCTTATGATGACTGACAGCAGACCAGACAAAGGAAATTTCATTGAGGATGCCCATTCCTTCCTATTGTTTCTGTACCTGTCTCATTCAAGAGGCAGACTCCATTCTTGAAAGTAAAAGAACCTGACTTCAATAATAAGGGGGGAGTATCCAGTTTAGCTGTCATCGGATCCCAGAACAAAAGGTACATATTTTTAGTAAGCATTAAGAGTGGGCTGAGTGTGCCAATTTATTTTGCAGATGTCTCCAGATGCATATACAATATGCAAACTCCCAGGGCTTCTTTTGAGCAGGAATGCACAGGAACACAGTTCCAGCTGGCTTGGTGTCAGGGGGTGTGGTTTAATATGCAAATGAATCCCTGCTGGGCTTTTTCTACAAAAAAAGTCCTGTGTGAAACAATGATGATGTCAGGGAGTGTGGCCTAATATGCAAATGAGTTCCTGCTGGGCTTTTTTTCTTTTTTACTAAAAAAACCCTGCAAACCCCCCAAAAGCAGACTTGCAGTTGGTAGGGGATCCTACACTACAAAAAAAAAAAAGTCTTGGTGACTTTCCAGTCATCAGTATTCAGTGCCACAAGTAGGTCTTACAACTCCAAGTTTGGGAAATTCATGGAGATTTGGGAGTGGAACCTGAATTGGGTTGCCAGCAAGTTGGGAAATACCTGCAGATTTTGAGGGTGGAGCCTAAGGACGCCAGGGTTTGAGGATGGGAAGGAATTCAATGGGGTATAATGCAATAGAGTCTACCTTCCAAAGTGGCCATTTCCCCCAGGTTAACCTGTCAAGGAACTAATTCATTTTTTAAAAATTAAATTATTTTCGATCCTGTTTTCTTCCCCTATGGTACCCAAAAAGAGTTTACAGGGAAGTAAAACAATAGATCAGAACAGATCAACAGCTTACATTATTTGCACAAGCAATAGCACCTGTGGCAGAATATGCCCGCTCTGACCTGCCCTCCTAGAGGGTTCCCAGCTCCCTGGAGGGACTTGCCAACTGCTTTCTTTCTCCCATCCTGGGATCCCTTTTAAAACAGCATGTCTGAAATGGTTGGGGATCTGTGGGTGTGATCAGACAGGCAGTTTGGCCTGAGATAGTTTCCTTACCCAGATGGATTTAACCGGCTGGTTCACACAGCTACATCTGCCAGCCATTCCTCAGTCATTAGCATCATATCAGAAGAGGAGTTGGAGATGGGGTAAACAGCTACTAGAAGAACTCTGGTAGTAATGGCTCCCCATGCATTCCTCCCACATTTCCAGATGTCTGAACTCAGGGAAATGCAAACCAAATGGATTGGTGGTATGAATCCGCCAATCCATTCACTGCAGTAACCGCCCCCCCCCCCTTCAACAGTTGTGGTGCACTTATGTGCATGTGCCGGAATTTTTTTTTAAAAGAAATATTTGCTTACTGGATGGCGTGCAACAACTGCGTGACTGCTCCACTGCTACCCCCATGTGATATAATGGCACATTGGGGTGCAGTATCTGACTGCAAACAGGAATGGAGATATTTGTGTTACCTGCTGGGTGCCCCAAACTGCCTGTCTGATTGCACTCTATGTGTTACAGAGAACCAATTCCAGCATCCAAAGTTATAAAGTAGTTATTAAAAAGAAAATGTTTATAGGCATACCTTTAGGCAGGGTTTTTTTTTTTTTTTGTAGCAGGAACTCCTTTGTATATTAGGCCACACACCCCTGATGCAGCCAGTCCTCCAAGAGCTTACAGGCCTCTTAGTACAAGGCCTACTGTAAGCTCCAGGAGGATTGGCTACAGCAGGAGGTGTGGCCTAATATTCAAAGGAGCTTCTGCTAGAATTTCAACCCTGGGCCACACCTCCCTGTTGTAGCCAATCCTCCAAAAGCTTACAGGGCTCTTAGTACAGGCCCTACTGTAAGCTTCAGGAGGATTGGCTACATCAGGAGGTGTGGCCTAATATGCAAAGAAGTTCCTGATACAAAAAAAGTCCTGCTTTGAGCACAACACCAAAGGTCTTTTTAGCCAAAGATGCTACATTGAACTTGGGAGCTCTGGCATAAAAAGCTAAAGCTCTGTCACTGAGTCACAGCCTGTCTCCCAAATTGGCTTCAAACGCAGTATTTTCTACATTGAATTAATTCCTCAAAATTATTAATCTGATTACCAAGCATAAACTATAAGGCAGCGTTCAAAGATCTGAATGGCAGTCATCCAAATCTGGCTTGATGTGTTCGTGCAACGGTTTTAATCCATCTGTCAGAAGGTAAGGTTACTTCCAGTGTCACAGTATGTAAACAAACAGAAATAAATACTTGTTCATGAATGCAATAATGTAAAATATTAAGTCACCAAACGCAACTGTCTTCTTTTAAAGAAAAAAAACCTTCAAGCCAATCGTATTGATAATTGGGAAGGTTGAAAAAAATCGTTATAGTGGGAAAACCAAAATCAGAATTTTACAAGGAAGTTTCAATCAAGAACATTCGCTAATGAAACCATTTCCTCCTCTATTCATTGGACCGCCGGTTCAAATTAACAATCTATATTTAAAGTGTTATGAGTGACACCATTCTCTTTGGAAAAGCATTTTAGTTACATTTAGCTCCGCATGGGTACATTTGTCAATAAACTCTACTTGTTAACTCCACCATATGACAAACACAGCTGGAATAACTAAAAATAGTATCCCATGGAGAATACTTATTTAAATAAATCCATCCTTCCCTTGTGTGATAAAGGTGCCTCTATCAGTATTCTTTGCTAAAGGTATTAAGCAGCTAGGAACGGTTTAATGCAAATGTTATTTGTATCTATGATGATATTTGGGGGGAAAAATGATCCCTTCCACCAGAGCCTTGAGAGCATAGATTGTTATTCAAAAACAGGGGCTGATAAATCCCAAAAGCAAAATCCCCCTGGCTGCATCATAGTGGCTTGGTATTTGGAAAGGTAGCAATCACTAAGCAGTGTAACCAGGAGAAACTGAAAGATCAAATAACTGAATTCCTTGCAAGGGCCGGAAGCTGCAAAAGCAGGATAAGCAGATACCTTTCAGGTCACAATATGCAAATAGATATTTGCAAAAGTATATATGAAAGTAACAACTACTGAGAAGTTGCACAACTTTAAGGGCGACGACGAAGAAATCAAAATTGTCCAAGATTTTCCATTCCTCGGCTCCATCAGCAACCACAAGGGGGACTGCAACCAAGAAATCAGAAGGAGATTGAGGCTAGGAAAGGCAGCAGCTGTGAAGGAGCTAGAAAAGATCCTTAAGTGTAAGGATGTTACACAGGACTTTTTTTGGTAGCAGGAACTCCTTTGCATATTAGGCTATGCCCCCCCTGATGTAGCCAATCCTCCAAGAGTTTACAGGGCTCTTCTTACAGGGCCTACTGTAAGCTCTTGGAGGATTGGCTACGTCAGGGCTGCGTGGCCTAATATGCAAAGGAGTTCCTGCTACAAAAAAAAGCCCCAAGGAATGTTCTCTTTAAGCTGAGCAAGAATTCTGCTTCATGAGCTACTGGCATTGAAGTTGTGATCTACTGCATAAATTAGTTTGCCATTTTTCCTGAGCTAGGACAAAAATGAGTGAACCGGCAGCTAAAAAACTGTGAGCTAGCTCACAGTAACTCAGCATAGAGGGAACCCTGCTAAGGATGTGCCTCAGGGGACCAAGAGCAAGAGAAATCAAGCTGCAATATCCCTCGTTACTATGTATGGGTGTGAAAGCTGATGATGAAGAAAGCTGACGGGAAGAAAGTTATTCTAAATAAGCGAGATTTCCAAGACTTCCCTGAAACCCATCATGGATTAGAGAGGAAGATGGTTCCCTACATGGTGGAACCAGCTGCCGGAAGAGGTGAGGGCCCTGCGGGACCTTGCTCAGTTCCGCAGGGCCTGTAAGACAACCCTCTTCCGGTTAGCCTACGCCTGACTGGGAAATAAATGTAGCTTATTAGACTTCTGTGACTCATATGGTATAGATTTAATGTTAAAATTTTAAGGTTTTTAGGTTTTTAAATGTTTTAACTTTTAAATGTAATAATTTTGAATTCTGTTTTATTGTTTGTTGTGAGCCGCCCTGAGCCACTTTGTGGGAAGGGCGGGATATAAGTTATAGAATGAATGAATGAATGAATGAATGAATGAATGAATGAATGAATGAATAAATAAATAAATAAATAATTTGAAGACGAATATCTTAAGAACAGAAATAGAAGATGTGGGAGGCCGGGTTACTGGACAAGCATATTTCAGACTCTCAATCTGCTAGTGGCAGTGAAAATGTGAAAACATATGGAGCAGAAGTCCATCAGTGGCTATTAGCCACAGTGTATTGTTGGAACTTTCTGTCTGGGACAGCTATGCTCTGTATTCTTGGTGCTTGGGGTGCAGGCAGGAACAGTAGGATTGCTTCTAGTGTCCTGGTCCCACTGATGGGTCTCCTGATGGCACCTGGTTTTTTTGGCCGCTGTGTGACAGAGTGTTGGACTGGATGAGCCATTGGCCTGATCCAACATGGCTTCTCTAATATTCTCTTATGTTCTTAAAAGCAATGCTATCTGTCAAGCATGGAGTAAAGCTAGAGAGTAGGGCTGCTAGTTCTGGGTTGGGAAATACCTGGAGATTTTAGGGGTGGAGCCTGAGAAGGGTAGGGTTTGAGGAAGGGAGAAACATCAATGGGATATGATGCCATAGGGTCAACCTTCCAAATCTCCTCCAAGTGAACTGATCTCTTACTGCCAGAAGATCAATTGCAATCTCAGGAGATCTCCAGCCACTCCCTGGAGGTTGGCAACCCTAGGAGAGGTCTGAAGGCTTGAGACCTGGACCAGCTGAATGACTTCTTCATCCTATGATAAGAAAATATGACTGACATAAAACAGCACATGGCTGCAAACCTCCAGGTGGTAGCTGGAGATCTCCAGGGATTACAACTGATCTCCAGGTGACAGAGAGAGTTTCCTCCATTATTCTTCTAGAACTGGATCCATACAGGTCATTTTTGTAAAGTCTTGGACACTAATAATCCCCCTTCCAGTGAAGACATGACATAACAGCATGGGTTTAACTAGTTTATTTGAATGGCTGCTCTAATGTCATAATTTATGAATATATATTTTAGCATATTTAGATGAATAGGCCCAAGATGTTACTTTATTATACACAAATGAAGCATAGGGTTTCCCTGTTATGAATAACAGTGTTATAAATCGAGAAATTTGTGGGTCTGAAAAGCTTCCTTTCATATATATTGGAACAATACTAGTCCTCAGGCATAATTCCTGAGCTATTTATTCTAGAGAAAATGGGAGCAAGTATCCTAGCACACCACACTGGACTGGCCTTAAAAAGTTCAGCTGGGTATAAGGAGATTTATGAAGGTTTAATCCTTTAATTAAACTTGATATTTTTCTAGTAGTAACTGGAGGTCACTCCAGGGCCAACAGTATAACTGGTACCTTTCAATTAACAATTGTGGGGTCAAAAAACAACTAACAAAATGTTGTTCTTAGATGAAAGGAGCAACATGACACATATACTTCCCTCTTGACCCTGTAGCCTCATGTATCAATTTCCAAAATACATTTGAATTGGCTGTTAATGAGGCTTCCTGCATCAGTTTTCAATCCATCATTTTTCTTATGGTTTATCAGTTTTTAGGACCTTTTTTCAGTCCCAATAACTCTAACAGATCCCATTTGACATTATATTTACATAATCTTCTGTGTGTTTGCCTTACCAATCTTCATACTGATCTGCAATTAGTGTCAAACCATCATTTTTTAAAAAAAATAGGGCTCAAATTCTTTGAATAATTTTGTTTTGAAATAATAGGTCTGCATTTTTCAAAAAGATACTCTAGTGTTATCAAATTTCGCACCACTGAAGAGTCATGCCTGATTTGTTTAGCCATATTTAGGCATAGATTTGAAAACAAGGTAACCCTCACTTCCTTTTCAAAGTCTACTGTCCAAGGTTTCACTTTTACTTTAACATCTCCCTGTATCAAAGGATCATGGAATGAATTAGGGACAGCACAAAGATTGAATTCCAACAGTAAAGGAAAATAAGCACTCTCCAGAACATCACCCACAGAGAAGGATGACACTAGATGTAATGCATTATCAATAGCTAATATATAATCAATAATGCTGGCCCCATTTTAATTAATACATGTAAAGTCTCCAAAATTATCAACGCCAGGCTTGCCATTTATGATCATTAATCTATTTCTGAGCTCTAATTTTAGCAGCCTCTTTCCTGCAGAATTCATTTTCTTATTTTGTGTAAATCTTTCCATAACCATATTGTTTATCCAATCATCATCTCCCCCTTATACCTCTATCAGATCTACTTGAGTATATTACCCAATCTTTCATTAAAATTGCCAGAGATAATTACATAGGTTTTAGGGAATTCATTGCATATATTTTGAATATATTTTTCCACTGCCATCCAATTTCATTTTAGTTGAATTGCACTAGGAATGGGGGAATATAAACTATGATTATTATAACATTATTATTTTTTTGTCCACATTTTCACTGCCATAGCCCAAGATGAACAGAGTTTCAACTTTGAAACATGTACCATTAGGGGAGAGGAAGCAAGATATGCCAAGCCAACACTAGCTCTCTCTTTTGGCCATTCATTTTTTGCCAGTAAGCAAAAGGAGACATAACTAGGGAGAAAAAAAATATATCCTCAGTAGCCCATCTTTCATGTAAGAGTATAAGACTAAACTGAGTTAGATATTCTCTAACTTCAAAGGAATTGTACATATTAGTCCAACTCACAGTATTCCATGAACACATGTTTAATATGAATTTAGGTTGATTTTTTAGTCATACATTATTAGCCACATCTAAGGACACAATATCGTGATCAAGGAGACTGTTTTGGGTTTTCCCTGCAGGTTTCCCATGCTTGGATTTGGATACCAGTTTTTCTCAATACCAGAGCCATTGTATGTACTCTGGGGTGACGATGCTTTCACGTTTTCATGGCAGACTTTTTATTGGGTAGTTGCCATTGCCTTCCCCAGTCATCTACACTTCCCCCCCAGCAAGTTGGGCACTCATTTTACCGACCTAAGAAGGATGGAAGGCTGAGTCAACCTCAAGCCGGCTACCTGAACCAGCTTCCACTGGGATCAAACTCAGGTCGTGAGCAGAGTTTAGGACTGCAGTACTGCAGCTTTAACACTCTGCGCCACAGAACTCTTCTTGGAGTAGAGACACTTCCCCAAATTTTGAGCTGGATCATCCCACTTCTTTATGAAAGAATTCAATAAATAATCAGTTATAAACTCCAGTTTTTCATATATTCATTTTTAAGTATCAGTTATAAAGAGTCTGTGCAGCTAATAAATCAAGGCTGTTTGTTTTCCTTTTGATTTGCAATTTCATAACAAGAATAGAGAAGGTCCATATTCTGGATCCTGATTTAAACCAAGTCCCTCTTTCATAGAATCATAGAGTTGGAAGGGACCTCCAGGGTCATCTAGTCAAACCCCCCGCACAATGCAGGAAACCCACAAATACCCACCCCAAATTCACAGGATCGTCATCGCTGTTAGATGGCTATCTAGCCTCTGTTTGAAAACCTCCAAGGAAGGATTCACATAAGAATCATTCTCAAAAACCTCAGTCTGGGTTTTCAGTGACATGGAGGGCAGTTTATATATTTAAAAGTTTTCCAATCTACTCTGCTTAGCTCTTACAAAAGGTTTATCATGAATCAGTCATGCCCATTTTTTTACTCATTTTAACAAAGGAAAAGGAAGAGCACTCCCCCCCCCCCACCCTAGATAATAAACTAAACAAACTCCTTCAAGGGGGAGGGAGGAATGAGGAAACAGCCAGACAAACCAAGGTCAGCTGCCCTCTAGCTTAAATCAAACAAACCACACACACGCACACAACACACCTTTGAACTATGAAGAATAATAAAATACAAAATATAAGTTATAGGAGTCTAATAAAATAAATACAAACTAATAACAGCCTAAAAGGTCCGAACCAACCTAAACTAGTCCAATTCAAGAAATATCTGGGGACTTTGGAGGTGGAGCCAGGAGCAAGGTCGCAACAAGCATAATTTAACTCCAAAGTTAGTTCTGTCCTTCACATTTAAAGGGACTGCACACCTTTAAATGCCTTTCCTCCATTGGAAATAATGAAAGATAGGGGCACCTTCTTTTGGGACTTATAGAATTGAACCCCCTGGTCCAATCTTTTTGAAACTTGGAGGCTGTTTTGAGGAGAGGTACCACATGCTGTGCTGAATATTTGGCACCTCTACCTCAAAATTCAGGCCCACCTGCCACAGAGCCCCAGATACTGGCAGATCAATTCTCCGTTATACCCTATGGGAATCATAGAATCATAGAGTTGGAAGGGACCTCCAGGGTCATCTAGTCAAACATCCTGCACAATGCAGGAAACTCACAAACACCTCCCCCTAAATTCACAGGATCTTCATTGCTGTCAGATGGCCATCTAGCCTCTGTTTGAAAACCTCCAGGGAAGGAGAGCCCACCACCTCCTGAGGAACCCTGTTCCACTGAGGAATCGCTCTGTTAGGAAGTACTTCCTAATGTTGAGCTGGAAACTCTTTTGATTTAATTTCAACACATTGGTTCTGGTCCTAACTTCTGGGGCCATAGAAAACAATTCCACACCATCCTCTATATGACAGCCCTTCAAGTATTTGAAGATGATCATATCCCCTATCAGTCGCCTCCTCTCCAGGCTAAACATCCCCAGCTCCTTCAACCTTTCCTCATAGGACTTGGTCTCCAGACTCCTCATCATCTTCATGGGCCTCCTTGGGACCTGTTCCAGCTTGTCTAGATCCTTCTTAAAATGTGGTGCCCAAAACTGAACACAATACTCTAGATGAGGTCTTATCAGAGCAGAGTAAAGCGATACCGTCACATCCCATGATCTGGACACTATACTTCTGTTGATACAGCCCAAAATTGCATTTGCCTTTTTAGCCACCTCATCACACTGTTGACTCATGTTCAGAGTATTATCCACTAAGACCCCTAGATCTTTTTCACACATACTACTGCTAAGACAAGTCTCCCCCATCCTATAATCATGCATTGGATTTTTCCTACCTAAATGAAGAACTTTACATTTATCCCTGAATCAGTCTCTATAGGGAATAATGGAGTGCCCAGCAGACATTTTCCTCCCCGCCCCCCCCCCCCCCACTTTCTGATGATTCTGAAGCGGCAGAAGGGCCTCCAAACCAGAGGATCCCCTGCCCTCACCTGGGGATTGGCAAACCTAACCTAAACTAAGCTCAACTGAGGCCCTGTCCACACTAGACTTTAATCCTATTTCAACCCTGTCCTTGAACTGGTATTCCACACTACACTCAAGTTCACCCATTTTTATCTTTTTTTTTTTTTTGCTTCCACTCTACACTCAAATTCACCCCAGCTTTACCTCACAATTGTCCCAGGATATATGGATGCTGTTTTGCCCAGAGTTTTCCTGCAAGGTAAATGTATGCGAGTCAAACTCAGAGAAAATCCAGACGGAGGTCCAAGTGTGGAAAGGGCCTCATGAAAAGATTTAAAGTAAAACCTATATACAGTCCCATTCTCCCCTTTCCCAATATGCTGTCACTTGGAAATAATGAGGAAGAAGACAAAAAAAGGTCAACAGGGTTTAAACTAATAAATCTAGGTCTTCTGAAAATTCAAGATAGTCAGGAGACAACAAAAAGGGGGGGGAGATAAAATAAATAAAGCTAAAGAGCCACGAGAAACACCTTGTCACTCCCTATATGGTTAAATCTAATAAGGAATGAGACAAGGTAACCTGAACACTGAAAATAATCACCTACGAGGCAGTCCAAATAAAATGAAGGGGGGGAGGGTGAAAGGAGCATCTAACATAGATTTATAATGAACAGAAGGAAAAGATAAGAGAAAATATATTTTAAGGGTGGGCTGTGCTAAAGAAGCCCTGTTTGTGGAGGCTATTATTTTGGGCAGCCACATCCTGACTCCAGATATGGCCAGAAGTTATGCTGACCTTGCGTACACATGAAATGTGCTAAGAGGCGATGATTCATTCCTTGCCCCAGACAACAAAGGGCTTAGTTAATAGTGCTGAACACCAAGGCATTCCCTTTCAAACCTATTCCATTTTATAACAAATGGTAGGCAGTTCAGGAACAGCCATGCATCATATTCAATATTTCAGGATGCTTACCACACAGTCCTTCCTACCCTAAGCTACCCACCCTAATTCTGCCAAAACTACTTATGGCCAGTCAGAAAAAGAGGAGGAGGAGGAGAAAAGAAGAAGGAAGAAGGAAAGAAGAAGAGGAGGAGGAGTCTCCTCAGAGTGTTTTACAAGATCCTTTCCCTTTCATGTTCCACAACAGACACCCTGTGAGGTAGGCGGGGCTGAGGGAGCTGTTTCAAGAACTACTCTTGAGAGTACAGCCCTGAGAGAACTGTGACTGACCCAAAGTCACCCAGCAGCTGCATGTAGAAGAGTGAAGAATCAAACCTGGTTCTCCAAATTAGAATCCACCACTCTTAACCACTACACCAAACTGACCAAATTGGTCAGGCCAAATTATCCACCCATGAACATCATGAAGAATTCCCCAAATTTGCTAACCATAGGGAAAACACTAACATTTCAACTTGACTCCAAAAGAGCTGGCTAGTGGCTAACCCCATTTCAAGGGTGGAAGGGTAGTTCAGCAGCATGTGGTCAATGTGGGAGGTGGAGCTCATAGAGCCTCCATAGCCTTTTCCTATTGGCTGGGTAATTGTCAGCTATTGCCCCCCCAGTCGGAATGAAGAGACAGACACAATTGTTGGGATTTAAACCGGGCCACTTTATTAGAATTAACAAATATAACTGGCAGGGAAGGGAAAAACCAGACCAGACAAGCCCTGGGGTCAACACCTGGACCCCGCCTTGTCCAAAGGGCGAGCCACCCTGCCCCCAGCACAAACCCGCCGTAATCGGGTTGTACTGAGCGGCCAGGCCCGCAGCCATCACCAACCGGGCTGGCATCAATCCCCATGGAAAGACCCAACCAGGTGAGGCTCTCTGTGATCTGCATCACCGTACTGAGCCGTTTAGCCCATCTACGGTTCCTGCAGACCACCGCACCAACGGTGCTAGGCCATAGGTGCTCCCCTGGAAAATCCAATGGCCAAACCTAATCCAGCCTGTGACCGAACTAATACTCGAAAAACTAACCTACTAGACAGTACAAGGTAGGCGAAAAACACCCCCACATAGGCCAATTTTGTGGGAGTGAAAAAATTCCTACCTGGCCCCAAAAGGCGACCGGCATGTACCTGTACTGCCATGGGAAGGGTGGGCGGGCAGAGAGCCGAAACAAGACTGCGCAATAAGGCGGGAGCCGGGGCTTATAAAGCCCCGACTCCGCGCCTTGCAAAACACCCGTATGTCGGGTGATGTTGGTGCCCCTCCCTCCTTCCGGGGGCGCAAAGACGGCCCCCAGCCTATAGCCCGCCAGCTGGCTCGGCTGGGAAGGGGCCGGACCTTGCCCCCCCAGTCGGAATGAAGAGACAGACACAATTGTTGGGATTTAAACCGGGCCACTTTATTAGAATTAACAAATATAACTGGCAGGGAAGGGAAAAACCAGACCAGACAAGCCCTGGGGTCAACACCTGGACCCCGCCTTGTCCAAAGGGCGAGCCACCCTGCCCCCAGCACAAACCCGCCGTAATCGGGTTGTACTGAGCGGCCAGGCCCGCAGCCATCACCAACCGGGCTGGCATCAATCCCCATGGAAAGACCCAACCAGGTGAGGCTCTCTGTGATCTGCATCACCGTACTGAGCCGTTTAGCCCATCTACGGTTCCTGCAGACCACCGCACCAACGGTGCTAGGCCATAGGTGCTCCCCTGGAAAATCCAATGGCCAAACCTAATCCAGCCACCGCCAATGCCAAGCCTCTGCTTAGGCATTAGCGCCCCACCGGGTGGCCCAGAGCCAACCGCACCCCCTGCCAAACTTCCTCTAGAACGGCCCGGTTACCCAAGCAAATAATTAAACACCATCCGGCCGGTACAGGTCGACTCAAATGACCCGAATGGCCGGATGAGGAAAGAAAAACCTAGTCACTACTCCGTGGCCTTGGAATGGCCCTATTGGCCTTACGTCAGACCCGTTAAATTCCCCCGGGGGAATGGCGCTCCCAAGTAAACAACAGGAGTGTGAAAGCAACGCCACTCCCTCCCTAACCCACAGGACAGATCCCGCCAGGAGCCGTCCGGCGAAATGGGCAGCCCCAAAAGACCATGCTGAGCCTGAAGATGAGGACCCACCTTCTCTCACCCCGAGCCACAGCACCTGAAAACAAACCACAATCAGCAACGTGCAATTACAACATTAGGCCAACCCCCAGACAATCCACAGAGGGCTGCCTTCCATAGCTCTTTTACCCCGGCGACCTGTTCACCTCGGCAAAACCGTCCCCAAAATAACTAGCATCAGCCCCGCACGGGAATGTGGCCAACGACCTACTGGGAGCCGGCTGGCGGAGGGGGCTGGGGCCCTTTTCCAGGTGGCTGCGAACCGCCGCCTCCGCCTCCGGGGCGCTTACCGCCCGCTCCGTACTTTGATCTGCTGCAGGCCGACAGTGCATGGGGCCCACTGCACAGCGGACACTCGTGACGAAATTTACAGGGCTCCCTGGGGCAGACCCCCTTGGAAGCGAACTCCCAGCAAAGCAACCGGGAATGCTCCTGCTGGCCCACCGAAACGCGGGCACCTGGGGTAGTCTGTTGTTGCTGAACTCCCTGCACCAAATGGCCGCTGTCGGACCTATCCCCGGGATTTGGTTTTGCCGGGGCCATCAGCTGCAGCCAAAGCTGTTGATTTATTTGGTCCCACGGCATTCCGGGATTGACAGCGGCCCGCATACGGAAGGCTTCGTCGTATTGCAGCCATGCTGCCCCGGCGAAGTCCGTATAAGCCCTATAAACTATGTCCATATATTGAAAGAGGGCGGCCGCCCTGGCCGGCTGTGCCCTTGCGATGACCCCGGCATAGATCAGAAAGCCGGGCAACCAATTTGCCCAGGCCCTGTCAATCTTCCTGCGCTTTATCTTTTCTTTTTCCCTGTCGTCGAGCTCCTCCTTACTCTTTTTTTCGAGCTCCCTGAACAGGAGACCGAAAACATCGACGTACTCCCCACGGAGGATTTTCTCTCGTGTGGCCGCCGTCAGATGATCCCCCAAAGGCAAAGAAGTGTCGCCATAGGGGAGGGCGTGAAAGGGGATACTCGCATAGGGGTTCGGGGGATAGAACCACCCACCCACTTGAGCTGAAGGCCATACCCCCCCCAACTGGGCCCCCTGTTGACCACCACCTGGCCAAATGCCCGGTGTGGGCAGTGACGGAGGGGCTGAAGGGGGGCGCCCCGGCGCCCACCAGCTGACCAACGGGGGCAGGGGCTGCACTGGACAGCAAGCTGGGTGTATTAAAACCCCAAGCCCACGGCTGAGCGGGGCCCAGCTGTTCGTTGGCGCCGGACCACCCGGGCCCCCAACCCAGCCCGCCCACCCCCAATAAATGGGGGGTTGGCCGGGCTGGACCCCAAGGCCAACCTTGAATGGGCGAAATCATGGGCTTACCACCATCACCCGGAAAGACGCCCGAGCCACTAGGGGGCCGCGGGCCACCGCTTCCGGATGCCCCTTCGCCCGATGGCACGCCCGATGGGCCTTCTCCTGGATCTCCCTCCTGGTCGGGGTCAGGCTCCAGCGGCGCTTCCGGCTCCAGCTGCCCACCCTGTAAAGCAGACAGCCTTGCAAGTAATTCTGTTTCAAAAGTCAGCCGCGCCGACCTACCAGTGGCACGGCGACGGCCTTCCCAGATGGGCGCACCACTGGCTACGCGCTCCTGCTCAAGGGCCTCCAATTGACTGATGATGGCGAGACGAACCCGCTCAGTCTGGCCCTGGTCCTCAACTGGGGCTCCTTGCTGCCCCCGCCCCCGAGGTGGGCGAGCGGGCTGCTTGCCTTTGGACTTACCCTGTCCCTTTTTTGGAGCCATCCCCTTTTCTCAACACTCCCTTCCTACAGTAGGAGGAATGAATGCACCCCTGTAAACAAGGCCGCCCACCTACCAATCCCCAGCACCCGACAGGCACCAAGGCTTAATGACGATGGACAGGACTAATCAGGAGTCCTCTGCCTACAAAGGAGAGCTGGTCCCTGACCCGCAGGCCTTCCGCCCCACACGGGCAAGGAAGGGCTGGCAAGAGGGGAAGGCTACTGAATGCACACGCCCCCAGCCCCCAGGTCCGCCGTAAAGGGGGAACAAACGGGGGTGGGGGGGGTGGGAATGTTTCCTCAAGGAAAAAACCCGGCCCGCCCTGCAGGAAAGCAAAATCCCGGGGTAAGGGCCGCCAACCCTCAAAACTCAGGCGCCTCGCTGCGCTACTCAGCCGCCGCAAGCGCGTCTTCTCCGCGACGCCTCCCCGCCGCGCCAACAGCTGGTCCGATGCCGCCTTCTGCAATCACCGCCGCAAGCGCGCCACGCCGCGCGAAGACCAGCGCCTAACAGCTGATCAAGCAGAAGCTCGCCGCGCCACCCGAGATAGCCGCCGCAAGCGCGTGAGCTCCGACGAAGCTGCCCAGGCCTAGTCCTGTAGCAGCGCTAACGCACGTGGCTCTCTCCAGAGAGCCGAAACAAGACTGCGCAATAAGGCGGGAGCCGGGGCTTATAAAGCCCCGACTCCGCGCCTTGCAAAACACCCGTATGTCGGGTGATGTTGGTGCCCCTCCCTCCTTCCGGGGGCGCAAAGACGGCCCCCAGCCTATAGCCCGCCAGCTGGCTCGGCTGGGAAGGGGCCGGACCTTCTGATAATAGCCCACGCCACATTTGATGGAAATCTCTGTCTGGGGCAGTGATGCTCTGTATTCTTGGTGCTTTTGGGGGGAAACAGTGGGATGGCTTCTAGTGTCCTGGCCCCACTGGTGGACCTCCTGATGGCACCTGGTTTTTTGGGCACTGACACAGAGTGTTGGACTGGAGGGGCCATTGGCCTGATCCAACATGGCTTCTCTTATGTTCTTATGAATCCAAGTGGGATGTCAACCAGATCCCTAGTCTTAATGGTCAGAAATATGTTTGTACAAAGGAGTACTGGATTAATTGAGTGCTTGTGAGCAAGTAACACATGAAAATCAGGTCACTTACTAGAAAGAGCTGGACAGCAATGGGATTCTTTCTTGCTGGATCTTATTCTCTCCTACTTCTCTCTTTCTGGATCTTACTAAATCTCTTACTGTGCTTGAGTTTCATTGTTAATAAATTAACACATTATATGGTATTTGAGCACAATTTGCTTCAGGCTAAGGGTTTCTAGACTGTAAAGGATCCAGGAGACAGAGACAAATTTGTTTCTCTCTTCAGCAAGTGATAATGTCTTTGGAACAGATGTTTCTTTTTTTCTGATATCTAAATTTTCCTTCCAACTGAAATATTTTGTAACAGGGATATACATGAGTCTCTCAAGGGAGGAAGATTTGAAATGTCAGTGATATTCTTATTCAAAATTCACTCTGTAAGAGAAATATGTTTTGATTCAGTTGCAAAGATGCAACCTCAGATATCAAGACTAATAACTATCAACTGTAGGATTTCTCCTGCTTGTAACTGAAGCCCATATCGGAGATGCTGGTAGAGGGACAGTGTTGTTAAGAAAAAAAATCTCTTAATTCTTCTTTCCCCAATTTCCACCTGAAGTCTGAAAATTGGTTGCTTTTCCTCTTTTTTTTTCTTTTCTTTTTTGGAATCTGAAGCCTGTTTCTCATCCATTCCACTTTGCTCCAAGATAAATTTGATCCAAGAAAGCAGGAAAGGAGATTCTGCAACATTTCAAAATTTCACTTTGCAGATTCTCAGAGGCCAGTAACAGGGCTTTTTTTGTAGCAGGAACTCATTTGCATATTAGGCTACACCCCCCCCCCCCCCCGATGTAGCCAGTCCTCCAAGAGCTTACAGTAGGCCATGTACAAAGAGCCTTGTAAGCTTTTGGAGGATTGGCTACATCAGGGGTGTGTGGCCTAATATGCAAAGAAGTTCCTGCTACAAAAAAAGCCCTTGCTGGCAATGTCTTCCCTAACTTTCCTATCCTCCTGCTGCAGCACCACCTTGTGGTGTGTAACCTAAAACAACAGCGATGGATGAAACTACAAAAGAGTGCCTTAATTTCTCTACAAAGATTAGCATCGTTTCTCCCAAAGAAAAGTCCTTCTTTGAAAAGAGGAAAAAGACAGTGAGAGGAATCAACGGCTATACCTAAGAAAGTGAAATTTAGAAAAAGGAATTCTAGCCGCCTCCCTGTAGCAATGCTACTGAGGGAGGGTATAGAATACTACAGATTGCTCAACTGAGCAGACAAGGCAAGCAGATGTGAAGGAGAGGTTGCTTTTACACATCACTGGATAATATATTCTCAGTGCCAGTAGAGCCATAATTTGCCATTGGCTTTTCCACAGTGCAGATTATTGCTACAGTGAATTGAGAGTGTATTATCCAGCCTCTATAGAGTAAACATGTAGTCCACCATCAGAACCTGGGGCAGTGCAGCTTGCTGATGAATGAAGATGAATACCCTGAAGACATTTTTTTTTTCAAGGTGTGTGTTCCAGACTCTGCCTCATTGGAAGAGATGAGGTCTCACATACAGAAATGGGCTGTTTCTGATGCATATGCTGAGGCAAGGCCTCCCTCCCTCCCTGTCTTTCTACCTCTGAGATTTATGTGATGGAAGGAGGAGGAGGAGGAGGAGAAGAAGAAGAAGAAGAAGAAGAAGAAGAAGAAGAAGAAGAAGAAGAAGAAGAAGAAGAAGAAGAAGAAGAAGAAGAAGAAGAAGAAGATTATGATATTGGATTTATATCCTGCCCTGTACTCTGAATCTCAGAATCTCAGAGTGGTCACAATCTCCTCTTCCTCCCCTGCCCCTCCAACAGACACTCTGTGAGGTAAGTGGGGCTGAGAGAGCTTTTTACAGCAGCTGCCCTTTCAAGGACAACTCCTGTGAAAGCTATGGCTGACCTAAGACCATTCCAGTGGGTGCAAGTGGAAAAGTGGGGAATCAAACCCAGTTCTCCCAGATAAGAGTCCATGCACTTAACCACTACACCAAACTGGCTCTAGATAAGATCTGCACATCTCAGGAGTTTCTGTAAGGATATTTTCAGTTACTGAGGATGTTGTGAGTAGGAGACACAGGATCTGACATCCTTGTCTGAGATATCTGGGAAAGGGCTGTGGTTCAGTGGTAGAACATCTACTTTGCATGCAGAAGGTTCCAAGTTCGTGCACCAGAATTTCCAGCTAAAAGGGTAGATAAGATGAAGAAGATATTTGGATTTATATCCCGCCCTCCACCCCGAATCTCAGAGTCTCAGGGTGTCTCACAAACTCCTTTACTTTCCTCCCACACAACAGACACCCTGTGAGGTGTGTGGGGCTGAAAGAACTTTCACAGAAACTGCCCTTTTCAAGGACAGCTCTGTGAGTGCTATGGCTGACCCAAGGCCATTCCAGCAGCTGCAAGTGGAGGAGTGGGGAATCAAACCTGGTTCTCCCAGATAAGAGTCCACACATTTAACCACTACACCAAACTGGCTCTCAGAGTAAATGAAGTGAATGCATGAAATGAAGTCACCTTGAGAACAACATGTGCTACCGTTGCCACCCGCACTGTTGCTGGTAGCATTCATGATCCTGAAACATGCTCAGAACTTTTTTAGTTCAAGCTACATTTCCCAGGAATCAACACAAGAAGCCTTCCCTTGGAAACCCTACATGGCTACAAGTCGACTGTGAGTTGATGACTCTTTCCATCACCAAATGCAAGGACATGTGAAGGTCTGTTGAACACCATTCAACATGTGTAGCTTTGGCAGTCAGGTGGAGAAGCAAGACAAGCAAAGCTGGAACACTCGAATGATGACCCAGGCAGCTTCCTTCCCCTTGCAGGGAGATCGAACCATGTTTAAGTGATTATTGATTAATCTCTTTGGGGACAGAGGTGGTGAAAGCAATACACAAATAATTGGAGATCCAATTTCATACCATTAATTTTTTTTTTTTAAATGGTACTCTGCTCACCATTTACTACCAAATGGTCATGTGAACAGTGGGGCATTGGAGTATCACTGGTGTTTCAGTACTCTCAACTAGGATATTACCGTGTCCATGAAAACACCCACTCAGAGAGCCAGTTTACGGTAGTGGTTAAGCATGCAGACTCTTATCTAGGAGAACCAGGTTTGATTCCTCACTCCTCCACTTGCAGCTGCTGGAATGGCCTTGGGTCAGCCATAGCTCTCGCAGGAGTTGTCCTTGAAAGAGCAGCTTCTGGGAGAGCCCTCTCAGCCCCATCCACCTCACAGGGTGTCTGTTGTGGGGGAGGAAGATAAAGGAGATTGTGAGCTGCTCTGAGACTCTGAGATTCAGAGTATAGGGCGGGATATAAATCCAATATCTTCTTCTTCTTTGCCCTGTAGTTGTCCCATCAGAGGAATTGGTTGGCCACTGGGTGAGACAGGCTACTGGGCTCAATGGACCACCTAACTGATTCAGCAGAACGAAAGTATTAACAAAATCTGATAGAAATAGTGCTGCTAAAACCAATCCTGCCCTCTTTTAATGCATTGGTTGCATATGGCACACAAGGGCGGTGTAAAAACGATGGAGGACTAAAATAAGAACATAAAAACATAAGAGAAGCCATGTTGGATCAGGCCAATGGCCCATCCAGTCCAACACTCTGTGTCACACAGTGGCCAATATATGTGTGTGTGTACATACATACACACATACACACACACACACACACACACACACACACATATATATACACACACACACTATGGCTAATAGCCACTGATGGACCTCTGCTCCATATTTTTATCCAATCCCCTTAAAGCTGGCTATGCTTGTAGCCACCACCTCCTCCTGTGGCAGTGAATTCCACATGTTAATCACCCTTTGGGTGAAGAAGTACTTCCTGTTATCCATTTTAACCTGACTGCTCAGCAATTTAATTGAATGCCCATGATTTCTTGTATTATGAGAAAGGGAGAAAAGTACTTCTTTCTCTACTTTCTCCATCCCATGCATAATCTTGCAAACCTCTATCATGTCATCCTGCAGTTGACGTTTCTCCAAGCTAAAGAGCCCCAAGCATTTCAACCTTTCTTCATAGGGAAAGTGTTCCAAACCTTTAATCATTCTAGTTGCCCTTTTCTGGACTTTTTCCAATGCTATATCCTTTTTGAGGTGCGGTGACCAGAATTGTACACAGTATTCTTTATGAGACCATGCCATCAATTTATACAGGGGCATTATGATACTGACTAATTTGTTTTAAATTCCTTTCCTAATAATTCCCAGCATGGCGTTGGCCTTTTTTATTGCAATCGCACACTGTCTTGACATTTTCAGTGAGTTATCTACCATGACCCCTCTTGGTCTGTCTCTGCCAGTTCACAACCCATCAACTTGTATTTGTAGCTGGGATTCTTGGCCCCAATGTCCATTACTTTGCACTTGGCCACGGAAATAGACTCAGAATGGCAGCAAAGGAACAAAAAAATACAGGACATCTGCCAAACAAAATAAGCAGCATAGACACAGTCTTCCCAGATGTTATGTACTGGACTCAAGTAAGGATTGAATTAAGTGTTCATGCCTGGCTCATTGGAGCCATTCGAACAGAGCTTGAGGACTCAGGAACAATGGGCTGCAGGATCCAAATCCCTGCTGCCCTGCACCAATCAGACACTCCTAGCTGGTTTGAATGATCCAATAACGTGCTTGCGCAGGAACCCAGAGTTGTATATAGTTGGCCCCATGGGCGCCGTTCCTCAGTCTTTTGTAGTGCAGCCACCTACCATGCTATATCTAATAAAGAGCTGTTTATCATTACCACCTCGCCTCTTCAATGCATAGAACTCACTATATTATACCGGCCCTGCACAAAAATCAAAAGAAACATGTCTATTAGAACCACTCGCCATTCAGTCATAATATCACATCTCACTTGGAGAAAAAGATTCTGAAGGATGCCCTCATCTGTGCAGCCTCCAATTTAATATCCCATGGATCCATGATACAACAGTAAATAAATGCATTTTAGAAAACAACAGCAAACTGGATGAATTCCCTGCCTGCCTCATCATCCCTTTCCCCTACAGACATGCCCATTGCCCATCTCTCAGATCCAAGAAGAGAAAGACTGAAGTTTCTTTTCTCTTGTAAGATTGAAGACTTCTCCCTCTTTTCTGGCTGAATGAACCTCAAAATGGCCTGAGGTCCTAAAACACTCAGAAACCAGGGGGGGGGAGGGAGGGGGGCAGAGAAAATGCTGCAGAAATATCCAGCTATGTCAAGCCAGCAGATTCCTAGGCAGAGTGGGAAGGAGGGAGGGATTTTGACAGCTGTGCAATCTGTCTTCGTGCAAAAGCTCAAATGCAAAAATGGTGTTTGCAGAAAGAATCTACATCTGATATCTGGACTACAATAGCTGAAAGACAAATAGGGTGGCATCGGAAAGGATAGGTGGGAAATCAGCCATTGTAGATTGGGATCTGATCATTGTTTTGCAGAAGGAGGAGGAGGAGGAGGAGGAGGGGGAGGAAGAGGAGGGAAAGAGGAGGAGAAGGAGGAGGAGGAGAAGAAGAAGAGGAAGAAGAAGAAGCAACAGCACTGGTGAACTTTAGTATTGAGAAAGCAAAGCAAAGAGGTAAATGGTTTCACGTGATATGGTACAGCTCTCATATTATTTCCAAATCAGATATTTCCCTGAGATATCTAATTCTGATCAGGAATTACTTCAACAGAGGTATTTGCATAATTTTGTGGAAGCATGTGGAGTCTTCTGAGTCTGTGCTGTTCCAAAGTTATGTAAAAAACTGGGGGGGGGGTGAGGGTTTTTGGGGTCTGAAAATATCCTGGGAGGATGGCAGGGACCCCTCCTTCCCCACAAGCAGAAGTTCAAGCTGAAAAAGACTCTCTGGCTGGGTACAGACGGGCAGCTCCACGCACACCTGGGGCATCCTAAATCGGGCCACCCCAAAATGGAGCAGACTAATTCTGCTCATGTGCTCTGTGACAGTGATATTTTTTAAAAAAAAAATACTGGTGAGTGCCTAGAGTGGATTGGCGGGTTCATACCACCAATCCGCCATGCTTGCGCGCTCTCTCGTTCAGACACCCAGAAAGATGAATGAGGTGCAGCAGAAGAATTAGCAAGAGATGTCAGAGGATGGGGCGGCAGCTGTGCCTGTCTGACCTTGCTTTTTTAATCCACCTGGGGCTGTGCCCATGTCGGCTCAAATCAGCCATCTGAATTCAGCCTCTCTGATCTTTACAATGGCATTCCTCCAGCTGATGTGTGACAGCAGGGAAAACAAGTTGGGTTTGGGATACAACCCAAACCCATGTATTGTGTCTTGTGGCCCTTAGTAAGCCTGTTCCAGGTTGGATTAGAATAGAAACCACCACCTAGCAAGGATGTCAGAAGAAGGGGAAACTTTACTACTATGACCAATCATTGGTTTAAAAAAGGAAACATGCAGGGGTGGAATCCTAGCAGGAGCTGCTTTGCATTTTATGCCACACATCCCTGATGCAGTGACTCCTCCAAGAGCTTACAAAAAAGAGCCCTGTAAGCTCTTGAAGGATTGGCTACATCAGGGGTGTGTGGCCTAATATGCAAAGGAGCTCCTGCTAGAATTCCACCTCTGGAATCATGTATAGTTCAGCCACAATCAGCTAACAGCATCAGAGCAAGGGATGTCAAGATAAGGAGGACATGCGTCAAGATAAGGAGGATATGCTGGCAGAAAATGCCATCCAGTTTCATCCACACTTGTGGTCACCCCATAGGGTTTTCTAGGACTTTTTTTTGTAGAAAAAGCCCAGCACAAACTTATTTGCATACTAAGCCACATCCCCTGATGCCAAGCCACTGGAACTGTGTTCCTGTGTGTTCCTGCTCAAAAAAAGCCCTTGGGGTTTCAAGATAAGAAAGGTAATTTGCAAGCTGCTACATAGCAACTCTGGAGTTCCTTTTTGGTCTCCCACCCAAGTACTAGCCAAGGGCAACCCTTCTTAGCTTCTGAGATTTGATGAGATCTGGCCAGCCTGAGCCAAGTCTTGGAACTCTGTCTGGGGCAAGTGATGCTCTGTATTCTTGGTGGTTGGGAAGGGCAACAGTGTGAGGACTTCTTGTATCCTGGCCCCACTGGTGGACCTCCTGATGGCACCTGGTTTTTTGGCCACTGTGTGACACAGAGTGTTGGACTGAATGGGCCATTGGCCTGATTCAACATGGCTTCTCTAACGTTCTTATGATAGTGAGTTAGGAGGTTGGCAGAAAATTCTTATATACAGTATAGCCCTAGGTTAGGAAATTCCTGGAGATTTATGAGAGAAGTCAGAGGATAGCAGAGTTTGGAGAGAGGAGGGACCTCAGTAGGATATAATAATGCCATAGAGTCCATCCTCCAAAGCAGCCATTTTCTCCAGTTGTCCGAGATCAGTTGGAATCCAGGAGATCAACAGGCACCATTTGGAGACTGGCAAGCTTACTCTTAAAGGTAAAAGGTAGTCTGCTGTGCAAGCACCGAGTCTTTTACCAGACCATGGGGTAACATCACATCATGATGTTCTCTTGGCAGACTTTTTACAGGGTGGTTTGCCATTGCCTTCCCCAGTCATCTACACTTTGCCCCCAGCAAGCTGGGTACTCGTTTTACTGACGTCGGAAAAATGGCAAGCTGAGTCAACCTTGAGCCAGCTACCGGAAGCCAGCTTCCATCGGGATTGAAGTCAGGTCATAAGCAGAGCTTGGACTGCAGTACTGCAGCTTACCACTCTGCACCATTGGGCTCTTCAACCTTACTCTTAAAGATCCCTTATTTCTGTTTTGGCTTTCTTCATGCATGTCTTGTTTCTCTTTCAATTTGCTGGCTTCACCTCCTTTCATCAACTCCAAATAGAATCTCCAGCTCTGCTTCTTCTAACCCTGTGACATTCAGCAAAAGACTGAGATCCAGCTATATAACTCTGCAACTGTCCTCCCCATCTACTCTGAACCTTCTGCAGACATCCTTCAGGCCGCAATCAATTTACTTTCTAGCTTCTACACATTAAAAAAAGCAGAAAACATGTACGTCTTTACTTGGGGCTTTTTTTGTAGCAGGAACTCCTTTGCATATTAGGCCACAGACCCCTGATGTAGCCAATCCTCCAAGAGCTTACAGTAGGCCCTGGAATAAGAGCCTTCAAAGCTCCAGAAGGATTGGCTACATTGAGAGTGTATATAGCCTAATATGCAAAGGAGTTCCTGCTACAAAAAAAGCCCTGTACTTATATAACAACACCAATGTACACTTATTGGTTTCATCCAGGAAATCCTTCGCACAAATCCATCCCAACTACGTTTCCGCAATCCAGCTTTGAGAAACTGTTATCAAACATTATCAAGATTTAGATGAATGATATTCTTAACACTGAGCTTCTGTTGGCAGTGCTGCAGTCTGCTATACCACTTGCAGACAAAAAAAATCTATGTTTTAGAGAAAACAGCATGATCCATTCCTTAGATAGCAGTGTCCTTTTAGGGTAATTTTTTTCCACATTAGTTCCCGATGGCACTGCACAGGGACCCTGATGAGCAAGAGTATAAATCTGTACAGTTTTCAAAGTCTGTAATTACTGTGGGTAAGTATCCTATCTGTTAGCTCACATAAGGGCACTGTGTTCCCCTGGAGCAAGGTACATTCCATTGGCACGTCCAAGGCACATCCTGGCAACAAAAGAAGCTCTTTCTCTAGTGATATGCATGTTGTCCCAAGGGAATGAGAGAAAATGATAAAAAAAATTTCAATCCTCTTCCATCTCATTCAATCCACCAATCAGCGTTCCCTGGGAGGTGGCGATTCTCCAGTCAACAGGACTGAGAGCACACCCCACTCAAGGGTTGCCAACTCTGAGTTGAGAAATACCTGGAGATTTTAGGGTTAGAGCCTGAGGCAGGCAGGGTTTGGGGTGAAGAGGGACCTCAGTACAGTATAATGGGGTCTGGTTTCCAAAGCTGCCACTTTCTCCAGGTGGACTTCCAGAAGGTCTCCAGCCACCACTAGAGGTTGGTGGTACCCCTACCCTACCTCCTGCCCCCAGATGTTTGACCAGGGACAGCGGACCTCAAAGGTTTTATGTATAGAGGCAAAGTGGTAAATGTTTTTTTCCCCCAACTCCCTTTAGGCTTGACTAGCATTTCAATTTCCCATTCTTTCTTAATTGTTAGTGTAAAGTGCTGATTGGTCTTTTTCATAAACATATAGTAATTTTATTCAAGAGAAACAAATCAAGGAATACAAGTCCTATCAGAGTCCTTCAGAGCAGTTTCTCTAGCTATTTTATAGTTACTCCTTTTTGGAATTCTTAATGTTTGTGTTCTAATCCCTTTTGGTGCTTTCTCAATCCCTTTCCTAATCTCTTACAGTCTTTCTCAGTTGTTAGTATAAGGTGCTGATGGTGTTTTGTTTTTGTTTTTTAAAGTAATTTTATTCAAGAGGAACAAATCAAGGAACACAAGGTCTACCAGAGTCCTTCAGGGCAGTTCCTTTAGCAGTTTATAGTTATTCCTTTTTGGTATTCTTAATTCTTGTGTTCCAATCCCTTTCTCCTCTTTAACCTCTTACTTTTATATCTCATTTCTTTCCCATTCTCTCCCTTAAAGCCCTGTTTCCCACTTCAATACATGTTCTGTCATCTGGGATAGAAATCAAATAGATTGGTAAACTAAACCTCATGCCTGTGTTTTACAGCCCACAAATTGTGTGGATCAAAGGGAATCAGTGCCCTTCCTCCTGACCCTGCAATGTGTGTGAGAGAATATTTTTTGGTGAGAATTGTCTGGTGTTTCCACAGGGATAAATTGATTGCCCAATCAATGATTATTGCATGAATAAACCATGAATATTCAGTAGCCCTAATCCAATTAGATTGCAATTAGGCCTGCCGTAGCAATAAGTTACTTTTAAAATTAGACCTGTAGACTGAACTTTCTTAAGTTCTTTTATCCAGTTTATACTAAAAAAATAAATTTAGAATAATTTACAGTGGGTTAGATTCAGGGGATGGTGGGCCATTAAGACTATCAAGGAAAGTCCTGGTGGGCCAATGATTGCAGGGTTGCCAGCCTCCAGGTGGTGGAGGAGGATAATTAGGAAACTTTTGTTGTTGTTCTCTTCTAGGAGAACTATTCATACATACTAGTAAGATGTAACCATGAGCTGTTGCCTTAAAGCACAGGTTCCAGAGTGTAAAAATTGCGGCCAAAGGAAGTGTAAAGTACCAGACTTGGAGACGAGCGTAGGGTAACATAGTTTATTCCATGGTACAATACAAGATGGAGAGAGCGAGCACGCGGGCCGGATCCCGCATATATACAGTTGCCGGACTATTCTCCCTGCTGGCCGGTCCAATGCCGACCAGCCGTATTTCCCGCCACAAGCTGTGATTGGCGGATCGTTGCGCCCAGCGCGGAGGCACCTGGATGTTTCTCAGTTACCTCCGCGGCTGGGGTGGACTGATGTCATTCTGCTGTTGTGGCCATAATGAACTGGTTGCGCTCTGCGAACGCCATACACTACAGGAAGTATAAAGGAAACACGAATTTGAACCTAAGACTCGTGTCGCCACCATTACACCTGTTGAATTACTCTTCAAAGAGGAACAGTCAGGTCCATCTGCATCTTTCAACAGAAGGAAGAGAAGACGGCAGACTCAATGTACCTGGCAATCTTTAAAATTTAAGTTTCTACTAAAGACTGATCTTTTGCTTTAAAGGACATTTAAGAATTATTTTCTTAAAGTGTTTGAGTAAAAGAGTGCATGTGCACTTGCATTGCATCATTTGGTACGCGGTGTTCCTTCTGTCTTGCCGGCTTCCAGGTGGTGGCTGGACATCTCCTGGAATCACAATTGGTCTTCAAACAACAGACAGCAGCCCCCTAGAGAAAATGGCTGCCTTAGAGGGTGGACTGTATGGCATTATACCCTGCCAAAGTCCCTCCCCTCCCCAAACCCCACTATCCCCAGCCTCCACCCCCCAAAAAATCTCCAGGAATTTCCGAAACTGTTTGGTGTAGAGGTTAATTGCACTGACTCTAATCTGGAAGAGACAGGTTTGATTCCCCACTCTACACACAGCTGCTGGATGACCTTGGGTCAACCACAGTTCTTGCAGAGCTGTTCTCTCAAGAGCCGTTCTCTCAGAGCTCTCTCAGCCTCACCTACCTTATAGAGTATATTTTATGGGCAGAGGAAGGGAAAGGAGATTGTAAGCCGCTTTGAGACTCTGAGTGAAGAGCGAGGTATAAATTCAATCTTGTCCTCCTCCCCCTCCTCCTCCTCTTCTTCTTCCCAGAGCTGGCAGGGCCCTGTAGCATCATATGAAGTAAACAGAGGGCACCATCACTACAAACTGGTGGTTCCCATGAGGAGCCATTACCACCACACAAGGTAGGTGGACACAAAGTAGGCAGGAGGCACTGTAACTGTGTGCTGAGAGATCCTGCCCCACACAATTGGAAGGTGACAGAACTGTGAGTGTTCCCATTGAAAATTATTCGGAGAAATTTTGACGCTTGGACAAAGCAATTACGCGTTAACGAGACAGCTCAGACCGGTTAAACTCATGGCAGTTTGGACTTTAAAATAAATTGTTTATAAAGAATTGGCTTGATAATTGGCCTGAATTGGCCCGATAATTGGCCTGCAGCAGAAGATTTCCTGATTGCACAAGAGCTGGGTACTGGTTTACATGTGAGAAAGGCTTATCTGTGAATTGTGCATGGAGACTCTGCTGCAGGATCTACATTATCTCCGTTTGTATATCGAACAGTGGACTCTTATGACTTTGAATGGACTTCTATAAAGTTAGAGAATCTTTGCCTTGGACTTGGGTGAGGCTTTATGTACATGGAGTCGACAGACTAAAGATTTTTTCAATTTTATGCTGTGTTTCTCATTGGTTGCATAGCCTCCAGTTGGGACCTGGGAATTTCCTGGAATTACAGCTCATCTCCAGACTACAGAGGTCAGTTCGCCTGGAGAAAACAGATGTTTTGGAGGGTACACTCTATGGCATTGTACCACATTGTGGTCCCTGTCCTCTGTAGACTGCATCCCCAAATCTTCTGGAATTTCCAACCCAGATTTGACAACCCTTCCTCCACATTCCCTGCTGGTGGCCAGAAGGGACCTAGCAACCCTAATGCAGAGCCAGTCTAGTAAAATATCAAATTGGACAAGGCTAGTGTGGAACCCAGTTTTTGAACTTTCTCTATCCTAACATGTATTTCAGCCTCCCAAGTTCTGCCTCTCTTCTTTAGCTTCTCCCCAGAATGTGGCTAATTCTATATGGTCTGGAGCTGCCAGCTTCCACCAGCATAAACAAAATCCCAGGCAGTGAGCCCTGACCAGAATAGCCCAGGCTATCCTGATCTTGTCAGATCTCACAAGCTAAGCAGGGTTGACTCTGGCAAGTACTTGGATGGGAGACAGAGGCAGAGGCAGGCTTTCTGAATATTCTCCTGGCCCCCAGTAGGGGTCAGTCACCAGAGGTCACCATGACTTCCAGGTGCAGACACTCACACATACACACAATCCTGACACTGTTGTGAGCAACCTGTCCAAAGCCTCCCATATTCTTTGTATGCTGAAAAATCACTCTGTTTCTCTTCACTGTATGGTAGGACCTCCCAAGTGAAGGTTAGCCCCTCTCCTCCTGCCATCTTGGAAAGCCGTGCCATGTTGTCCCAACCGATTACCCCCACAAAATTGACTTCCTTATGGATAAAGACGAACTGATCTGTATCATATTGGTTGTGTCTGATCAAGATGAAGATGCATCTGCGTGACTGAGACTGTGATTATTTTTTGAGTCCAGGAGCATAAACTGTAAATGAGATTAGACAGCTTGTAAGATTGCCCATTTTCATTAGTTTTCATCAGCGTGAGAATGGAAGCAAGGCTGCCGCGTTCTCTCCCCCTCATTATCAGCTTTCCCATAAAGATGATATACATTTTAATGGCCCTTGTTTTCAAACACAATCCCACCCCGCTATATTACTTTGACCTTTCAAGATAATGTAGGAGATCTTTATTGATTTGTTATTGTTCCCTAACTGGGTTTTCAGAAACAAAGGAACTGGGAAGGGACCGTTACATAGAATACCGCCATGCTTTTTTTACAGCTTTCCATGGGAAAGATGCATGAAGCAAACACATAAGAACATAAGAACATAAGAACATAAGAACATAAGAGAAGCCATGTTGGATCAGGCCAACGGCCCATCAAGTCCAACACTCTGTGTCACACAGTGGCAAAAAATGTTATATACACACATACACTGTGGCTAATAGCCACTGATGGACCTGTGCTCCATACACTGTGGCTAATAGCCACTGATGGACCTGTGCTCCATACACTGTGGCTAATAGCCACTGATGGACCTGTGCTCCATATTTTTATCTCAACCCCTCTTGAAGGTGGCTATACTTGTGGCCGCCACCACCTCCTGTGGCAGTGAATTCCACATGTTAATCACCCTTTGGGTGAAGAAGTACTTCCTTTTATCCGTCTTAACCTGTCTGCTCAGCAATTTCATCGAATGCCCACGAGTTCTTGTATTGTGAGAAAGGGAGAAAAGTACTTCTTTCTCTACTTTCTCCATTCCATGCATTATCTTGTAAACCTCTATCATGTCACCCCGCAGTCGACGTTTCTCCAAGCTAAAGAGTCCCAAGTGTTTCAACCTTTCTTCATAGGGAAAGTGCTCCAGCCCTTTAATCATTCTAGTTGCCCTTCTCTGCACCTTCTCTAAAGCTATAATATCCTTTTTGAGGTGCGGCGACCAGAACTGCACACAGTACTCCAAATGAGACCGCACCATCGATTTATACAGGGGCATTATGATACTGGCTGATTTGTTTTCAATTCCCTTCCTAATAATTCCCAGCATGGCATTGGCCTTTTTTATTGCAAACGCACACTGTCTTGACACTTTCAGTGAGTTATCTATCATGACCCCAAGATCTCTCTCTTGATCAGTCTCTGCCAGTTCACACCCCATCAACTTGTATTTGTAGCTGGGATTCTTAGCCCCAATGTGCATTACTTTGCACTTGGCCACATTGAACCGCATCTGCCACGTTGACGCCCACTCACCCAGCCTCAACAGATCCCTTTGGAGTTCCTCACAATCCTCTCTGGTTCTCACCACCCTGAACAATTTAGTGTCATCCGCAAACTTGGCCACTTCACTGCTCACTCCGAACTCTAAATCATTTATGAACAAGTTAAAAAGCATGGGACCCAGTACCGAGCCCTGCGGCACCCCACTGCTTACCGTCCTCCACTGCGAAGACTGCCCATTTATACTCACTCTCTGCTTCCTATTACTCAGCCAGTTTTTGATCCACAAGAGGACCTGTCCTTTTACTCCATGATTCTCAAGCTTTCTAAGGAGCCTTTGATGAGGAACTTTATCAAAAGCTTTCTGGAAGTCAAGGTAAACAACATCTATCGGGTCTCCTTTGTCCACATGTTTGTTCACCCCCTCAAAGAAATGCAACAGGTTAGTGAGGCAAGATCTTCCCTTGCAGAACCCATGCTGAGTCTTCCTCAATAACCCGTGTTCATCAATGTGCCTACTCATTCTGTCCTTGATAATGGTTTCTACCAACTTTCCCGGTATTGAAGTCAGACTGACTGGCCTGTAGTTTCCCGGATCTCCTCTGGAACCTTTTTTAAAGATGGGGGTGACATTTGCTACCTTCCAGTCCTCAGGAATGGAGGCAGATTTCAATGAAAGATTACAGATTTTTGTTAGAAGATCCACAAGTTCAACTTTGAGTTCCTTCAGAACTCTCGGATGTATGCCATCCGGACCCGGTGACTTATTAGTTTTTAATTTGTCTATCAGTTGTAGGACCTCCTCATTTGTCACCTCAATCTGACTCAGGTCTTTCAACACCCCTTCCAAAATTAGTGGTTCTGGGGCGGGCAAAAAGTTCTCGTCTTCTACAGTGAAGACGGAGGCAAAAAATTCATTTAGCTTTTCAGCCATTTCCCTATCCTCCTTCAGTAATCCTTTTACCCCATGGTCATCCAAGGGCCCCACTGCCTCCCTGGCTGGTTTCCTACTTCTAATATATTTGAAGAAAGTTTTATTGTTGGTCTTTATGTTTTTTGCAATATGCTCCTCATAGTCCCTTTTTGCCTGCCTGATCACAGTCTTGCATTTGATTTGCCACAGCCTGTGTTCCCTTTTACTAATCTCACTTGGACTGGTTTTCCACCGCTTAAAGGAGTCCTTCTTACCTTTTACAGCTTCCATTACTTTATTTGTTAACCACGCAGGCCTTTTCTTATGCCTGTTTGTGCCTTTCCTAACTTGTGGTATGTATTTTATCTGAGCTTCTAGGATTATAGTTTTAAATAGCGTCCAAGCTTTCTCAAGGGTTTTGACCGTATGTACCTTTCCTTTCAGTTTCTTCCTCACATGCCTCCTCATCTCAGTGTATTTACCCCTTTTAAAGTTAAACGTGGTTGTGGTGGTCTTTTTGGACAACTCCCTATTTATACAAACGGTGAAATCAATAACATTATGGTCACTGCTCCCAAGCGGCGCAATCACTTTTACATCTCTCACCAAGTCTTGGGCATTACTTAGGACCAAATCCAGGATCGCCCCACCCCTGGTAGGTTCTGAGACCATCTGCTCCATAGCACAGTCATTGAGAGCATCAAGAAACTCAATCTCTTTCTCTCGACCAGAACACATATTGACCCAATCAATCTGCGGGTAGTTAAAATCACCTATTACAACACAGTTTTTACGTTTAGCCGCTATCTTTAAGCCTTCCATCATATTATAATCGTCCTCTCTCTTTTGATTTGGTGGGCGATAACAAACTCCCATAGTTAAATTTCCTTTTGGGCCCTCTATTTCAACCCAAAGCATTTCTAAAAGTGAATCTAATTCTCTGATCTCAGCCTTACTGGACCGTATATCCTCTCTGACATACAGAGCCACCCCACCTCCAACCCTTCCCTCCCTATCCTTCCGATATAGCTTATATCCAGGAATCACCGTGTCCCACTGATTCTCCTCATTCCACCAAGTTTCTGAAATTCCCACAATGTCTATGTTTTCTCCCAGCACTAAACATTCCAATTCACCAATTTTACTTTGAACACTTCTAGCATTTGCATACAAACATCTATAATTTCCCAGGCGAGCTAGGCCCGCCACCTTCCTCCTGCCGCCTCGAGACACTGGCAGACAGTCCATATTGTTTGTCACCTTCACAGTGGACAACTCCGGTCCGTTACCCGGTAGAAAAATAGCAGCTAACCCTTCATCTCTTTGAGACGAGTCCTCCCGAACCAGAGACATTTCATCTCCTGTCGGCTTTCCCCCAAGATTTAGTTTAAAAACTGCTCTGCCACCTTTTTGATTTTAAGCGCCAGCAGCCTGGTTCCATCCGGGGACAAGTGGAGACCGTCTCTTTTGTACAGCTCCCGCTTGTTCCAGAAAGCATCCCAGTGCCTAACAAACTTAAACCCTTCCTCCTTACACCATCGTCTCATCCACACATTGAGACTTCTAATTTGTGCCTGTCTCTCCTGCCCTGCACGTGGAACAGGTAGCACTTCCGAGAAGGCTACCTTGGAGGTCCTGGCCTTAAGTCTCCCGCATGCAAGCAGTAGATAATACCCTGAAATAAACTTATAAAGAAAGAGAGTATGAGAGAGTAGTTGTAAACACAAACCAATAATTTAATAAATAATTATATTATGCAGAAAATAAAATAAAGAACCTGCATTGGGCACCTGAGAATGAATTCTCTAAGTAATCACACACATATAAACACCACCCCCCCCGACCAGAGGGTACACTTACACGGGGGTGGAATTCTAGCAGGAGCTCCTTTGCATATTAGGCCACACCCTCCTGATGTAGCCAATTCTCCAAGAGCTTACAAGGCTCTTTTTTGTAAGCTCTTGGAGGATTGGCTACATCAGGGGGGATGTGGCCTAATATGCAAAGGAGCTCCTGCTAGAATTCCACCCCTGCACTTACAAAAGGTAAGAGGGAGGAAACTCTGAACTTTTAGGGAATGGACATATGACACTAAGCTTGAGGTCTGGGCAAACACAGTTGAGGTCCAAAGAGCAGAGTAAGGAGCAAGCTAAGCAAGGAGAACCTCCCCCCCGCCCCTTGCAGGGGTTCACAGCAAAAAATCCAGAGTTCTGGCCAACAGAGATCTGGATCAGGGATTTAAGGAACAATCTGGTGTATCACGGGATCCTTCTTTCATGGAGAGATGGGCTCCTTCTTTGATGAACGTACCCTATGGTAGATGGGATTCGGGCCATTCTGATTTTGGATCAGGTCAGGATAAAAAGTTTGAATCTCGCTGGCTAGCATAAAGTTAACTGTTGTCAAATTTTGGAAGGGAAAGTATCTTGATTTGGCTATTGTGAGCCAAATCTGCATGGGCACAAGGAGACCCAGGTGTGGCAATATGATCAACTGACTTTAATTAGGTTGAAGTGAGTCAGATCTGCAGAGACACGCACATGTGTCAAGATAGCTCCTGAAACAGGATGAAGTGTCATGGCTGTACCTCCTGAGTCCATACATTTCAGATCACCTTGGTTGTAAAAGAGGATGACCGATTTCCCACTCACCTTATATACCGCTCTCACATTTGTCTTCTCAGCGGGGCTTCCTTCCAGTTTCACACTATTTGCCGCAGGGCTGCAGCAAGCATTGGCGTTTTCATGCAACAAACAGAAACCACTAAAAAACAGTTTCTGTTTGCTGTGCGAAAACACTGATGCTTGCTGCAGCTCCGGGGCAGATGTTGGGGAATTGGAAGGAAGCCCCGCTGAGAAGATGAATGTGAGAGTGGCATAAGGTGAGTTGGAATTGGTCAGTGTCTATTAATGCAACAAAGCCCAAAACTGGGCGATTCCATTAACCAAAGGGGTGTCAGCTGGAGGAGGTGGTGGGATCCTCACAAAGCAACATCCTATGAGGAATTCAAATGGGTTTCCATATAAACTCAAAGACTCTTGGGCTCCTCTGAAGTAATCCTACTCCAGTGAATTGGAGGAAAGCTAGCATTAACTTTATTTGGGGGGAATAAGTGCTCTGGGACAGAAGCAAGTGGAAATCTGGCAGTGTATTGATGGGCACAGCAAGTGCTTAAAATGTGGAATTCTGAGCCACAGGCATGGACAGCTTTAAAAGGGGATTAAACAGGTTCACGGAGGAAAGTTCTATCGGTGGCTACCAGCCATGGTGACTAAGGGGAACTTCCACATTCAGAGTCAGGAAATATTTGAAACCCAGAGCCAGGAGGCAACATCAAGAGAAGGTTTGGTCTGGTAAGACCTCACATGGAGTATTGTGTTCAGTTTTGGGCACCACATTTTAAGAAGGATATAAACAAGCTGGAACGGGTCCAGAGGAGGGCAATGTAGATGGTGAGAGGTCTGGAGACCAAGTCCTATGAAGAAAGGTTGAAGGAGCTGGGCATGTTTAGCCTGGAGAGGATGTGGCTGAGAGGTGATATGATCACCATCTTCAAGTACTTGAAGGGCTGTCATATAGAGGATGGTGTGGAATTGTTCTCTGTGGCCCCAGAAGGTAGGACCAGAACCAATTAAATTAAAATTGAATTAAATCAATTAAATTAAAATTGAATTAAATCAATTAAAATTAAAATTGAATTAAATCAATTGAAATTACATCAAAAGAGTTTCCTGCTCAACTTTAGGAAGAACCTCCTGACCATTAGAGCAGTTCCTCAGTGGAACAGGCTTCCTCAGGAGGTGGTGGGCTCTCCTTCCTTGGAGGTTTTTAAACAGAGGCTAGATGGCCATCTGACAGCAATGAAGATCCTGTGAATTTAGGGGGAGGTACTTGTGAGTTTCCTGCACTGTGCAGGGGGTTGGACTAGATGACCCTGGAAGTTCCTTCCAACTCCTTGGTTCTATGATTCTAGCCCTGGAGTTGTCCCATCAGAGGAACTGGTTGGCAACTGTGTGAGACAGAATGCTGGGCTACATGGACTACCTGTTTGATCCAGCAAGGATCTTCTCATGTTCTTAAAATCCTCTTCTGAAGCCCCTCCTTTCTGTGCCCCTGCTTGAAGAGATAAGGTAGGTGCTGAAAAGAGCAGAGCTTTTTCCCCCCTGGTGACCCCCAATTGCATTTCCTGAAACCCACCCGAGTGACACAGATGGAATGGTTATGGAACAAAGACAGGGGAAAGAAAGGCCAACCCACTATCTATGAAGCCTACAGGGCAGAAGCAGGGTTTAAATGACAGCTGCACCGATTTAGATGAAACAATAATGTGAATGACTTTACCAGAACAGTTGGACAATGTTATCCGGTTCAGCTGGAACAACAGCGGTCACTGGAAGAGTTTTGCAAAGGCTGGAAAAATTGAAAGACACCTTCATTCTCAGAGGCAATGGGGTTGAATAGATTATTTCAATGGCCGCTTCCATCTCAGTTTCCATAGTTGCTTGAGAGTCAAGCGCTTTAACTCCCTAGGAAGAGTTCACAGCAATTAGCAGTGACAGTGTCAGGCCTGGCTTTGAAAACCTCTCTGTTAAACCCCTTCTGAAAATCCACCGAGTCATTTCAACCCAAAGGATGGCGAGTATTACAGTAGGGAGAGAAAGGCCCAATCAATCCCTAGGTCTGACAGCTATAAAAATAAATCTATGTGGGGTGGGGGGGAGGGAAGACGATGGAAATGATACTTTTTTTATTTCTTAAAAGGGCCACGGCAGAGAGTGAGATTAAGTTTCCAAAATGTAATGGATTATTAAACTGACAAAGCGTCTCTCGTCCTGCAGGCAAGAAACTGGAAGGTCCCACTTAAATCAGACTAATGGGGTAAAAATTTCCACACTGTGCACTATGTTGAACTTCACAGTGTGCTGAAATTAACTGCCAAAGGGAATAACTTTACTAAGGGAGGGGAAGAATTCTTACACTCTGTGCAAATGGATGGATCAAACAAAAACTACAGAACTGTACTTAGACATATTGTAAATTGAAAAATGCATTCTATTTCCATGTTATTACTGTAGTCTACTAACAAATACCTCATGTGCCTTGCCTATTCACAAGTGAAAGGAATGATCCACTAATATACATCTACACAGGGCTTTTTGTGAGCAGGAACGCACAGGAATGCAGTTCTGACTGACTTGGCATCAGGGGTGTGGCCTAATATGCAAATTAGTTCCTGCTGGGCTTTTTTGCAGAAAACAATGCATAGAACAATGATGATGTCAGGGGATGTGGCCTAAAATGCAAATGAGTTCCTGCTGGGCTTTTTCTACAAAAAAAGCCCTGCATCTGCACATTGCAAAGCATTACACCATATATCTCAGGTGCCATACTCTCTTTTGGCATTGATGCATAAAACAGTTTTTCTTATAAATATAACAGTGTCATGTTAAATCAACATTTGTGATTCTAGATGGTAACAGTGAAATAATAAAATATGAAAATTAGAAGTTCTTTCATCAGGCATTAAGATGGAAATAGCTTTTAGGCATATTACAGAAATTTAAAACGAAAAGTTTTGGCTCAGAACTAGGGCTGCCAACCTCCAGGTGGTATCTGGAAATTTCCTGGGATTGCAGCTGATCTCCAGACAACATAAATCAGTTTCCCTGGAGAAAATGGCCACCTTGGCAGGTGGGTTCTATGGCATTATACTATTATTATTTTATTATTATTATTAGTTTATTTATATTCTGCCCATTCCCCCATGGGGCTCAAGGCAGAGTACACCAATATAGATAATAATAAAATCACAACAAAATCAATTGCAATAACTAGTTAGTAGAGCAGGATGATATAGTAGGATGGTACAGTAGTGTGGTACCGCAGGGGAGGCCAACCAATCTCACACGTAGATGCCCGCCGTCTCATCCAAAAGCCTGGCGGAACAGCTCCATTTTGCAGGCGCTATGAAAAGCTAACAAGCCAGGTAGGGCCTGGATCTCCATAGGGAGCGGATTCCACCAGGTCCGGGCCAGGACCAAAAGGTCCTTGCCCTGGTAGAGGCAAAATGGGCATCTTTTGGGCCGGGGATGGTCAGAAGATCTTGGGAGGTCAAATGAAGTGATACCCCATCCTCGTCCCTCCCCTCTACAAACTCTGCGCTTCTCAGGCTCCCCCCCCCCCCGCCCCCCAAATCACCAGGTGTTTTCCAACCCGGAGCCAGCAATGCTACCCCATAATATTGGACCTTCATCCAATTCCATCAATTATGAAAGATTTGCTGAAAAGTTTTCCAACAAATCATTAAAAAAAAAAAAACTTCCCCACCACAGCAAGATAGGTAATTGGACATCTAGAGGTAGATAGAACATACAAAGCTGTCCTGTACTGGACCATTGGTTCCTATAGGCTAATTTGTCTGTTCTGACTGGCAGAAGATCTCCAGTGTGACAATGGGTGAGATCACAGGAGAGATTTGGCCCGACCTAGCCATGCCTCCCCTCTGGATTTTATATGCATGATCACATGCACACATCTGCCCCTTGAGTCCTGCCCATACATACCTCATCTTAGGATAGCCTGGGACTGGATTAATTAAGTATCGGGAAATTTGGCCCATGCCTCTCCCAACAGCAGGGTGGGGGCTTTGTGATTTTCATGGCATGTATCAAAGAACACCAGCTTTTTCAAAGTCATGATACTACCATGCCAAATTTTCCCACCCAGTCTGTTCTTCAACACTGGCTATCTACCATCATTGGCCTGGCTGAACCTAGAACCTCTTGTCATGAAATGTATGGGGTCTACTCCTCCCATAATATTGTCTACTCTCAAAAGCAGCAGTTTCTTGAGGTCAGATGATGATAACCAGGGGTGGAATTCTAGCAGGAGCTCCTTTGCATATTAGGCCACACACCCTTGATGTAGCCAATCCTCCAGGAGCTTACAAAAAAGAGCCTTGTAAGCTCTTGAAGGATTGGCTACATCAAGGGGTGAGGCCTAATATGCAAAGAAGCTCCTGCTAGAATTCCACCCCTGACGATAAACATATTTCACAACATCGTCTACCTGATCTCCTTCAATCTGAGATTGAATCTGGGGCCTTCTGCATGCCCATGTGCTCTTCCATTGAGCCGCAGTGTTGCCATTCATTAAAGAAAGCTGGTGGGAATTCATGGGGAGCTGGTAACTAATGCTGGAATGCAACTTTCATTTTGATTTAGAGCCAAGCGCATGCCCAATATTTTATCAATTAACTCTACAGAACAATTTAAATTTAAAGGAGGCAAGAAGATAGCATCATGGGCTATTGTTATTTTCAGAGGAGGCCCTATCACTAGACAAATTAGGCATTTGCCTAGGGCACCGGGCTGCGGTGGTGCTGAATTGGGCCCCCCCTGGTGCCCTAGGAGACTGCTCTGGGAGCCCCTGCCCTGCTCTGTCCGTGCCCACTGCCCTCTTCCACAGTGCCGTGCCCGTAGGGTTGCCAATCCCCAGGTGGGGGCAGGGGATCCCCCAGTTTGGAGACCCTCCCCCTGCTTCAGGGTCTTCAGAAAGCAGGGGGAGGGGAGGGAAATGTCTGCTGGGAACTCTATTATTCCCTATGAAGATTTATTCCCATAGAAAATTATGGAAATTGATCTGCGGGTATCTGGGACTCTGGGGGGGGGGCTGTTTTTTGGGGTAGAGGCACCAAATTTTCAGTATAGCATCTAGTGCCTCTCCTCAAAATACCCCCCAAGTTTCAAAAAGATTGAACGAGGGGGTCCAATTCTATGAGCCTCAAAAGAAGGTGCCTTTATCCATTATTTCCTATGGAAGGAAGGAATTGAAAAGGTGTGCCGTCCCTTTAAATGTGATGGCCAGAACTCCCTTGAAGTTCATTTATGCTTGTCACACCCTTGCTCCTGGCTCCGCCCCTAATGTCTCCTGGCTCCACCCCCAAAGTCCCCAGATATTTCTTGAATTGGACTTGGCAACCCTGCGTGCCCCGCTGCCCATACCCTTCGGGCCCCCTGGGGGTGCATGTGGCAAAGTAGGGTGGGGAGTGCGCCTGGGTGGCTCCCAGCCTCTGTTTTGGGGTGCTCTCTTTAAGCACCACAGAGAGTTCGCACACCTGCATGCTGGCTTCAGTCCACCTCCCTTCTGGAACTGGAAGGGAGGTGAAGCAAAGCCAGCTGGCTGGCATGCAACTTCTCTGCAGTGAGTACCACAGACAGAGGCTGGGAGCTGCCCGGGAACCCTCCCTGCCCTACTTTGTTGCGCACACCCCCAGAGGGTGGAAGGGCATGGTGTGCGGCAGGGCATGATGCCACTCTGGAGGGCAGAGGATGGGGGAGGTGGCAGGCTTCCTGGGGGGGGGGCATACACCCTAGGGCTGTCCTGGGTGTTGTTGTTGTTGTGCTGCTATGTAAGCATATGCTCTGACCTGGATGGCCCTTGCTAGCTTGATCTTGTCAGATCTCTGAAGCTAAGCAGGACTGGCCCAGGTTGGTATTTGGATGGGAGAGACCACCAAGGAATACCAGAGTCACTATGTAGAGGTGAGCAATGGCAAACCACCTGTGAATGTCTCTTGCCCTCAAAACATATGGCATCACCATAAGTCAGTTGTGGCTTGACGGGGGGGGGGGGGGGGATTAATTGTACAAATTGATCTCAATTATTTTGTCTCTGACTGTAATCCATTTTCTTCAACATGTGCAGGGGTGGAATTCTAGCAGGAGCTCCTTTGCATATTAGGCCACACACCCCTGATGTAGCCAATCCTCGAAGAGCTCACAAGGCTATTTTTATAAGCTCTTGGAGGATTGGCTACATCAGGGGTGTGCGGCCTAATATGCAAAGGAGCCCCTACTAGAATTCCACCCCTGAACATGTGCATGCACAGGCATACGTGGGACATCTGATGGACGCCACAGTACAGAAGGCCTGGAGATACTTGCAGAAATCCCCAAAACTACATCAAATTGACAGCCTTTCAAAGCAAGAGAAAAGTGCATCATGCCTTATTTATGTTAATGAAGTCTTTTAGACCTGGCCAAATCCATGTTGACTTCACAGAAACAGAGCAAATCAGAAGATGATCTGACTGGCCACCTAATTGGCAGGTTCTACCAGCTTCCTTCTCTTGGATTTTTAATATCATGCCACTTTATTCAAACAAAGATATTTATTAATCTTAATCCATATTTAATAGTGTTATGAAATATTAATACTGCTGTACGTGGTTGCTTTCATCATCTGGAGCATCCAAACACATTCATTTCTATTTCCCCCCTCCCTACTTTTATACTCATTCACTGTGAAAATGTGAGTTTATTCTAAAGAAGGAGGGACAACAACAAGGTAGTGCGAGCAAAAGAAGAAGAAAATGGTCGGATGAAACATTGGAAGCGTTTAAGCTTGAAGTTGCCAACTAATTTTTCATAGAACCTTTTTTAATTACTAGATAATGAACCACATTACAATAATTGTATCATTAATCCTCACAGACCTCTCCCTGAGTGAAGGTCATTATTATTAACCCTTTTATGGGTTTGAGATGAATTTTCAGGACTCTGAAACATGGTTTCATTTCTGGCTGTGAAGCAGAACAAAATGGCTGCCCTGAAATTTTTGATCAGATGCTTGTGAGATTTCAGGCTCACTTTCTCACCATCCTGTAGCATTATCTAAGGATACTTATCCATATTTAGCTGGTATTTTGATTTAGAGCATGTTCAGTACTCCATGACTGACACTGCTTTATCTCTCCTTGTCATCTTACGACTTATCTAAATGGTGAAAGATACACAAGGAGATCTCCAAAGTGCTTTGTTCTTGATAGTTACCAGCAGTGAAGTCCCAATTCAAGTCAGGGCTAATAAGAGCCCTGCTGGATCAGATCAGTGGTCCATCCAGTCCAACATCCTGTCTAAAATGGTCGAAATGGGGGATTTACCAGGAGACAGAGCCAGGTCCAAGATACATTGTTAACAAAGTGGCAATATCACTTCCGGCATGCACCGGAAATGACATCATTGTGTTGGCAACACGATGACTTCTACCATAGAGTTTTTTGTCCAAATACCAGAGGGTCACTACAACACCAGAGTGTGATGACATCATTTCCAATGCATACCAGAAGTGATATAGCCACCTTTCTGATGACATCACCTGGGCCTACCTCCTACTCCTGGTAAGTTGTCCAAACCCCCTTCAGTTTCCAGGAGGAGCCTGGCAACCCTCGTTCAGCCCCTGTAGTTTTCAGAAGTGGCTGAAAGGGATGGAGTTGGCGATGGCTGTTGGTATACGCCATATTCTGAGACAAGAAATCATGTTATTAAAGGCCTGTTGAACATCCATTCTCCCCCCCGCCCCCCATCAGATATAGCATCTTTATTGCACAGAGGTCTCACTACACATTGTTGGCTTCATGATTGCTTAAATCTCTCTCTGTATCTGCAGGGCTTTTTGTAGAAAAAGCTCAGGAGGAACGTATTTGCATATTAGGCCACACCCCCTGCCATCACCTTTGTTCCACACAAGCCCAGCAGGGACTCATTTGCATACTATGCCACACACTCTGACATCGCCAGGGCTTTTGTAGAAAAAGCCCAGCAGGATCTAATTTGTATATTAGGCCACACTGACACCAAGCCAGCCAGAACTCTGTTCCTGTGTGTTTCTGCTAAAAAAAGCCCTGTGTATATGACTGCTTGCTGTGCCCAGCAATTCGTGAGCTTGAGTGTCTTGTGTCTTACTGACTGCAGTGCACACAATGTGTGCATCTCTGTGTTACTGATAGGAATGCACATAGGCTTTCTGCCTTGTTACCTTTTCTGCCCTGTAATGCCAAATGCCAGTCTCTGCCTGTTATGCCTGGCTGCCTGTTCCCTTGGGGGTTGTGTGGTAATAATCCTCCCACATTCAGCAACAGTCAGTACGGTTTTGAAAAGAATTTTTGATTTTTTTTATTTATTAAAATATTTATATCCCCTACACTTTGAAATGTACCCAAGGCAGCAGAGACTTTGCGCTAACAGCAATATAACTGTGCCCTTTCTGTTTTGATTCTTGATTTTGTTATGTTGTCGTCATTCTGAGCATTTTAGTACCATGGGGCTGGTGTGCTGAATCTGTTTCTTTTACACCATGTATATATTCTGTCCCCTTTATATTCCAAGAGCTGCCTTCAAAACATTGAAAAACGTGTATGTGTTCTTGGGGGACGGGGATCCAATGCCAGGGAACAGCAAATGGTGCAACCACAGGTTTCACTTGCACGAAGAAGCAGCAAAATCAAACTTGAACTTTCTGAGCTGAACCGAAAGAAACGAGAAATGTGACGGCAGCCTACCATGAAGTTAGCAGAGCCGTAGAACTTTCCATTCCACAGATCTTCAGGTAAAGAAGCTAGCCTCTCTCCAACAGAAAGACTACCCACTCACTAAAGTCTTGCTTCAATGGAGGCAGGAAAAATGCTCATCCATCAGTCTCCAGGAAGGGGGGGGGGGGCATTGGTTTTTCCTCCCTATCTTCCATTCTCCCACTGTTCAGCAACTTGCCCCTGCCTTCCCTGTATCTTTTATCTGAGTGCCTTCCTTTTCTACCTGCACTACCATTTTAATGCTGTTTGGCCCATCCAGGGTTTTGTTTATACAGCAAGGTTGACAACTTTGGGTTGAGAAATTCCTGGAGATTTGAGAGGAGATGGCAGGGCTGGCCCTGCCAGGCCACTAGGCAAACTAGGTGATTGCCTAGGGCACAGGTCTTCTGGGGGCACTGAATTGGGCCTTTCATTTTTCCCACAATTCATCTGTTTTTGAAAACTGGTTATCTGTAAGGGGGGAGGCTGTGAGAACCAGAAGTTAGCCTTGCCTAGGGTGCCAGTCTAAGGCCAGCCCTACGGATAGGGTTGCCAATCCCCAGGTAGGGGCAGGGGATCCCCCAGTTTGGAGGCCTCCCCTTGCTTCAGGGTTATCAGAAAGCAGGGGGGGATGTCAGCAGGGCACTTCATTATTCCTTATGGAGACTGATTCCCATTGGATATAATGGATAATTGATCCACAGATATCTGGGGCTTGTAGGGGGGCCTGTTTTTTTATATATATAGGGGCACCAAATTTTCTGCATAGCATCTGGTGCCTATCCTCAAAAAATCCCCCAAGTTTCAAAAAGATTGGACTAGCCCCCAAAGTAGATGCCCCTATCCTTCATTTTTTTCCAATTAAAGGGAAGGTATTTAAAAGGTGTGCAGTTCTTTTAAATGTGATGGCCAGAACTCCCTTTGGAGATCAATTGTGCTTGTCACACCCTTGCTCCTGACTCCACCCCCAATGTCTCCTGGCTCCATATTTCTTGATTTGGACTTGACAACCCTCGCTATGGGAGAGAGCTCAGCAGGGAAATAATTCTAGAGTCCACCCCCCAAACCTGACATTTTTTCCAGGGGAACTGATCCTTGTAATCTGGAGATCAGTTGTGTCTCTGGGAAAATTCAGTGCCAACAGGAGGCTGGAAACTCTAACTGCAGAGTGAATTAAGTGTATTCACTTGTCTTAGTTTCCAGGAGGAGGAGAAATATGGCTGATGAAATAATTTAAGACACCTGCGGGAACCTCTTATGTACCCCACAAAAAAAAAAACCCATCTGGAAAAGTCAGGGTAAAACTGAATTCAGTGTAATGAACGCTTCTCGTCTTTCATCTGTACTGCTTAGCTCCCATGTGTCCTCTAGATGAAAAGCAGCCACTGGATACTCCTGAAATCAAAGTATATTGTGCTAATTCACATGGCTGAGAAGTTTATATAAAGGTATCATGAAATATATTGCTAGAAATGCAACTGGGTCTAGAATATGTCTGCACATACACCAACATCTGATCTACAAGCCTAATCCCTGATGTTCATGGATTTTCTTTCAGAGTTCAGTGGGAAAGAAAATATACTTTGTGCCCAGAGCTGCTAGCCTTCTGGTGGCAACTGTGAGCCGACACTTTTCCAGAGACTCACTGTAATGGCGTCCTACGACATCATGACATCACTTCCATCCACATGGCCACAAGTGAAGTCACTGCATTGCCAGCTGCTCTAGGATTTACTTGAAGCATCACAATGTCATTTTTGGCCACATAACTGGAATTGGTGTCACTGTGTCATCAGTCACTCAAAACTTTATGGTTTTAGGTGAATCCTGGAGCATTTAGATACATGGTGACATCACATTCAGTTACACAGCAAAAAGGATGTCTTGACATCACAGACAGTGTTCCAGCCTTGTAGGTAGAACCCAGCTGAGGTGTGCCATTACCAACTGATGCTAGGCCTGAAATTGGGTAATTTCTAACACAGGATATATTTAAGGTATTACAGGACCACATTGTAGTGAAAGATTAACACCTACTCTTCTGGAACTCATGTCAAACAACTGATTAGAGCCGCAATAAACTGACTGACTGACTGATTATTCTGAAGAGTTTAAACATTAAAAGTTTAGCTCCGGAATCTGAAGCCTATGGCTCTAGAGTCAAATGTGACTGTCAAGTTGCAACGGACTCATGATCACTCCCAATCATGAATCATTCCAGGAAAGAGACGAGCAGAAGTAGATTACCACTGCTGTCCTCAACACAGCAACCCCTGTCTTCCTTGGTGGTCTCCCATCCAAGTACTAACCATGGCCAACCCACGTCTCCCAAGCAGTGTTCCCTCTAAACTGAGTCAGTGTGAGCTAGCTCACAGATTTTTAGCCTCCAGCTCACACATTTTTGTCTTCGCTCAGGAAGGATGACCCCAGAGCAAGCTAAATTATGCAGTAGCTTACAACTTTAATGCCAGTAGCTCATAAAGTTGAATTTTTGCTCGCAAGACTCCACAGCTTAGAGGGACTATTGCTCCTGAGCTCTGACAAGCTTGGAGTACCCTGGGCTATTGGGACTGCTAAGGCTGTGCACAGAACTAAATATGGCTCAATTTTTAAATAAATAAAATCTTTACATTTAAGGTATATTAGAGGTGAAGGCGGGATGATACAATAACTGGGATGTGAAGGAAATATATCATTTGATCTTCACAACAACCCTGTGAGGTATGTTGGATTGAAAGAGAGTGACTAGTTCAGGGTCACCTAGCAGACTTTCATAGCTGAACGCAGATTTCAACCTGGGTCTAAACTGCTTAGGTCTCCAGATGCTATTTGATAAATGGGCAAACCCCCCCCCCCCCCCATTTCAGTGGGTGGCTTTCTAATGACTTAATCTCAGTTGTTTCTATGTTTCACTAGCATGTTTAACTCATTTGAAGTCATCAAGCCGGTAGCCTTAAGACCAACTCCAAAAGGGTCGAGGGAAATATGCCAAGCGGTTTTCAAAGTCCTCCACGAGAAAAAGGAATGGTGACATTATCATTTGATCCAGAATATTTATGCTGACACCTTACAAAATACCCAATAAAAGTGTCTCATGGAATGCAGATTGTTTTGGTGATTTATCCGAGCAATATCCACATACATCATGTGCTTCGTGTGTTTCAGTATTAATGCCTCAATAAAGCATGTCACTCCTCATGTGAAGCTCTCCTTCTCACTCAGGCAGTGAAACTTTGATAGTTTTGACACAAATGAACTCTGACAGGAGAGAGGCTATACGGAAGACTGACGCTAGTCATTCCGGAATTGATACATTACCCCTCAGGTCTTGACAGGGAATGTAAAAGCAACTATTATGGCAATATAACCAGCCCATTAAAGAGTCCTGGAAACTTGTTGTTTTTGAGAGATTTTTTTTCTCTAAAAAATGAACAGGTTTTATATTTTCTTAAATGGTAAAGAAGATGTTTCTAAGAGAAGGGCAGACATTCTCTCTCTGACCCTTCTGAGGTTACTCTTTGTGAATACTGCTAGGGCGACAATCTTATATGCAACACACTGTAGTATTTGACAGCACTGACAGTAACCAGATGGAAAGGGCTGTTGAGTTGTAGCCTATCTATGACAATCTCTCTAGGGCTTTCCAAGCAAAATATTTCTACATAGCCGCCCTGGACTTCTGTGGTGGCCTCCAGTCCAAGTACTTACCAGGGCTGAACTCGGTTAGCTTCTGAAATCTAGAATCACAGTGTTGGAAGATGTCATACAAGCCATCTAGTCCAACTAATATCCCCTTGAAGCTGTGAGTCTTGTGAGCAAAAATTCTACTTTGTGAGCTATTGGCGTTAGACGTTGTGAGCTACTGCATAAATTAGTTTGTTCCAGGGCCATTTTTCCTGAGCTAAGACAAAAATGCTCAAGCTGGAGGCTAAAAAACTGTGAGCTAGGCCACACTGACTCAGCTTAGAGTCCAACCCCCTTCTCAGTGCAGGATCAGCCTAAAGCATCCCTGACAAGTGTTTATCCAGCCACTGCTTAAAGACTGCCAGTGAGGGGGAGCTCGCCGCTTCCTTCGGCAGCTGATACCACTGCAGAACTACTCTTACTGTACTTCCACCCCCCCCCAAAAAAAAAAATATCCAGCCAGTATCTTTCTGCTTGTAATTTAAACCCATTGTTGTGAGATTTATCCTCTGCTGCCAACAGAAAAAGCTCCCTGCCCTCCTCTAAGCGACAGCATTTCAAATACTTAAAGAGATCGGACCACAGATTACCCTGGGCCTTAAAAGATAACCCATTGTAAGCTGGGGCAGACAGCTTTACAGAAGGGTGGCTAACAAATATGAACAAGCAAAGGAGAAGGAGAAAACAGACACAAAGGGAAATGTACTTAGAATGCCTCAAAGATCGAGAGACAGCAAGTAAAGACTATATCAAAAATATCTTTATTATATACTGTATACAATAATTTAATTAAAAACATATAGCCTGAATATTAGGCTGCATTAAATCAGTTTTACATAAGCTGTTATAAATCCTACATACAAAGTTGATGACAAATACCAAATGACCAACAGAAACCATACATGTTTCAACCTAAAAGGCCCTCTTCAGTTGTCAGTAGTACATAAAATTTCATGATTTAGCTGACCTGATTATGATAAATGTATCACTATATTTATTGCTAGTTGATGACACACAAATCCATAAATACTTGACATTCTGTACCAGATTATAGTATCAATGGGCAATTTATGTGTAAACTAGAGTTGCCAGGTCTTACCTGGCTGCTGGTGGGGGCCTTTTATTGCATGCACGCAGTACGATGACATCACCTGGAAGTACCGTCATAATGCCAAGCATGTCACACTGGGGTGCTCTAGCATTTGAGTAAGAACTCTATGGCACCATAGAGTTTTTACACCATAGAGTTTTTAACCCAAATGCTAGAGCATCCCCTTTTGTAACATCCCTGGTGTGATGATGTCACTTCTGAGTGACATCATCATGCCAGGCACATCAGGTAATGATGGAGCTCTTTGTGGGTGGGGCTCTCTCCGCCACTCATCTCCATGCTGGCAGGTTGGAGGCCCTGAAATCAGAGGAACCCCTGCTGGGTGTGGGGGAATAAGAACCCTAGTGTAAGCATAGTTACCATGTGACAGGACCCAGGGTTTGTTTTATAAATTAATATCTAACCATACAATATATAAGATAATGCCACCTGGTTATATACTATTTTCCAGATGAGTTTCAAAAACTGTTACTTACTACTGACCACTGAAGAAGGTCTTTGAGACCGAAACATGTATAGTCTTGTGTTGGTCATTTATCGTCAGCTTTGTATGAAGGATTCAAAAAAGCTTGTTTAAAATTGAATCTCAGTTACTTTTAATGCCGTCTGATATTCAGGCCCTATGATTTCAATTACATTATTGCGTATCCTATATAATAAATGTATTCCTTTTGATAAAAAATCTTGTTTGCTCTGACTAACAAATGTGATCAGTGATGGATATTACCTATTTATCTATCCATGCAATTGATGAAGAAGATTGGGGGAATAATGGCTGCTGTACCCTAGATTTGGTTCAGGAAGACCAATAAACTAGAACTTGCTTCGTCCACTAAAGCATATCCATAGCCACAAAATCACCAAGGCAGGAAATGCTATACTGTTACATTTAATTTGTCATAGACCATTTCAGGCCTAGTTGTCTCATTTCTCCAATTAATATCCACTTACCCAGCCAAGGAGTAAGCAGTTAATATTACACTATACATAATATATTAGGTATAGTGCCAGAATTAATTGCACACAGTTCACAGCTATTGTCATTAATATAATTAGGGCCAATTTCATTTTCCTAATGAGATCCTCCTTAAAGAGGCTGGGGAAACCTCTGATGATATTTTAGGCACCATGCTCAAGCATATCTAGTATGAAAATCCAAAAGAAGATTTGCCAGTCAAAAGAAGAAAGAGAAAGGAATATATGAATTTTGCTGCATTTCAATATTGTGATCCTGCCACTGTAATACTACTGACTTTCCCTATGGAAATGACCATAGATGACATTTTCTAACCCTTCAGAGGATAGGTGCAATTGGCAAGAGAATATTCAGTAACATTTTTAAAGCTTTGAGGGCCTAGTGGAGCTAGAATATTCATTTCATTTTTAAAAATCTTTTTACTGCAGTTCGACAAAGCCACTAGGGGTACAGTGAAGGCAGAGTACAGCAGACATACAGACATTCTTTCTAGTTTGGGGCCACTTGCCATCCTTTTTTTAGCAACAGTTTTAAAGGAAACAATCCATATCTGTGATCATCTTTAACTAGGAGGCTGAAGAATACGTTTCCCCAGGGGTGGAATTCTAGCAGGAGCTCCTTTGCATATTGGGCCACACCCCCTGATATAGCCAATCCTTCAAGAGCTTACAAGACTCTTTTTTGTAAGCTCTTAGAGGATTGACTAAATCAGAGGTGTGTGGCCTAACATGCAAAGGAGCTCCTGTTAGAATTCCACCCCTGCATTTCCCTATCATGAGTTGATCTATGCTCATCAATCAACATGGTGTGCCTTCATTTCTCTCTCTCACACAGCAATTCTTCTAAGATTTCCCCTCCCCCTGGGCTGTCCCGCCCACTAGGCAAATAAGGCATTTGCCGAGGATGCTGGGAGGGGGGGCACTGAATTGGGCTCCCCCCCCCCGCCCCAGCACCCAAGACAAATGCCTAATTGGTTTTCCATGATTGCTGGCATGTGGTGGCAATTAGGCAGTGGCAATTAGGTAGTGGTGGTGGCTGCAGGCAGGCCACGCCCCCCCTTCCGGGCACTTAGAGGACCGACGCCAGCCTCCTGCTTACCAGCTTTGGCCAGCATCTCAGCGAAGCATACTGTCTTAATAGAGATCAGGAAGTCCTGTTCTGGAAGGGAGCGGGGAGTGAAGCCTCTTCCTGATCTCTATTAAAAGAACATGATGCCCACCAAAGTGGGAAAGCAGGAGACTAATGTTGCTCCTCAAAGCGTGCCAGGGAAAGGAAGGTGGTGCCACAGTGAAGAGGGGAGGGGGACAGCCCAGGGGTGTTCCTGCAGAGGGGGACAGCGGCCAGTCAGTCCACTTGGGGAGCCACGCACCTTAGGGCTGGCCCTACCTCCCCCTTTCCACCCTCTCATAGAATCATGGAGTTGGAACTAACCTCCAGGGTCATCTAGTGCAGGGGTCCCCAACTCCTGGGCTGTGGATTGCTACCAGGCCGCGGCCTGTTCGCAACTGATCTAGTGCATCCCCCTGCACAATGCAGGAAATTCACAAGTGCTTTCCTCTAAGTTCACAGGATCTTCATTGCTGTCAGATGGCCATCTAGCCTCTGTTTAAAAACCTCAAAGGAAGGAGAGCTTGCCACCTCCCAAGAAAGCCTGTTCCACTGAGGAACCTCTCTAACTGTCAGGAAGTCCTTCCTAATGTTGAGCCAGACACTCTTTTAATGTCAACCCATTCATTCTGGCCCTACCTTCTGGGGCAACAGAAAACAATTCCCAACTATCCTTAATATGACAACCCTTCAAGTACTTTAATATGGTGATCGTATCACCTCTCGGACACCTCTCCAGGCCAAACATACCCAGCTCCTTCAACCTTTCCTCATAGGACTTGGTCTCTAGACCCCTAACCATCTTTGTTGCCCTACTCTAAACCCGTTCCAGCTTGTCTACATCTCTCTTAAACGGTCGTGCCCCAACGCTCTAGATGAAGTCTAACCAGATCAGAATAAAGCAATACCATCACTTCATGCAATCTGGACACTATGCTTCTGTTAATACATCCTAAAATTGCATTTGCCTTTTTAGCCACTGCATCACACTGTTGACTCATGTTCAGCATATGGTCCACTACCCAGGCTAGGGAGTTAAAATGTATTTAATAGGAGAATAGAAAAAAAAAACTCCAAGCCAAGTTACTGTTTCCCAAGAATCTATCAAAGTAGTGAAATAGTGACACCCCCACCCCCCAAACACACACTTTACATGCATTGTAACCTGTATTAACCTGTTTGTTTGTCTGTTTGGGTTTTTTTTCCAATGAAAGTCACATCTGACTTATGGTAACCCCGGGTGAGGTTTTGAAGGCAAGAGATATTCAGAGGTGGTTTGCCATTGCATGCTTCTGCATCACATCCCTGGTATTCCCTGGAGGTCTCCTATACAAATACTGGCCAAGGCCAATCCTGATTATCTTCTGAGATCTGATGAGATCCAGGTCAGGGTACGAATCTATCTTAGAGGTTATAAGTGTGGAACTTAAGGAAATTAAGGCAAATGCCTTAATTTCACTTTATATCTCATGCTGCAGAATTTCCACTGAATAAACTACTGTGAGGTGACGCCTGCTGGTTTAGGAGACTTTATAAAGGGATTAGGCAGATTCATGAAGTTGGGAAGGTCCATGAATGGCCATCAACTATGATGACTAAATAAAACCTCCATGTTCAGGGCAGTATATTGTAGAATGTCAGTTGAGGGGGGTAGCTTTTGGGAGTGGCCAGTGCCTTTATTCCCTGCTGATGGGACTCCCAAAAGAATCTGGCTGACTAGTGTGGGAAATACACACACTAGTCAGTATTGATCCACAGGAACCTTTGTATTGATCCATCATGCCTCCTATTTTATTCTTATGAGAGGTACAGAATATGTAGTTATCCTATCCTCATTTTTACAGAAGGATTAAAAATTCAGTGATCCCATTATTTCCTCTGCAACTTTAAATGTGTCCCCGACAAAGAAACTGGAAAAGGAAAGAAATAAACTGCAGCGTTTTAAGACTGAGGAAGTATATTCTGTACATACTCTGAACTCTTTTCCTTTGAGGACTCAGCCTGTAGTAAAAGCAAACTCTAGGTTACTGAATAACTAGAAAAGAGAAATTCTAGAAGGATACTGATATCTGTCTGTTGTGGCAAAACCAAAAAAGAAGTCTTGTACCATCATAAATAACATGTATTGTTATTTCAACTTTCATGGGTCCTTTCTGCCCCCTGACACCACCATTGTTTCACAAAGGGCTTTTTTTTGTAGAAAAAGTCCAGCAGGAATTTATTTGCATATTAGACCACACCTCCTGGCACCAAGCCAACTGGAACTGTGTTCCTGTGCATTCCAGAAAGAAAGAAAGAAAGAAAGAAAGAAAGAAAGAAAGAAAGAAAGAAAGAAAGAAAGAAAGAAAGAAAGAAAGAAAGAAAGAAAGAAAGAAAGAAAGAAAGAAAGAAAGAAAGAAAGAAAGAAAGAAAGAAAGAAAGAAAGAAAGAAGCCTTGCTGACAAGTATTTGGATGGAGATCTACACGTAATACCAGGGGCATGATGTGGAGGCAGCCAATGGCATACCACCTCTGAAGGTCTCTTGCCTTGAAAAGCCCACCCGGAGTCTCCATAAATCAGCTGTGACTTGCCGGCACCTTCCACCACCAAAGGGTGCCACAAAACAAGCATAGATGTCAAATTAAACAGGAATAATCCATGCCAGTCCAATCGGAGTAAAATTCTCTTCCTTTAATGGGTTGCTATCTCACTGATGTCACTATGAGAGACATTTACCCTCGCTCACTGCAAAAATATATTACATTACTTAATCCATTCCTGTCAGCAGATAATACCATCCAGAAATGCTGATTAGTTTTAGATTAAGCCTGACATTCTGCAATGTTTGTCTGATCCTATTTTTGTCCTAAATAAATTCTGTGGGTGTTCTCTGAGAAGCCTAAAAGTGGATTCCTATTCATAAAATATCCTAAACTTGAATGTTTTTGGTCATTTTCTTCATGCCATTAACGACCTTTATTGATGTGTCTGCATTTTTTTCTATTACATTATGCATTATCTCTGGTCAACACCAGTTTTCTTTTCTCCTTTTTTCTCAGTAGAGTGACATTTTAGTTTCCTCCCTATACATTTTACATGTCAAGAGCTTTAAAAAACTGAATCAGTTTGGGGATAGTATTTTGCTTCTGGAAAGCTTTGATGATAGTGAGGACATGGGTAAATTTTAGGGATGCCAGCCTCCAGGTGGGACCTGGGGATCCTGCAGAATTACAGCTTATTTCCAGACAGCAGAGATCAGTCCCCTTGGAGAACATGGCTGCTTTGGAAGGTAGACGCTAGGGCATTGTTCCCCCACTGAGGTCCCTGTCCTTCTCAAATTCCATTCCCAAATCTCTGGAACTTTTCCCAACCTGGAGCTGGCAACTCTATCCCACCACCCCTTGTCAATGAATATTGTAGTTTTGTTCTCTGAATTTGAACCTGTAACGTCTGTGTGTGTTTGTGTTTTAATCAGGGCTTTTTTTGAGCAAGAACGCACAGGAAAGCAGTTCCGTCTGGCTTGGCATCCAGGGGTGTGGCCTAAAATGCAAATGAGTCCTTGCTGGGCTTTTTGTAGAACAATGGTGATGTCAGGGGGTGTGGCCTAATGTGCAAATGAGTTCCTGCTGGGCTTTTTCTACAAAGAAAGCCTTAGTTTTAGTACTCTTCCTTCACTCATATAGAAATTAGACTAAACTTTTCTGAGGAGGAAGATACAGATCAGAACAGATCAGGGCTTTTTTTGTAGCAGGAATTCCTTTGCATATTAGGCCACACACCCCTGATGTAGCCAATCCTCCAAGAAAGTAGCTCCCAACCTTTTTGGCACCAGGGACCAGTTTCAAGGAAGACAATTTTTCCATGGAATGGGGGGGGGGCAGCGCCAGGTTTTCTGCTGCCCCAGGCTGCCCCCCGCTCCTGCCCTGTCCCTGCCCCCTATGGAGGGAGGGTTGCCAAGTCCAATTCAAGAAATATCTGGGAACTTTGGGGGTGGAAACAGGAGACATTGGGGGTGGAGCTAGGAGACATTGGGGGTGGAGCCAGGAACAAGGATGTGACAAACATAATTGAACTCCAAAGGGAGTTCTGGCCATCACCTTTAAAGGGACAACACACCTTTTAAATGCCTTCCCTCCTTTAGAAATAATGAAGGATGGGGCACCTCCTTTTGGGGCTCATAGAATTGGAATCCCTGCTCCAATCCTTTTGAAACCTGGAGGGTGTTTTGGGGAGAGGCACAGGAAGCTATGCTGCAAATATGGTGCATCTATCTCAAAACACAGCCCCCCCCCCCTGAGCCCCAGATACCCACGGATCTATTCTCCTTTATTCCCTATGGGAACCGATCTTCATAGCAAATAATGGAATGTGCAGCAGGCATTCCCCTGCCCTCCGCCTGCTTTCTGATGACCCTGAAGTGGGTGGAGGCCCTCCAAACTGGGGGATCCCTTGCCCCCACCTGGGGATTGGCAGCCCTAGGGGGTCTTTAAATGGAGGGGGGAGATTGAGGCTGTTTCTGCCGCCTCCCTGCTAGGTGGCCAGGTGGCAGAAGGCCAATCTGCCTCCCCCTCCTATTTATAGACCCCCCCCCGAGGCTGTATTGCCTCTTTCATCTGCCCAGGTCCCAGGCAGGTAGGGGTGGTGAAGCGTGTCTGCCTTGCTTTGCAGTCCGGTTGCTAGCAGGCCATGGACCAGTACCCATTCCACGGCCCAGTGGTGGGGGACCACTGCTCTAAGAGCTTACAGGGCTCTTAGAACAGGGCCTAATGTAAGCTCCAGGAGGACTGGCTACATCAGAGGTGTGTGGCCTAATATGCAAAGGAGTTCCTGCTACAAAAAAAGCCCTGGGCATCCTAAAGATATATGGTTCTAAGTCTCTTGTCTCCTGTGGAGTAAGCAGCGTCTCTCTGCACCCTTACCTTGAAAGATCTGCCACATGCAGCCTGTTGAATCACAGGATATTAAAAATGTAAAATGCAGTTTAAGTCTTTGTTAGTCATTTCCATATGATATAGGCAAACTTCTAAAGAATGGCCATTCTTTTAAATATTTGCTGCTTCAATGAAATCCCGATTCAATTTTCCTGGCATTTAGGCCCATCGGTATATTTCCCATTAGTACTTTTATAAGACTGTTTGCAAGAGAGACATCCAACACTTTATTCACACCTTATCCAGCTGCAGCCCAGTGCTCCTTGCCAGCCTCTATTTCAAATTTGGTGGTATTGCTATCAGCTTTTTCAGTTTTTCATGTTGCTCCATCACACAGCAAACCTAGACACATTTATAGGTGCTCTTAGATCAAGGCACTACGGATGTACAATAAATGGTTCTTTTTCTTTAAGGAATCCAGCTCTGGGTTAGGAAATCCATGGAGATTTGAGAGCAAAACCTGGAGAGGGTGGGTTTTGGGAAGGAGAGGGACCTCAACAGGACACAATGCCATGCAAGTCCACCCTCCAAAGCAGCCATTTTCTCCAGGGGAACTGATCTTTGTAGTATAGCAATCAGCTGTAGTTCTGTGTATGTAATATGCAGCACAAGTGAAAGATATAACACTGATGAAGTGGGAAACACGAAACGCGTCTATTATATTATTAACAAGTTATTTGTAAACTGTATCAGTTAATCACTATGGGCTCTGTTTATAAGGATTTAACTGTTTTTACGGTTGTCAATGTGAACTTTTGTGTTAAACATATTAAGTATGAAGCATTTTTTATAATTAAAAAGTTTGGTAGTTTATTCATATCACAGAGATTTTTTTTGTTGTTTGCAAGGCTCCAGGCTGGGCAGGGGTTCTCCCAGCAAGGGGAACCTCCCCTGATGTCGCTGGCATGATGATGTCACCCAAAAGTGACATCATCACTCCGGCAATGTCGCACGCCAACCACTCTAGGGATTTCCAGGGAAATTCTATGGTTTTTTCAGACGCTCTAGCATTTTCGGAGGGAAAACTTTGGTAGGGAAAACTCTATGGTACAATAGGTACAGAGAACAGTCCCCCGCCAGAGTCTGTGAGGGACTTGGCAACCCTACTCCTGATCCCACCTGAAGGTTGGCAAGCCTAAAACAGAAGAAAAGAGATTTTTTTTTTTTTGTCTGTCCACTTTTACATGTTATTTGGAGACAGGGAAGCTTCCCATTTTCATGGAGCCAGGCAGGCCAGCCTCCATGGGGGACCTGGAGATCAGTTCCCTTTGAAGAAGAAGATGAGGGAGATGAAGATATTGGATTTATACTCTGCCCTCCACTCCGAATCTCAGAGCGGCTCACAATCTCCTTTACCTCCCTCCCCCACAAAAGACCCCCTTGTATGGTAGGTGGAGCCGAGAGAACTCTTACAGCAACTGCCATTTCAAGGACAACTCTGTGAGAGCTGTGGCTGACCCAAGGCCATTCCAGCAGCTACAAGTCGAGGAGTGAGAATCAAACCTGGTTCTCCCAGATAAGAGTCTACACACTTAACCACTACACCACACTCTTCGTCATGGCAGGGGGATTTGGGAGGTGTTCCATGGACAGGCAGGGCATCACATGTAATGTTCCCAATGTGCTAATGTTCCCCAGAAGTGACATCATTATATCAGCAATATTGGAGGCATGCCCTGTTTTTTGGACAAAACTCTACAGATTTTTGGGGGGGTTTCAAAACCAAAGAGCTTGTTCAAAAACCAAAGTGTTGTTGTGTGATGTCTCCAGCACAGTGGTGTCACCCAAAAGTGATATCATTGCATCAGCAACATCACATGATGATGTGACTGGGGGTGGGGATTCCCTTACTGGCCAACTGGCTGGTGGTGGGCTGAAGCCCTCTCAAAAGGAGGAACCCTGGGGGCTGGCAGCCCTAGATACTCTGGAGGGGGACTTTATGGAATTGTGTCCCACTGAGGTCCCCATGCTCCATCTCCAAATTTCTAGTAGTTTCTCAACCTGGATGTGACAACCCTACTCTATTTCATTCCCTGCTAGTGGTCATGGGGGACCCGGCGACACTATGTGGAGCTCCAAGCCATTAGAAAAAGAATGTTCCTGAGGGGGATGAGTGATCAGCAATTGCAGAAGCACCTTGGACATCCCTTCTGTCTAAGCTGCTATGCATATTTTACCATCAGTATTAAAACATTTTTCTTCATTTCCCATTTTTCCAAATTTACATCATGGGGGTGGAGCCTAAATGCAACGGAGTTCCTGATACAAAAAAAAAAAAACCTGAAGGAAACTTTGATGCTTGGCTGGCAAGCAGCCAATGGGACAAGGCATTGAAGTAGCCAAGAATAGGTGGGCTTCGCCTCCAGCCTTCCGCCTTGTGGAATAACCATATTCTCCCTATCCCGTGAACTTCAGGAAAGATGCAACATAGGTATTTTAGTGAAGCAGTGTGGAATTATCTGGCCACATAAGGCCAGGATTTGCAGGAATTTTGTATGTCTACTAGTTGTGACATGTATGTCCCCCCCCACACACACACACACCACCACCACCACTGGCTTGGTACTTTTTAAAGAGAAAATACTTAATTTTGCTGGTGAGGCTCTAAGTTAGGCCTACATAGTTTATTGAAACAGTGCAAATTATTCACCCTAGGCACCAAATAGGCTAGGTATGCCACTGAGAGCCAGTTTGGTGTAGTGGTTAGGTCTGCAGACTTTTATCTGAGAGAACTGGGTTTGATTCCCCACTCCTTCACATGCAACCAGCTGAGTGAACTTTGGTCAATCACAAGTTGTCTCAGATGTGTTCTTTCAAGGGCAGTTTTCAAAAGAGCTCTCCTCGCCCCACCTACCTCAGGGGGCATCTGTTGTGGGGAGAGAAAGTAAAAGGAGATTGTAAACTGCCCTGAGACTCCAAGTGAAGTGGGGGGGGGCATAAATCCAATCTCCTCCTCCTCTTCTTCTTCTTTCTTCTCTGATGGGTCATGATCAGTGTTCCCCCTAAGCTGAGTTACTGCGAGCTAGCTCACAGATATTTGGCCTCTGGCTCACACATTTCTGTCTTAGCTCAGGAAAAATAGCCCCAGAGCAAACTAATGTATGCAGTAACTCACAACTTTAATGCCCTTGGCTCACAACTTTAATGCCAGTAGCCAGAGGTCATTTTGTAGGAAAAAAGGTGGTGGAGGTCATCCAGGGATTGTTATGCAGCTGCACCTACTATTCAATGGACAAGGAGGTGGAACTCTCAGAAGGAAGAGGAGGAACTCTCAGAAAGGTTCAGGAGCTGTGCTCCTGTGAGCTCCCACTGAATTTGAGGCCTGCCAGTAGCTCACAAAGTAGAATTTTTGCTCACAAGACTCTATGGCTTAAAGGGAACATTGGTCTTGATATACACTAATTGCTGAATACATCAACAAGGCGTAAGACATAGAGAAGAAGAAGAAGAAGATATTGGATTTCTATCCCGCCCTCCACTCCGAAGAGTCTCAGAGCGGCTCACAGTCTCCTTTACCTTCCTCCCCCACAACAGACACCCTGTGAGGTGGGTGGGGCTGAGAGGGCTCTCACAGCAGCTGCCCTTTCAAGGACAACCTCTGCCAGAGCTATGGCTGACCCAAGGCCATGCTAGCAGGTGCAAGTGGAGGAGTGGGGAATCAAACTCGGTTCTCCCAGATAAGAGTCTGCACACTTAACCGCTACACCAAACTGGCTCTCCCACACCAAACTGGCTCTCTAGATGGGGAAAGGATGCCTTAGAAGTCATGAGATATAGGGCTTCCTCATCTAAGCTTTTAAGGTTTTAACTGTTTTAAATGTTTAATTGCTTATATATTTATATTGTTTAATTTTATGTTTGACTAATTTCTGGAAGCCGCCCTGAGCCACTTGTGGGAAGGGCGGGATACAAATAAATAAATAAATAAATAACCATAAATAAAATAAGCTGATATCCAGTTTCTACTGTTTCTGGCTCTGCTCCTGATTAACACTGCAGTGGTGGCAAGCAGAGATACTTGGTGCAGATGTTCTTCAGGATCTCACTCTCGCCCTTCCTCTCTCAACTGCAATTGCAGCTGTTGTGGGCAGATGGAATATAGAATTATTACATTTCCCTTATTCCTTTTCATCTTTGCCCTACCGTTCCCTGTTATCATTTAAATTCTTCTAGAGCGTTCAAGACACTTACTCCATATGTTGAGTTCTTACACATACACACACCTTGCCCTGGAGCAGCATATTAATTAGGGAAGATAGTAGTCGGTTACACTTGTGTAATAATCATAACACATGCCTGAAAAGTGTTCATTAAATCTTCAAGTACAAAAAGGCTTAGCTTATGTAAGTAAGCCGCTGTCTTAAGAAACTCAATATTTTAGCTTTGCAACCCAGAAGCTAGTCATTAGTGCATACATACCCCTGCTTCAAACAATGTTGTGAGATCCGAGTTGCTCTCCACAAAAGGGAACCAAACTAGATAGCGATGTGTATGTCCCCTCTAAAGTAAACCACAAGATTAGAGCATCAAAGGCAAACCAAAAATAAGAACTTTTTCTTCTTGGAATTACAACTGGGATGATTCAGAGGTTGGAACAAGAAGAGTAATTGGGTAAGAATAGTAGAAAACAAAGGGGCAAATCACTTATCATTTGTCATTGAAATGTTATAAATAAACCTTGCTGTGATTACATTTGACATGACTGGAATGGCAAGTGGAAAAAAAAGTAGTGATGCAGTAGTTTACATGGTGACCCAAGAAGGCTAGAGGATTACTGGTTCTGTCCTGGTTTTCAGAATACAGGCTTATAAATATATTCACTTGTGTATTTATTTGCAAAGAGTTGGCTACTATGGATTTGTTCAGCTCCCAGCAATGGTTTCGAGGTTGACTCAGCCTTCCATCCTTCCAAGGTCGGTAAAATGAGTACCCAGCTTGCTGGGGAGGAAAGTGTAGATGACTGGGGAAGGCAATGGCAAACCACCCCATAAAAAGTTGCCGTGAAAACGTAAAAGCAACATCACCCCAGAGTCAGAAACGACTGGTGCTTGCACAGGGGACCTTTCCTTTCCTAAGATATATACCAAAAGGGTTTCTGCTCTCTCCCATCACAGCAAAGTACCTGATTGTCACATGTGCTTTTCCAAAGCTAAATAGGTACTAATTCTGTAACCGCACTAAATCAATTTATGTAAACAATGACCAATTTCACACTAGGCTTGTTCCGGGTGGAGAGAGCCCTTTTGCTCCTGGTGCTTCTCTCCATTTTCACACAAGCTGCCACAGAGCTGTGAGTTGGCACGCCGCTTTCCTGCAGCAAGCAAGATCGTCTTACAAGCAGTTTCTGCTTGCCATGGGAGAGCGGTGCATCAACTTGCAGCTCCACAGCAGCTTGTGTGAAAATGGAGAGAAGCGCCGGGGGGTAGAAGCCTAATGTGAAATTGGTCATTGTTTATACAAATTGCCGATATAGTAATACAAAAGGATACCTAAGAGCATGAAATGTCGTCGAAAATTAATCTGATACTAGCACCAAACTGTTTTATTGTTTTATATTGTTTTAATTGTTGGAATTGTTGAATTGATGTTTTATTGTAAGTTATTGTTTTCATGGTTGTAAGCCACCCTGAGACTGCTTCAGCAGAGAGGGCAGGATATAAATCTAATGAATCAAATCAAATCAAATCAAACAAGCCCTAAAGCGAAATTGGTCAATATTTGCTAAAACAATGAAACTATCCATAGCTCTACATTTCTTTCCTCATTTGAATATAAATACAGCTGGCAATTTTAGACCATTGTTATATTACAAAATATGCAAAAATCGTGAGCAGAAGTAAAGGAACATTACAGAAATATCAACAATAAATAAAAATGGCATAACAATTTTGCATAGGATTGCATAGTCAACGGTATGCTTCCCTTTTAAAAGACCCCCCCCCCAAGTCCAGGTTGAGGCTAGAGAAGTCCCAGTCCAATTGCTATCAATATTTTTTATTAGTTACTAATATTATGATTCAGCGTCTCTCATAACATTTTGCATTTGCGATCTTTCCACGAACTTCTCATTCCTATTTGCCTTTTTTCTCTGCATCAGCTAACACTTGTTATTAGCGAATGTAATTATGTTCTTCCCATCCTCGCTTGGTATGTTGTTGTAGAGTCTCTGGTTATCTCAGAATTTAAAGTATAAAATTAACAACTGAGTTATTGTTAATTTTAATAGACAAGTTTTATTAATAAGCGCACACAATTGTGAGATGTCAGCGAAAGTTCAACCGTATTAATTTTCTCCTTGGCAGCACAAGAAGTCAGAAACGTAATTAATCATCTGTTTTTTCACACCTCCAAATCTAGATGGATCCCAAGCATAAACATCAGTACAAACCGAAGCACATATTGGGGGCAGGCGTTGGCAATAACAACAACTATTGTTACATCAAACCCAATGGACAAATTATGACATTCGACGATGCCCTTCTGTCCAATCCAAGAACCAATCTAAATATGTCACTACAGTCAATTTTTTTAGTTTTAGTTTTATTTGTGATTTATATCCCGCCCTTCCCACCAGGTGGCTCAGGGTGGCTTGGAATATTCCCTTTCAAGGTAGCAAGTGTCATATTTAGTGTCCCACATGAAGAATTCTTTTTATATAGAAAACTAACTTTTGAAAGAAAGGCTTAATTTAGAATTTTGACATGCTTATTTTCCCATGGGATGTGAGATTTTGATGTCACCCATTGGCAGTCAAATGGTATAGTAACTAAGAACTGGTCCTTAATTCTAGGACCCATTTTTGGTAGACACTTCTGTAGACACTTCTGTTTCACCTTTGGGTATGCAGAATTTCCTACCCATGTCAGCTTATTAGATTTCAATGAAGGATAGCTTCAAGCGGAAACTGGTTAAATATATGAAGAAGAGGTCCATCAGTGGCTATCAGCCACAAGGTATAGATGGAACACTCTGTCTGGGACAATGATGCTGTGTATCTTGGTGCTGGGGGGGGGGGGGCAACAGTGGGAGGGCTTCTGGAATTCTGGTGGAAATCCTGATGGCACCTGGGGTTTGTCCACTGTGTTGGACTGGATAGGCCATTGGCTTGATGTAATATGGCTTCTCTTATGTTCTTTAGAATTGTTATATTCTACCCTCACAAGGCATAAGAACTTTAAGCAATTTCTCATAATCAAAGACTTGTAGAATTATGTCAGTCTGGCTCTCAGAAAACCAGCCAGGTGACCAGTTAGAAACAAGAATACTGCAAATTGCTTTGCAAACAAGTTTGATGGTCAAATTTGCCATGTTGGAAGGTAGTGATCAAATGTGAGCTGATCATTTGGTGTGTTCCGTTCATGTTAAGTAGTCACAAATGGCTGGTGTAGTTTGTATTAGGTTTCCCCAAAACTGCACGGGCACAAAGACTCAACTGATTCAAATTATTGTCTCCTGTCACGACTACTTAGCTGAACATTGAAGAGTGGGATTTTATTGAAATATGGCATTTATTGTTAACTGATTTACATAATCTACAACAGAAAGAAATATTTACTATTGGCTGAATTGCAAAACACAGTGCACTGAGTCTTGTGCTGATGACTGTTGGCGTATAATTAGGGTTGCCAAGTCCAATTCAAGAAATATCTGGGGACTTTGGGGTGGAGCCAGGAGACATCAGGGGTGGAGCCAGGAACAAGGGTGTGACCAGCATAATTGAACTCCAAGGGAGTTCTGGCCATCACATTTAAAAGAACAGCACACCTTTTAAAACGTCTTCCTTCCATAGGAAATAATGAAGGATAGGGACACCTTCTTTTGGGGCTCATAGAATTGGACCCCCTGGTCCAATCGTTTTGAAACTTGGGGGGTACTTTGGGAAGAGGCACTAGATACTATACTGAAAATTTGGTACCTCTAACTCAAAAAACAGCTCCCCCAGAGCCCCTGAAACCTCCAGATCAATTCTCCATTATAGCCTATGAGAATCTATCTCCCCATAGGGAATAATGAAGTGCTCAGCAGACATTTCCCTTTTCCCGCCCCCCCCTGTTTCTGGTGACTCTGAAGTGAGGAATTGGCCTCTCTACTCATGAGTTGCTGCCAACTTCTTCAAAGTTACACAGACACACCATCCCAAGAGGAAGCCTTTCAGTTGGAGACTGAAGCCTCCGGAGGTGGAAAGGCACATGGTCCTCTGGGGGTGGGGCTTCCCCCTGCTGACCAGCTGACTGGGGGCAGGAAGGAGCCTGGAAAAGCAGAAGAACCCCCACTGGGACCTGGGGATTGGCAAGTCTACATATAATTGCTTATACTTGATGCAAGTGGACCATGAGGTTTATTTTTAGTACTTGTAAAATGACTTCAGTGTTGGGCAGAAATGTTCTGTACCATCCAATCTCATGTCCCCCCACTGTCCATTTTTAAACTATTTGGGCATCTAAAAAGAGCATTGTGTTATGTATAAAGCATTTCTATGCCATGTGTATGTGTGTTTGTGTATAATGTATACCATGTCTAAATTCCAAAAATGAAATCATTAATGGGGACAGATCAAAATTATTCCCAGTGACAATGTACCAAAATAATTATCCACCCACCTTTCTCAACTCATACCAGAAAGAATAAGAAAGCCAGATTTTGGCCTTACACTTGCTGTGGAAGTAGGTTTGCCAACAGGCCTAGATAAAAAATGTCCTGTGCTTTTAATTACAGGCTGAATGTGTGGAAATGGGTAGGTGAAGCTTTCTGAGTCAAGGAGGTCAATGGCATCACAAGGTAAACAGCATCTCATTAAGCTTCTCTTAAAGGGACAAGAGATTTATTTTATTTATTTTTTTAACTCCAGGTATCTGGCAAACCTTGGTAGAAGGACATAGTACACGTGGGGCGATTTCCCACACAGCTTACCGAGGAGCAAAGTCCCTCCTCACCGCGCAGCGTCTGCTCGGATTTTCCACCAATTGCTCCGCGGATTCTGGAAGTGCCGGACCATTTGCGTTGTTAACGTAAACTGGGGTTTTAGCGATTTTCATTTGTGACGCAAAAGGTCCGGCACTTCCTGAATTGGCGGAGCAGTTGGTGGGAAATCCGAGCAGATGCTGCGCGGTGAGGAGGGACTTCGCTCCTTGGTAAGCTGTGTGGGAAATCGCCCGTGCTCTTTTATGTGCGAGAGAACCATTGACCAGGCCTCAGACTACTTTGGCTAGAAATCCAGGATAATATTGCAAAGTATTGCTAAGGGTGCCTGGGTCACCCTGTCATGCCAAGACTGTAATATTGTCTAGAATGTTGTTACAAGCTCCAGGGCAAACACAGAGTAATTTGTGGGAAGAAACACCACCCACAACCTTTTCAGAGCTATGCAGAAAAACAGGTTTGAATGCCAAAGTGATCTCAAAGTCCAATTTGATATTCTTTTCCTTTCACATCAAGGTTCCTATGGGAACTCCTGCTTCCATGGAGGATAGAAAATGATTCATCTTGAAAACATAGACCTGGACTGTAATTTTACTCAAGCCTTTTCAAAAACGTGTGCTTTAAAAATGTTTTCCTATCATGCCTGAAAGTGCTTAATTGGTTACAGGTAGTGTTGCCCAGCAACCATTTCTCCGTCTTATTCTGCTTCCTTTTATATATAGCTGGCTTCAATCATACACATACACACAATTACAGAACGTGAACAGTAAAATGCTATTTATTTCCAACTTGCACAGAAGGAAAAAGAATTTGCAAGGCACTCTGGGGTGGGGGTGGGAGGATGCTCTGACATCAGGATGTCCAAATCAGGGACAGGAATGGGCATTCAGAGTGTGCGTATGTGCACAGTGGTACATGAGACCCAAGATATTGAATACAGATGCTTTTTGGGGAGAACTTCTACTTATCAATAGAATAAACGACTCAATTATTAGGTCTCATGATTCTAATGACACCAGCAGTCTAATGGATAAATGATTCCCAATACTGGATTTTGAATGGCATTTCAGTTCCTTCAGATTGTATATCTCTAAGCATTTTCACCATAGTTTGATTTTTTTTAATGGTAATGCAATCTCTATATATCTTTATTAGCATTTTAGTTCACAGCTTAACATACCTATAATTTCTATTTTTTATTTAAGTTTGAAGTATTGTTATTTGACTTAGATTAATGTATCCCTTTAAGTTATCATTTAACTGTTTATTGTATCTCGATTATTCCATTGTTTTATGTCACTGTATAACCTTTATTGATTTTTTTCAATAAAGATTATATATTTAAATTTTAAAAAAATACAGATGCTGTGTTTGAGCTGTGTTCACATCGAGGCATGATGCCTGTCTGACCAACAGCTTAAAAGGAATCCTAAATTGTGCTATACCGCTCCCACTAGCCCAATGCGCGTTATAGCTCCATGTATTCACTAAATGTGCAGGGAGAAAGTGGAGGTGTGAATGCGCTGATTCCACTTCCTTGCCTTCACACGATTGCCTGGTCATCTGCAGAGGTGGGATGAATGGAACAAAATTTCACATTCATTCGGCATGTGTGCGTGAACTGCCCAAAAGTGTGTGAAGTGCCAAAACAAAAAGCCACAGCTATGGTGACCCCTCATGGGGTTTCATAGCAACACTGCTATTTCTTGGTGGTCTCCCAACCAAGAACTAACCAGAAGTGACCCTGCCAGCTTCTGAGATCTTGGTAAAGGGAGAGAGGTCACTTGTAGGATAAAGACAACACAACCGAAGTTATAGTGACCAAATAACTAAGAATGTATTGAAACAAAATCATACAAATATGTTCAATAGAAGACTAAATAGCAATAACAATTCCCCAAAAGTTTCACAGTTCCATGAAAGGAGTCCCAAAGAACAGGAGGTTGATTTGATTATTCCTGTTTCAAATCCTCTTCTAGCATAGGGTGCTCCAACCACATATCTCAACCAAAGGCAAAAGCTCAGAAAAAATATCAAAATGTTTCTGATGCATCAATAAATTGCAAAAAGCTGCAAAACCCACAAGATTCTTTTTCAGTGCGTCCGAAGACTGCACATAGAATTCCCAATGGACAAATGGGACAGAAAGTCTCCAGTAAGATTTCAAAATGGCACTAAACTCCAAAAGGCTCAAGGCCTAATTCTATGGGCAGTCTTTGGAGCATCCTATGCTAGAAGAAGATTCGAAGTAGGAATAATCAAGTCAACCTCTTGTTCATTGGGACTCCTTTGATGGAACTGCAAAACTTTGGGGGAATTTAGTCTTCTATTGAACATATTTGTATGATTTTGTTTCAATGCATTCTTAGTTATTTGGTCACTATAACTTTGGTTGTGCTGCCTTTAGCTTCTGAGATCTGTCAAGGGCCCTTTCTGCACTAGGATTTCCACCTGGATTTTCTCTGAGTTCAACTCACATACATTTACCTTGCAGGAAAACCCTGGGCAAAACAGTATCCATATATACTGGGACAATCATGGGGCAAAACTGGGGTGAACTCAGGGTAATCTGGAAATGAAGAAAAAAAACCCACCCTGAGATTAAAAAAATGAATAAAAAAACAGGCAAACTTGAGTGTAGTGTGGAAACACAAAAATGAGATAAAAACAGAGGTGAACACGCATGTAGTGTGTAATGTCAGTTTGGGGACAGCGTTGAACCAGGATTAAAATTTAATGTGGAAAAGGCCTATGTGGATCTAGTATGGGCCAGGGCATTAGTCATGGTTGGTGTTTTCCCCAAAAAATTATTTTCCAAAGAACTCTTTCATTTACAGGAGGCCAACAAATTACAGTAGTGAATTAAAATCTCTTTCTCTCTCTCTCTCCATTAGATATGGACAGTGTTCGCATTCCTGATCATTATTTTGTATTTGGAATCAAAGCAGCAGTTCCAGGAATGGAGGAAGAATATTACAGACCATCGTAAGTGGAAACATGGGTGCTAACAGGGGTCGTTTCGTAGAAAAATAGGTGGTGGAGCTCATCCAGGGATTGTTATGCAGTTGCACATACTATTCAACGGACAAGGAGGTAGAACTCTCAGAAGGAGGAGGTGGAACTTTCAGAAAGCTTCAGGAGCTGTGTTCCTGTAAGCTCCCACTGAATCTGAAGCCTGGGTACTAATGATACCAAAGAAGCCTTCCTGTTCAGGTTGGCAATAAAAGGCAAGCTCTTTTTTTCTTTGCAGCTGATTAGATTATTTGGAGAGGGTGATTAAGGGGCTTTCATCCTTGCTATGAGCCCCTTCGCAGAATATGGAATAGCTGGGAGCTGGTAGAGAACGAACTGTTCCCCCTTCCCGCCCCACCCCCAGTGAAATCGAAAATTCTTTTCTAATGTTCCCATATGGTCCCTTTGAAACAAAAAGAGCCTATCAAACGGTTTTTAAATGGATTATTTATAAGACTCAATTAAATTTCAGCATGCCTACAGAAGCTGTTGTTGTCTCATGTTCCCGCAATCACGATGAGCGAAGTTCTTCCAAATCCTTGCATCTACCAACAAAACTGATTTATTTTTTTTTGCGGGGGTGGGGGGGGGGTAGGGAGGTTAGATTATAGAGTACACAAACCATTCTGGGCAATTTCCGTAGACATCTTGTTTCATGCCTGACTGCCAAGAGTCATCCTTTTTTCTTTGGGGTGCAGCACTGTGCGGTTTCTGTGTCATTTGTATTGCCATGTGGGTGCTACTTTCATTAATTGCTCTGGATGTTTAATGGTCATTTAATCCTATGTTGTACAATCCGGCGAGCACTATTTTGTAAAGGTTAATGAAGCCTTTAGGCAATTATGATCTTTACAATACTCCCTGACCTTTGTGAAATGGCTTGTGCCTTAAAAAAAAATCACTCCTGACGTTAAGTGTTTCTTGGAAGAAAGGGAAGGGTGGAAAGTGCTGTCTTTGTAAATGCTGAATGCAGAACCATGATCCAACAGTAATGCATATCCAGGTACCTTGCTGGATATCGCATCTCACCTTTTCACAGAGGGAAAAGCAAGGATGTTCTTGTGTATCTGTCATATAAAGGATGGCTGCTGGAAGCATACGTATGTTGAGGAGGGATCCTTTCCTATGTGCTCCATTCTGAAAAACCTTTTACTTCTTGACTGTCACAGTTTCTTTACATTTATATAAATGGGAAGTAACCTGCTACAGTCAGCTTTCTTCTTCAGAAGCCAGGATGGTACTGTGGGGACCTTCATGTTCATGCACAAGCAGTGATGTTCAGAGAAGAATCAAGTAGGTATCAGGAAATGTGTTAGTGGATGCCACATTGGGGGCCAATGCCTTATTCCAGGGGTGGTCAATGGTAGCTCTCCAGATGTTTTTTGCCTACAACTCCCATCAGCCCCAGCCATTGGCCAAGCTGGCTGGGGCTGATGGGAGTTGTAGGCAAAAAAAACATCTGGGGAGCTACCGTCGGCCACCCCTGCCTTATTCTAAGTTGCACTGTACATGTACAACTGCAACCAGGCATATCCCAAAGGGAGGCCTCTTTTTTATTAACTATTGTATTTTCACAAAACTAATACAAGAATATAGCACAGTGTAATATTTATAAATTAATAGTAAGACAGTAGTAAAAAATAAAGTATTTTCACTAATATATGTCCATTTTAAACAGATACTGGTAATTTTCAATGTTTAAATTACAGTTGTTTCAAACACTCTCCCTCCATAATGAGCCTATAGTCTAAGAAAATTAAAATCCAGTAAGAGTCCCCAGCTTGCTGGGGGGAAAGTGTAGATGACTGGGGAAGGCAATGGCAAACCACCCCGTAAAAAAGTCTGTCATGAAAATGTTGTGATGTAACGTCACCCCAGAGTCGGAAGTGACTGGTGCTTACACAGGGGACTACATTTACCTTTACTACAAACAGAGTGTATCAATCAAATCAGAAATATAAACAGAGTGTATCAATCAAATCAGAAATATCATCATATTTTGATAAATAATTCCATTGTGGGGAATCAGATTGCCTCAGAACTGGATGAACATTTTTGAGAAATAAAAACCCAATAAATTGTCAGAGAGCTTGACCATAATGTATGTGTCCCATAAGTTTTTGTGAGGGAGGCCTCTTGTGATGACTTTCTTATTAATCCTCATTTTGGCAGCAGATTATTCAGGGAGTTTGGGCAACTAGGGATCCGCTGATTCCTTGCCTTTCAAGAGCTCACTGTTCTAGTAAAATATCATTCACTTCCTTATCTTCCCTTTTCAGTGTTTAACGTTGACAGTTATAATGAATAAATTATATATACATACACACACACACAGGCTTTATTTTGGGCAGGAGCTCACAGGAGCAGAACTCCGGAATAGCTAGATTTCATTGTGCTCTATCTTTCTTAGCGCCCCCCCCCCCCCCGCCAATATATATATATATATATATATATATATATATATATACACTTCTAGGCTGGAGAAGAATCTTGAGAGTCCCTTGGACTGCAAGAAGATCAAATCAATCAGTCCTAAGGGAAATCCACACCGACTGTTCCCTGGAAGGTCAGATGCTGAAGCTGAAGCTCCAATGCTTTGGCCACCAAATGAGAAGGGAGCACTCACTGGAGAAGACCCTGATACTGGGAAAGACAGAAGGCAAAAGAAGAAGGGGACTGCAAAAGATGAGATGTCTGGACAGCGTTACTGATGTATCTAACATGAATTTGAGCAGACTGAAGGATGGTGGAAGACAGGAGGGCCTGGCGTGACTTTGTCCATGGGGTCGCAAAGAGTCGGACTCGACTGTGTGACTGAACAACAACAACCAAAGGCTCCATTGTTCAAACCTCCTGTGAGAATTTTGCTGAGCTCTAAGATTTGACAAACTTATTTCTAATATTTCCCCCACACACACACAAAAAGGGAAAAGAACCAAAACATATAAAGCAGAAAGATGGAAATCTTCATCATGCCGCTGTGGCCACTTAGGAGAAAGCCATTGATGGGAGCAAGGTTTTATTATGACAGCTATTATTCAAGAAGCATTTTAAGGTAGATGCTGAGCTGATATAATTTATTCCACCTTCCGGTGATGTCAGGGTGATATCTTGCCTATGGTTCAGATATTCCAGACTGGATTGCTACAAACCATGTCCCTGTGACAGAACTACATTGGCAAGGGCTCACCAAATATTTTAAGACCCCAGAAAGCAGAATTCATAAAGATGGCAGTCAGCATAATCCAGGCTATCAGAGATTACCATGTTTCAAGAAAGCCTGTGGAACCTCAACGTTGATTAGACATGACACGTTCCATTTATTGACTTAATTTATTCATTGCCAATGCCTTCAAAGAGCAGGAGCTTTGCATGGCCACAGCTATGCTGTTTGTGTCAAAATCTGACTGCTACTATTGTGCCCGGTGAAATGCAGCAAGCGTTTTAAGATGGCATCACCGCTGACAGGCAACATAGCAGAATGGAATTCAGCACTGCCTCCTCTAAGATGCTCATACATAGATGTTCACACATGGATACATTTCATCTGGTTTCAGCTCATCGGATTTCAGAGGCTCACAGCTCGATGTGTTAGAAAGCATTGCGTTAGAGGCAATGTGATGTGGCAGGAACGGTCTATCTATGATGCTACAGGCGTGGTCCATCTGCAGTCCTCTATATTATCTTTGGTGTGCATTAATATCTTCCAGTGGTGTCTGAGGGAGAAAAGGGCATTTCAGCTGGGTTCAAAGAACTCTTATTGGTTAAAACAATTTTATTTGGTAACATATGGTAACAGATTATATTTCTTGCATCATTAATAACTTCTTTTATCTATCCCATATATTACTTTCTACCCACCCCTCCCCCCGTTACTTGACCCCCGCCGGTGTTATTTACTTAAAGTACCAATATTTAAAGGTACCCTTAGCTAATAAAAAGAAAAATTAATATTCTTCTTTTTTCTAAGACTTAATCATTATCAAAAATTGCCCTTTTATTTTCCACTCTTTTTCTACATATCTTCTGAACTTTTTCCACTCCATCTTAAAAACTTCTAAATCACAGTCTCTTAAAATTCTTGTTAATTTGTCCATTTCACTCCATGTCATAACTTTTACAATCCAATCCCATTTCTCTGGTATTTTTTCTTGCTTCCACAACCACGCATATAATGTCCTAGCAGCTGAAAGCAAGTACCAAATTATAGTTCTATCTTCTTTTGGAAATTTTTCCATTTGTAATCCCAACAGAAAAGTCTCTGCAACTTTCTTAAATTCATATCCCAAGATCCTAGAAATTTCTTGTTGAATCATCTGCCAATACTTTTTTGCTCTTTCACAAGTCCACCACATATGGTAGAAAGAACCTTCATGTTTTTTACATTTCCAACATCTATCTGGCATCTTATTATTCATCTTTGCCAGTTTTTTAGGAGTCATATACCATCTATACATCATTTTAAAACAGTTCTCTTTAATACTAAGACACATTGAAAGCTTCATAGAGTTCTTCCACAAATATTCCCAAGTTTCCACCTGTATTTCTTTATTTACATTAATTGCCTACTTAATAATTTGAGATTTCACTACTTCATCTTGCATAGACCATTTTAAAAGTAATTTATATAATTTTGAAATTAATTCTTCATTGTCTCCAAGCAGAACTTTTTTTATTTGTTTGCTCTTTTCTTATTCATTTGGTTTTAATATCATTCTCCACCAAGCTCTTTATTTGTTGCATTTGAAACCAATCATATTTATTATTCAGCTCTTCAGCAGTTTTCAATTCTATTTTGCCACTTTATATTTTTATTATATGACAACCACTTTTCTTCATCCGTCTCAGCTGTTATTTTTACTTCTTCTGGCACTATCCATAGCGGTTTTCTCTCATCCCCATACTTCTTATATTTCATCCAAGTATTTCGCAAATTATTTTTATCACTTCGGCTGGCACTATCCATAATGGTTTTCTCTCATCTCCATATTTCTTATATTTCATCCATGCATTTAGCAAGCTGTTCCTTATACAATGGTGAGAGAAAAAGCCGTCTATCTTTTTTTCCCCATAATACATATAAGCGAGCCAGCCAAATTTATTCCCATGACCTTCCAATGCTAAGAGTTTTTTGTTTAACAACATTATCCATTTTTTATCCATACTAAGCAAACTGCTTCATGATATAATTTTAAGACTGGTAATTGAAATCCGCCTCTCTCTTTTGCATTTGTTAAAATTTTCATTTTAATTCTTGGGTTCTTCCCCGCCTACACAAACTTTGAAATTTTTCTTTGCCATCTATTAAATTGTTTACTGTCTTTCACAATTGGAATAGTTTGAAACAAATACATTATTCTTGGTAGAATATTAGTTTTAATTGCAGCTATTCTACCTAACAGTGACAAATTAAGTTTATTCCACTTTAACATATCTTCATCCATTTTATGCCATAGCTTCTCATAATTGTTTTTGAACAAATCAATATTCTTCATTGTTATCTCCACACCCAGATATTTTACCTTGGAGGTAACTTCACAGCCTGTTAGTCTCTGCAATTCTTGTTGCTTATTTATTTGCATATTTCTACATAGAAGTTTTGATTTTCCTTTATTAATACAAAGTCCTGCCAACTCCCCATATTCCTGTATTTTAGCTAACAACAAAGGTGTGACTTGTATGGGGTTTTCATTTATAAACATTATATCATCTGCAAATGCTCTGTTTTTGTAAGTAAATCCTTTTACTTTTAATCCTTCTATTTCTTTATCTTCTTGAATTTGCATCAGTAATATTTCAAGAGTTATTATAAACAACAGTGGGGAAAGTGGACAACCTTGTCTTGTACCTTTACTAATTATCATGACTTCCGTAAGATCAGCATTTATACATAGCCTTGCACGTTGCTCCGTATATATTGCTTTTATCATTCTTATAAAGCTTTCTCCCAGCTCCATTTTCTCCATTACTGCAAACATAAAATCCCAATTTAAATCGTCAAATGCTTTCTCTGTGTCCACAAAGAATAATGCTACTTCCTTTTCTGGATGTCTTTCATAATATTCTACAATATTTACAACAGTTCTGATATTGTCTCTTATTTGCCTTTTGGGAAGAAACCCTGCTTGATCCTTCATAAAATTTATCAAATATTGTTTAAACCATTCTGCCAAGATTCTTGTATATATTTTATAGTTATTATTTAATAATGAAATTGGTCTATAATTTTTTACGTTCGTGACATCTCTATCTTCCTTTGGAATCAACGAAATAACAGCTTCCTTGCACGTATTTGGTATTATCCCTTTTGTTCATATTCATCAATTTCTGAAGTTTTGGGATTAACTCCTCTTTGAGAGTTTTAAAAAATTTAAATGCATATCCATCTGGCCCAGGTGCTTTTCCATTTTTTATTGCATTAATTGCTGCTTCAATTTCTGTTTTTTCAATTGGATCGCACATTTTCTGCTAAGAGTGCTATTTTTATCTTTTGTAAGTACTCATCCATCTTTTCTTTCCTTATTTTAACACCTTTAAATAACTTGGCATAATACTTAAAGAATTCTCTTTTTATTCCTTCTTGATCTACCACCTCTCTTCCATCTCTTCCATCCACCGCAATTTTATTAATAATTTTACTTTCTCTCTTTTTCTTCAGTTGCCAGGCCAAATATTTTCCAGGTTTGTTTGCTCCCTCAAAAGATTTCTGCTGCAATCTTTTCAACAAATCTTTTAACAAATGTCTCATTTGCGTTTGTAATATTGTAATATTTCTTATAATTTTCTTTTTCCCTGGCCTTTTTCTCAGTTCCCCCTTTTTCCCCTTTATTTCGTTTTGAATGTCCAATATCTTTTGCCCTCTTATCTTTGTTATTCAATGTAATCAATATTCCTCTCATTACTGCTTTATAAGCATCCCAGACCGTCTGAAATTCTATATCCTCTTTATCGTTTATTTGGAAGAAATAAGAGATGTCACTATTTCTTTATTCTGTAGTAAATCTTCATTGAATCTCCATCTTCTCAGCTTCTTAGACAATTTTGTAATCCACATTATTGAGTTATGGCCAGCCCCAATTTTAGGTAAAATCTCTATTTTCTTTGTTATAAGGCATAAGTCTTTAGTGCCCCACAACATGTCAATTCTGGAAAAAGTTTTATGTCTTCCTGAAAAAAAGGTATAGTCCCGCACTTAAGGATTAAATTTCCTCCATATATCCTCCAAATTATCTTGTTTGACCAATTCAAAAAAAGACTTTGGCAATTCTCCTTCCTTATTATTCCCCCCCCCCCGACCTATCCAGTGTGTTCTTAATTGTTCCATTAAAGTCCCCCATTATCAAAACTTGATCATATGTCACTTCATCAAATTGTTGTATAATGTCTTTTAAAAAAGAAATGGCAATGGAAATTCAGTAGGCCAGAGCTAGGTTGAGGAAGTTCTTGGTTTTGAGTTTCTCTCTACTGAACAGTCTCCAGAAAAGCCCTCAGCAGAAGTTCCATCCTGTTTATTTATGTCCACTGGCAAAAAAAGAAAGGAAGCCAGAAGCCCTTTCTTCCTCCATGCAGGGTTTGGAGCCAAGTGTCAAGACAGAGAGATATTACAGGTTAATCCCCAGGTGAATGTGTACCTGCAAGCAAGGTCAGGCACCTGTAACCCAACTCGCATTACATATGACTTGTATTTTGGTCATTTTGCAGATCTTTTTTTGTTGCAGAGAGCCAGTTTGATGTAGTGGTTAAGAGAGGTGGACTCTAATCTGGAGAACTTTGTTGGATTCCCCTACTCTTCCACTTGCAGCTGCTGGGTGAACTTTGGTCAGTCACAGTTCTCTCAGAGCTCTCTCAGTCCTATCTGCCTCACAGGGTGACTGTTGTGGTGAGAGATAAGGAAGGAGATTGTAAACTGCTCTGAGATTCTGAGTGAGGGACAGGATATAAATACAATCTCATTCTCCTCCTCCTTTTTGTCCAATCAACCTGAATGTGTGAACCAGTCCCACAATGATTAGTGAAATTGTCATCTATACTTACTTTTCATACTTACTTTTGGGCATGGAATGTCACTTCTGCATAGGAATGCCAGACCCCCTGAAGGGGGCGGTTCCATGCTCCCAGGTCCCACCTCTCTGCTGTTGATAAACTGGCCGGTGGGAAAACTTACCACAAAAAAGGGAGGAACGCCCAATGTTTGAGAGATATGCTTACTTGACTTCAAAGTACCTTCAAATGACTTCAAATGACATAGGCGTGTCAGGGTGACACTCTGGTTTTTGGACAAAAACTCTATGGCAGAAGCTAATTCTACCATAGAGATTTTGCCCCAAAAAAACAGTGTTGCCCTAACATCCCTGATGTGCCTATATCACTTCCGGTCACGGAAGTAATATGGCATGTTGCTGAACCACCCCTGCCAGCTGTCAGGATTGACCGGACAACCCAAATTCTGCAATGAATCAGAGTTTGGCCTAAGAAAAAGGGGAGAGGGGGAAAGCCCTGTCACTAACTTCCCAGATGTTGCAGAACTTGTCCTGTGTACAAACATTTGTTCTGAAAACTTGTTGAATCCCAGTTCGACCACATCGCTCCTAACCCCACACTCTGTCAGATTAATTACAATTCATGCAGCTCGCTTCTTTGTACTAATGAAGGAAAGGCATGTAGTGTAGTTTACATAGTGAACCACATTCTTTTCTTCTAGACAATAAGTAGTAGTCAAGAAAATAATATTCTTGCGAAACCTGTGGGGATTTAATTTTCCTTTCATATAATTAATCTTTGTTCCAGGTAATTATATTTGCTAATAATACCAAAACAAGATCTTATGTCTTAATGTTAAAGTACCTTTTGAAATAAATTAAACCCACTTGGAGGAGGAGGAGGGTAGTAGTAGTAATAGTAGTAGTAGTTATAGTATTATTATTATTATCATTATTATTATTATTATTATTATTATTATTATTGTTCACCACATTTTAAGAAGGAAATATGTTAGAGAATTTTGCACGCAGCAGAAGAGCTGAAGGAGAGGGACAGGCAAACACAGGAATTAATAGACAAGAGAGATAACTGTATTCAATGGTAGAATATATTACCAGGATAGTATCCAATATTCAGAGTCGTTGCCAGGCCAAGGTCATACACAGTAATCAGTACACACTTCAGTAGATAACAGTATACAGCAGTAAGTATACACAGCACGATCCAAGCACAGTAGCATAGAATCCAACACCAGCAGTGTTTGCTGCCACCCAGACAGTGAGCCTCACAGTACCCACAATCCTTACAGGCAGACAGAGCAGGCTCACTGAGCTTCCCTAAGTACACGTACCAATCATGCAAGCTCACCAGAGGTTGCATCAGCTCTGTGAGTCAGCACAAAGCCTAATTACAGGTGAGGTCATTCCACCTTACCTCAGTAACATGTAACAGCTGGGCCATGATGCAGCATGACTCAGCATGACATTGCAGAAACAACATTTACTATTACTAAGATGGAGTCAGTCAGCCATTTTAGGACTGAGTTCCAACATTCTCCTCTTAATAGTTTTGTGCGTTTCTCAATCCGAGCCTTTTACAGTGCTCATTATGCTTTTCCATAGTCTGGGGTTTAGTAAACATATCTGCTGTATTGTGGCCAGTATCACAATACCTTATGTTTATCAACCCTTCCATGATACATGATCTGACATTCTGGTACCGTATGTCAGTGTATCTATTCCTTGTCCTTACTCCTTCTGCTTTTGCAATCTCAATCACAGCTTGATTGTCTTCCAGAATTTCAACAGGTTTCTCTGTCTCTGTTTGCAGGTCCTTTAGTAGCTGTCTAAACCATTCTACCTCAGTACATGCAGTAGAGAGTGTGCAGAACTCTGCTTCTGTGGTGGACAATGCGACCACACGCTGCTTCTGTGTCTTCCAGCATACTAATACCTCTCCCAAATAAATGGAAAGACCTGTTGTTGACTTTCTGGTTTCACAGTCACTTGCAAAACTTGCATCTGTATACACTTTCAGTGCTAGCTCCCCCCTAGGTTCGATATAAAGACACCAGTCAGCAGTGTTCTTTAAATATCGCAACACTCTCTTAGCAGCAATCCAGTGATTCTGCTTAAGGTTCTGGGTAGCTCTTGCCAACAGATTACAGGCTACTGATATGTCTGGCCATGTCCAATTACTGATATAGCTCAGACTACCAATTAACGACCTGTACATTTCAACATTACATGGTGGGCTATCAGTAACATCATTTACAAAGCCAGTCACCATAGGGGTTGAAACAGTTTTGCAATCAGTCATCTTGTACTTGTCCAACAAATCTATGATTTTAGGTTTTTGTGACATTTTAAAACCTTGTGTAGTTTTTGCATTATCTACACCCACATAGGTCTGTACAGTACCAAGTTTTCTCAGTTTAAACTTCTTACTTAAGGCTGAAACAATATCATCTGTTTGTTTCTTTGTCTTGGTTAGAATCCCCAAGTCATCCACAAAAGTAAGAACAATACATCTTGTTTCACCACTTCCCTTGGTAAACACACATGGATCAGCAATGCTTTGGGTAAACCCTAGTTGTTTAAGTGTACCCACTAGGCATTTTGACCATTGATGACCACTTTGCTTTAGACCATACAAGCTCTTATTAAGCAACCAGTATCCCTTTCCAGTACCAGGAATACCTTCTGGTCTCTTTAAATAAATTTGGTGCTCCAAATTAGCATTTAGGTATGCCACACAGACATCCAAATGGGTAAAATGGAGTTTTTCTCTAGCTGCCGCAGTTAAGTTTCTCTAGCTGCCCCCAGACTGGTCTGTTTTCACCTTGTATACCCATCTAGTGCCTATGGGTTTTACACCAGCAGGTACAGTATCAGTCTCAACACAAACATTTAAACGTTTCAGGGAAGAAAGTTCATCGTCCATAGCAGCCCTCCAGTTACACTGCTCTTCCTTGGACAAAGATAAAATGTCAGTATATTTCTCAGGCTCATGCATAGCAGACATCACAGGACTAAATCTCTCAGGAGCTCTTCTTTCATGTGTAGATCTCCTCAATGCAGGCTCATCAGTTGGCACATTCCTCCTGGATAATTCCTCACTGGTAGGCTTCATATCCATCTCCTCCTCGTCAGGCATCTCTTCTTTTGGGGTTAACTCAGCCGCCTCTCCCTCCTCTGGGTTGCTAGGCATCGAGCTGACTTGTAACCGGACTCCTTGGTCACCCTCAGGACAGAAGGCTGGCGATTGGGTGCAGCGATCCCAGCCTTCTGATTACTCCAGAAACGTGGCTGAAGCACTAATCACCACCTCATGGCTGTCAAGCGTGCCAAAACGATAACAGCTCCCGTTTCTCTCATACCCGAGAAATCTCATACGACTAGCCTTCAGTTGGCCTTTACGTCTGAGCTGTTGAGGAATATGAACAAAAGCTGTAACTCCAAATACATGCAAATTTGCCAAGTTAGTTACCTTGTCATGCCATAGGCTTGCTGGTATTTTGCCAGTAGATGAACACCAAACTGTTCAGGTTGTAGTTGGCACAGCACATAGCCTCTGCCCAAAATCTCCAGGGCATATCTGCATCACGTAACATACACTGGCACATGTATTGCAATGTACGGCCTCTTCTTTCACAAAAAGCATTGTGGGTTGGTCTGTATGGAGCAGTCAATCGGTGCTCAATCCCAAACTCTGCAAATAAATTTTGAAAACGTTTATTAACAAATTCCGAGCCTCTATCAGAAATTATGCATGCAGGCACATTTCCAGTTTTTCTCTTAACAAACCTTAGCCAATTCTGCACATTTTGAAAGGTTTCTGTTTTAGCTTTCAACAGGTAAACAAAACCATACCTTGAGTAGTGATCTTCTATGCTTAATACATACTTGGCCCCACCTACCGACTCCTTAAAGGGCCCTATCAGATCTAAGAACACTAGGTCAAGAGGTTTTTTACTAGAAAATTTACTTGGAATATGCACAGCAGCTCTAGTAGACTTCACCAGCTTGCAGATTTCATAGTCAAGAAATTCCTTGCATGGTTTAAGATTAATGCCTTCTGCCTGTTCCACAGTCTTCTTTAGAGCAGGAAAACCAGCGCGCCCTAATTTCCTATGTAAAAGATGACAGCAATTATCATGCACTGGTTTATTTACACAGACGTTATTACACGTTTGTACCTTGGTATGCAAAAAGTATAGATCTTCCTTCAGTATAGCCTTTACACACACACCGTCCGTGGTGTTCTTCAGCTCACAGCACGAGGTGTCAAATTGCAGTTTGAAACCTTCCCTGCACAGAGCAGACACAGACAGCAGATTCATCTTAAGCGAAGGAACAAAACCCATATGAAGCTCTTTCCTTAGGCTTGGCAGGAACACTTTCTCTCTGCCAAAAACAGTTGCTTTAACTCCATCTGCCAAAATAACAGACTGGTTATCAACAGGTGTGTAAGAAGTAAACAAACTCCTCTCTCTACAGAGGTTCTCCGACGCTCTGCTGTCAATTAAGAATGATTGAGTGTGGTTAGTTGACTTACCAGTAGTAACAAGATGCACATTACCACTCTTATCAGCTGACCTCTTTTCAGACCGTCTCTTTCCCTTTCTGGCCTTGACAATTCCTAAACAAATGTTTAGATGAGCCACACCGGAAGCATTTTTTCCTTACAGCCATTACATTACCGGTTTGACAGTCAGGATCCTCCTTAACAGTAAATCCACTGCCCCTCTCTGCCTTACAGACAGGCTTTCTCTCCACACGTAGAGAGGAAGTGGACTGTCTCTTGCCAAATTCATCAAGAAGCCGTCCAGTTGCAACGTTCATGGTCAACCCTGTCTCTGGCAAACCCTCCAGGCTCGTTATCACAGCGTCATATGATGCATCTAGGGAACTTAAAAGTATGCACACCTCCTGTGATTCAGAAAACATTTGGTTATGTTCTCTTAGTTCTAGAAGCATTCTACGCATAGCCTCAATATGAGATAACATATCTGCACCAGCTGCCAACCTGGTATGCAGGAGCTTTCTTACCAGACGTATCTGAGAGCCGACCGTTCCTCGGACGTAAATTTGCTTCAAAGCATTCCAACAGCCATTAGCCGTCTCCAGTCCTGCTATATGCACCAGCTGGGAGTCATCTAGAGAAAGACCTATTAAAGACAAAGCCTTAACATCCTTTTTATGCAAAAGGTCTATAGCTTTTCTGTCCTCAGCAGCTGCTATCAGCCCACGTAAAGGAGAAGCCACCACCTCTCACAGCTCTTGGTGCTTTAATAACAGACTGACCTTCTGGGACCACGTGGCATAGTTAGTCCCGTTCAGCTTAGTAACGCTGAGCCCAGAGAAGGAAACAACATTTGCAGCTTCCATCTCTGCTACTTATCACTGGACACCTGGGCAACTTGGCAGTCTGCCTCCATCTCTTCCAATACACTGTGTTGCCTCCTCTGTCTTCAGAACAGCACCACCTCTAGAAACACTGGGCGCAGCGGAAGCGTACTGGGCCCATAACCAATGTTAGAGAATTTTGCACGCAGCAGAAGAGCTGAAGGAGAGGGACAAGCAAACACAGGAATTAATAGACAAGAGAGATAACTGTATTCAATGGTAGAATATATTACCAGGATAGTATCCAATATTCAGAGTCGTTGCCAGGCCAAGGTCATACACAGTAATCAGTACACACTTCAGTAGATAACAGTATACAGCAGTAAGTATACACAGCACGATCCAAGCACAGTAGCATAGGATCCAACACCAGCAGTGTTTGCTGCCACCCAGACAGTGAGCCTCTCAGTACCCACAATCCTTACAGGCAGACAGAGCAGGCTCACTGAGCTTCCCTAAGTACACGTACCAATCATGCAAGTTCACCAGAGGTTGCATCAGCTCTGTGAGTCAGCACAAAGCCTAATTTCAGGTGAGGTCATTCCACCTTACCTCAGTAACATGTAACGGCTGGGCCATGATGCAGCATGACTCAGCATGACATTGCAGAAACAACATTTACTATTACTAAGATGGAGTCAGTCAGCCATTTTAGGACTGAGTTCCAACAAAATAGACAAGCTGGAACAGGTCCTGAGGAGACAACGAAGATGGTGAGGGGTCTGGAGACCAAGTCCTATGAGGAAAGGTTGAAGGAGCTGGCCATGTTTAGTCTGAGAGGAGGTGGCTGAGAGGTGATATGATCACCATCTTCAAGTAGTTGAAGGGCTGTCATATTAAGGATGGTGTGGAATTGTTTTCTGTGGCCCCCAGAAGGTAGGACCAGAACCAGTGGGTTGAAATTAAATTAAAAGAGTTTCCAGCTCAACATTAGGTGGAACTTCCTGATCATTAGAGCAGTTCCTCAGTGGAACAGGTTTCCTCAGGAAGTGGTGGGCTCTCCTTCCTTGGAGGTTTTTAAACAGAAGCTAGGTGGCCATCTGACAGCAATGAGGATTCTGTGAATGTAAAGATAAAGGTAGTCCTCTGTGCATGATGATAATGATGATTTCATTTCAAGCTCCAGTAATGGCAAGAGACATGATAATCCATAATCAGATCTGGCAGGACAACCTCCTTAGACTTTAAATGCATTTACTTCATGACATTTACACTTTCTTATCTGGCTCATTATTGTAAATCATATTTAAAAATCAGCAACATGCGACTCTAAACACCTGCAAGATTTTTAATGGTAGAGGCTAACGGAATACATTTCGCACAGCTGGTGAGAAATCAGTGGAGTTCTCCTGTTAAAGAGGTCTATTATTTTTCTCCATAGGGAGATGAGGTGGGTGAAGAGAGAAGCAGACCAACAGGTGCAGTAGATTCCCAAACGTCACTGGAAGCGGCTGATGCTCTGGGCTGAGAAAGCTGAGAAACCAGCTGAGAAACGAGGGTTGCTAGGTTTTCCCTGGCCACTGGCAGGGGATGAAGGAGTAGAGTTGCCAGAACAGAGTTGGGAAACTCCTGGAGATTTGGGGATGGAGCCTGGGGAGGACAGGGACCTCAGTGGGGTACAGTGCCTTATAAGCACTGCAGCAGGCTCACCTTCATTGGGCCCAGGGGCCATTTTGCAGAAAAAGAGGTGCCAGAGCTCATTAGCACAACTCATTTGCATATGCCACACACCTCTGACATCACCGAAAGGCGTATTGAATTATATCAGCTCAGCATCTACCCTAAAATGCTTCTCGAATTATAATTGTCATAATAAAACCTTACTCCCATCCAATACTCCCTCTAAGCTGTAGAGTCTTGTGAGCAAAAATTCTACTTTGTGAGCTACTGGCATTAAAGTTGTTAGCTAGTGAAGAAGTTAGTTTGCTCTGGGGCCATTTTCCTGAGCTAAGACAAAAATGTGTGAGCCAGAGGCTAAAAAACTGTGAGCTACCTCACACTAACTCAGCTTAGAGGGAACACTGCTCCCATCATATTTTTAAAATTACTTTTTTCTATGTGGCCACAGTGGCATGGTGAAGATTTCCATCTCTCTGCTTTATATATGTTGGTTATTTTCCTATTTTTGTGAGGGAAAAAAATTAGAATTTTGTCAAGAGTTCAGCAAAATTCTCACAGGGGGTTTGAACAATGGAGCCCAGAAGCAAGTATTTTGGAGGAGGGGGGAGAAAGAGCACAATAAAATTTAGAAGTTCCGGAGCACCACTCTTGGGTGCTTCTGCCCAAAATGAGGCTCGTTTGGGCCCCTTCCTTCTATTAGTTATCAGCTGTCTTAGCCTTTGCAGGCTTCAAAAGATTTCCAGATTGACCTCTGACAGACTCAGTTCAGCCTTTAACTCGATTAAGCTTGCATTTTTCTAACAGATATCTTTAAAATGTGTAGGGTCAGAATTGTCTTTTGTGAGAACCAGCCTTGCTATTTGAAACTGTTGTCCTAGCTGGGAAGTCAGAAAATTCTTGCTCTTGCTTTAAAAAAGGAACTGTTTTTCAGAGTGCTTGAAATGAAGCCAAAAAGGCTGCTGTGACTTAACCATGCTTTTTCATGCTTGCTCCTTATCCTGCCATTTTATTTTGTTTATTTTTTGTTTGTTTAAAAATAAAGTCTTTAAAGGGTGTATCACTCTGACATCTTTTTTTATTATTTTTATTTTAGGAGAATAGCCCAAGAAAAGGATTCTCCCCCTGTTTCGATGGACAAAAGCTGACTACCTCTTGTAAGTGCACCGCTACCAGTGCATAGTTGCCCTAAAGAGTCGTCAGATCTCTCCAAAAGAGACACCTATGATGATGCCCAGGGCTTTTTTGTAGCAGGAACTCCTTTGCATATTAGGCCACATACCCCTGATGTAGCCAATCATCCTGGAGCTCACAGTAGGCCCTGTAAGAAGAGCCCTGTAAGCTCTTGGAGGATTGGCTACATCAGGGGTGTGTGGCCTAATATGCAAAGAGATTTCTGCTACAAAAAAGAAAAGAAAAGCCCTGACGATGCCCATTTCATCCAGGAAAGCCTTGTGGGCCACTCTGAAAATCCACTAAGAATTAGGGAGAGAGGAAAGATGGATAAAGTAGCTCAAACACTAGCTCAGAACTGAAAAGAGAATCACCATGTAGCATGATAACACGGTGATAAGAAAGTCTGGCTTGGTATAAGAACATAAGAGAAGCTGTGTTGGATCAGGCCATTGGCCCATCCAGTCCAACACTCTGTCACACAGTGGCCAAAAAACCCAGGTGCCATCAGGAGGTCCACCAGTGGAGCTAGGACACTAGAAGCTCTCCCACTGTTGCCTCCCTCAAGCACCAAGACTTGACTAGAGGACTTGGGGTTGCCAAATCCTGGTGGAGGGGGAGGGAACAGAGCCTGGGGAAGATGGATTTTGAGGGAAAGGAACTCAGCAGGGATATGATGTGATGCAGTCCACTTTCTAAAGCTGCAATTCTCCTCCAGAAAGTTGGAGTCCGGTGGCACCATTAAGACCAACATAGTTTTATTCAAGGTGAGAGCTTTTGTGCTTTCATGAGAACTAATCTCAGCAGTCTTAAAATCAATTGGGATTACATGAGAAATCCAGGCCCCACCTGGAGGTTGACAACGTGACCTGGATCCAACCTGGATCCTCTGTAATAGTTAAATCACAGATGTTCTGAAAACATAGAACAGAGCAGGAAACAAACCTCCTTTCCCCTGCCTTTCATCATGGAGGTAATAGCACAGTGGTTTTTAAAATGAACTTTTCAAAGGGCTCATTACACAGGAAGACACAGCAATGCTCTAGGTACTTTGACTGAGTAGAATTTATATTTTCATATGCCAACACATGCAGCCAATTGTGTTAAAAAAAACCCCTTAAAGATTCTTCTCAATAGGCAGAAGGGGGTAGGAGGTAACCAAATCAAGGACTTAAATATTTAATGGCCAAAGGAAAGGAAAGAAACAAGAGAAGTGTTAAAAACTTAACAGAAACGCAATGTCAGAACAAAGGTGCCTCTCCGAAAGAGAGAGCTGCCCTTTCTTTCTGGAGCAGAGAGAATGGGGGGGGGGGAATAAAGACCGTGGTGAAAGGCCAGGGCAAGTTATCTGAAAAGAAGTTTTTGATCTCACAATATGATTTTCTCATCCCCTTCTCCTGCCCCCTCCAAACACAACCTTGTGCTCCGCTCCGCCATGTCACCTGTAAACCTGCTACAAAAGAAGACTTTGCAGTCTGATGATTATAGTTATTTTAAGAGTTGGTTAAAAGATGAAGAACGCGGTTCTCACCGCCCCCCCCCCCCAATAGTCTCCCGGAGTATATGGGAAAGGGCTGCAATGGGGTCAACGCAGCTCATCTAATACCAAATTGCATTTTTTAAAGATTCTCTGGCAAAAAAGGCACAAGTCTCCCATGGCTCACACTGATGTATACCTTCCATGTTCAGAAAAGTGGCTTTTGTCTCTTCTTTACCATCCTCTGGATGATATATGAAAGCTAATGAGGCCTTGGAGCATGTCCAATGGGGCAGCACCATCACGTAGGTCTGGGGCTAACAAGGTGGTGGTCAGTAAGGTTGCCCTAAACAGGTCCCACCTAATCCTGGGAACCCAATTTGCATATTATCTGCTAATTATGCATATTAAATTTTGTTATATATCAGGTGCTTTCATAACCTCCTGTTAATTATGGCCAAAAAAAAGAAATGTCAGAGAAAGATTACATCAAGTATCCATGGCCGATGTGAGGATTGGCTTGCCAGATAGAACCTGGGTGAAAGAAAGATGGAACAAAGCGCTGTGGCTTATTACCTTGGCTTTCGCTAGGGTTGCCAAGTCCAATTCAAGAAACATCTGGGGACTTTGGGGGTGGAGCTAGGAGACATTGGGGGCGGAGCCAGGAACAAAGGTGTGACAAGCATAATTGAATTCCAAGAGAGTTCTGACCATCACATTTAAAGGGACAGCACACCTTTTTAAATGTCTTCCTTCCAAAGGAAATAATGAAGGATAGGGGCACCTTCTTTCGGGGCTCATAGAATTGGACCCCCTGGTCCAATCGTTTTGAAACTTGGGGAGTACTTTGGGGAGAGGCACTAGATACTATACTGGAAATTTGGTGCCTCTATCTCAAAAAACAGCTCCCCCAGAGCCCCTGAAACCTCCGGATCAATTCCCCATTATATACCCTATGAGAATCGATCTCCACATAGGGAATAATGAAGTGCTCAGCAGATGTTTCCCTCCCCTTTCCCTCCCCCCCACCCCGTTTCTGGCAACTCTGAAGGGGGATTGGCCTCTCTACTCATGAATTGCTGCCAACTTCTTCACAGCAACACAGACACACCATCCCAAGGGGAAGCCTTTCAATCGGAGACTGAAGCCTCTGGAGGTCGAAAGGCACATGGTCCTCTGGGGGCGGGGCTTCCCCCCACCGGCCAGCTGACTGGGGGTGGGAAGGAGTCTGGGAAAGTGGAAGAACCCCCGCTGGGACCTGGGGATTGGCAAGCCTAGCTTTCGCTGCTCCAGCACAGGGGGGCCTGTGGGGGCACTGCCCCCTGACTTCCAGACAAGGCCCCCTCGCCTCCAGGGAGCCCTCCATGGGAGCAGCCTGGGTATTTTTTTTGGGGGGGGGGTTTGCCATGGCTGAGCCACCAAAGCATCATCAGTGGCAGCTGGAGCCAGGAGAGCTGAGCAGCGAACAGTGCATTGCAGCAGCAAAAGCAGCAGGGGAGAGGAAGGAGGCAGAGGAGTGGGAAGCAGAGAAAGCCCTGTGGAATGGGCCGGGGGGGGGGGGTGGATGGAGCTGCTGGCTGCAAAGCGCTGGTTTGGGGGGAGATGGAAAAAACCCTGCTTGCACACAAAGTGTAGTCCCGTCTTGACTCCAAAGTTTTAGGGTTGGCTGCCTTGACTTGGCCACTTTCAGAGCCTCCAGCTTTTGCCCCTACCCCAGAAAGCCTCTGAGAAGTGGCAAGCCCCACGGTGAATGGGAAAGGGTGCCCCCTGACTTTTTAAAAAGCCCCCCGGCTTTTAAAATCCTGGCTACAGCCCTGGCGGGGGTTCTCCTGCTCTGGAGGTCCCCAACCCGCCAACCAACAGTTCACCGGTGGGGGGATGCCCTCCCAGTGTTGCTGGTGCGATGACATCACTTGATCATCTGGAAAAAAAAAAAAACACCATAGAATTTGCCCAGAAGCTCCTAGAGCAGCCAGCACATGACATCATCAGTGCTATGACATCACTTGAGAGTGATGTCATCATGCTGTGTGCACTATGCAGGCATGAAAAAATCCCCCACCGGAGGCCGTGGGGGCTTGGCAACTCTACCCGATGGGGTTCTTCTGTGGTCTTTTCCCAAGTCTTGAACCCTTGGCAGTTAACAAAGCTCACACATGCACACGTTCCTTAGAATACAGCATTTAAGCTTAGTAGAAATGGGAAGCCCCTAGAATCAGCTAAAATTCTTTTGAAATTGAAACAAGAGACAGAACAGGGATTGGCCTGGGAAATACATGAGTGGGCCTGTACAATGGATCCATTAAGTGCATAAAGTCCTTTCAAGACACAATCAGCTCAGAAAGGTTTTCAGGGCAAGAAACAAACAGAGGTGGCTTGCCAACTGACTTCCTCTCCATAGTGACCCTGGAATTCCTTGGTGGTCTCCCAAATTAGGGTTGCCAGTCCCCAGTTGGGGCAGGGCATCCATTGGTTTGGAGGCCCTCCCCACACTATAGGTTATCATAAAGCAGGGGTGAGAGTCAGGGATGGAATTCTAGCAGGAGTTCCTTTGCATATTAGGCCACACCCCTGATGTAGCCAATCCTCGAAGCACTTACAAGGTTCTTTTTTGTAAGCTCTTAGAGGATTGCTTACATCAGGGGTGTGTGACCTAATATGCAAAGGAGTTCCTGCTAGAATTCCATCCCTGGTGAGAGGAAATGTTTACTTGGCACTCCATTATATCCTATGGAGATTGGTTCCCATAGGGTATAATGGAGAATGGATCTGTGGGTATCTGGGACTCGAGAGGGGCTGTTTTTTGAAGTAGAGGCACCAAATTTTCAGTATAGCATCTGGTACCTTTCCTCAAAAAAACCCCCCACCAAGTTTAAAAAAGATTGGACCAGGAGGTCCGATTCTATGAGCCCAAAAAGAAGGTGCCCCCCTCCTCCATTATTTCCAAAGAAGGGGAGGCATTTAAAAGGTTCACTTTTAAAATGTGATGGCCAGTACTCCTTTCAGAGTGCCATCAGGTTTGTCACAACCTTGTTCCTGGCTCCACCCCCAAAGTTGGCCCTGGCAACCCTATCTCTCATCCAAGTACTAACCAAGGCTGCACCTGTTTATCTATCTGACCAGATCCAGTCAACCCAGGTCATCCCCAGGTCACAGCATTCCAACCAATCTTCATCCTAGGCCAGGGTAAGGTTGCCAAGTCAAATTCAAGAAATATCTGGGGGAGGAGCCAGGAAACACTGGGGATGGAGCCAGGAGACATTGGGGGTGGAGCCAGAGCAAGGGTGTGACAAGCATAATTGAACTCCAAAGGGAGTTCTGGCCATCACATTTAAAGGGACCGCACACCTTTTTAAATGCCTTTCCTCCATTGGAAATAATGAAGGATAGGGGCACCTTTTGGGGGGTTCATAGAATTGGATCTCTTTGTCCAATCTTTTTGGAAGTTGGAGGGTATTTTGAAGAGAGACACCGAATTTTATGCTGAAAATTTGTTGCCTCTACCTCACAAAACAGCCCCCCCCCCAGATACCCATGGATCAATTCTCCATTATACCCTATGGGAATCGATCTCCATAGGGAATAATGGAATGCCCCGCAGACATTTCCCTCCCCACTACTTTTGATGACCTTGAAGCGGGGGGAGGGCCTGCAAAGCAGGGGATCCCCTGCCCCCACTTGGGGAGTGGCAACCCTAGACTAGGGCCAGGCAATAGGAAGCCAAATTATGCCAGTAATATTTTGAAGGCCTTTTGACTCTTCAAAAGTATCCAGAAGTATGGAATTTGTCACCAGAAATTCTGACAGGCATTTTATATACCATGTTCCTAATTCATGGCTCGCCTTCTTGAGAATCAAAAATTCAAATATACTGTGTTGAAATAGCGAACATGGGAGTCGGCGGTAAATTCAGGAACGCCTGGGGTCCGTCGCCGCTCAGAGCTATCAATACAGACCGGCTGGTACTCTGTCTTTTTCATAATTCAGTATAGATCTAGTCATCTGAGCACTCCATAGGTAATAAATATATTTCAATTGATTGCCCACAAATGTTCAGGGTTCTTGAACCAAGCTGTGTTTATGGCTGCCTTTATAGCCGTCTCTCTGACTTATTAATCGCCTTCTGATATTCACTCTGGTATTCACAGTAGCAACAAAAAGTGTGTGTGTGTAAGGAGATGAAATATGAATTCTTCTCCAAAGAGCTAAAAAAATCAAGCTTAGCACTGCTACTGGAAATCTGGCAGAGATGTCCCTTATCTAAAGATTGCCCTTGTCTGCTCTTCCTATATCAGCTTATGTTTCTGTCCCCATGGTTTGGAATCATAGGTGGTGCAGTGCTTATCCACACTTCAGCTGATTTCCCTCTAGTACAGGGGTGTCAAAAGTGCACTCAGGTCTCCAGAGGGCTCCTATCAGCCCCCTGAGCAATTGATCGTCATCTGCTTCCTTCTCTCTCTCTTTTGCTTCCTTCTGCATAACACCTTGCTTTGCCAGGCTTGCTCAATCACACAGGAGCTACAGAGCAAAGTCTCTATTTTCTCCATTGGTGGAGGCTTCTCCCTTGGGGAGGAAGGGGGGAGGGAGAACTTGCTTTGCCAGGCTCTCTCAATTGCACGGCAGAGCTACTGAGCCAAGCTTCTCTTCCTTCTATTGTCTGAGGCTCCTCCCTTTCCTGACCTCCTGGGGAAGGAAGGAAAGAGCCAGAGCTTCCTTTGCCCAGTTCCCTGGATCCCATAGGAGAGATACAAAGAAAGCACCTTTAAAACAAATGAGTGCTAATGTTTTAAGCATGTTTTATTTTAAGGGTTTTTTTTTTAAAAAAATCTTTAATTGTGTTTGTCTGTGTCCTTTATGAAGTTTATATCTCTGCTACCTAATCTTAAACAGGTACACACATGGCCCGGCCCAACATGGCTTGGTCTCATTTATGTCAGATCCGGCCCTCATAATAAATGAGTTCAACACCCCTGCTCTAGTATGTGACCTTGAGCATTTTCTTTTGAATAAAAGGAAGGCTAAACGTGGTCGTGTGGAAACACCCGGTGAGAGCACTGAGATAAACTGCAGAGCACCCATTTATTCTGTCTGCAAGTGGCATAAACAGAGGCAATGCATTTGTTTAGAAAATTTATGCTCTTGACTGTCTAGTAGGGAAAATACTCAAAGCAGCTAATTGTAAATGTTAAAAAAAGGAATAAGATTATAGCAAACACTGATTCAAGCAATCAGCAAAACTGAGTAAGATGTTAACACAAATGTAACAGCATTAAAACCTCTAGGCAGTCCTTTTCAAAGGTCTCTAGAGCAGGTGTATTTTCAAATTGTGGCAGAAGGTCTCCGAGGCTACTTGTAACTGATATGAGAGGAAGATGAAGATGAAGACGAAGAAGAAGAATTGCAGATTTATACTCCGCCCTTCTCTCTGAATCAGAGACTCAGAGTGGCTTACAATCTCCTTTATCTTCTTCCCCCCACAACAGACACACTGTGAGGTGGGCGGGTCTGAGAGAGCTTTCACAGAAGCTGCCCTTTTAAGGACAACTCCTACGAGAGCTATGGCTGACCCAAGGCCATTCCAGCAGGTGCAAGTGGAAGAGTGGGAAATTGAACCTGGTTCCCCCAGATAAGAGTCAGCGCACTTAAAACACTACATCAAACTAGCCAGGGGTAGGGAACGTTGGATCTCCAGATGTTTTTTGCCTACAACTCCCATCAGCCCCAGCCATTGGAGAGCCACCGTTCCTTACCCCTGACCAAACTGGAGGTGGTGGTGCCTCCGTTAGTGTAGCACTGCCAACCCCAAGGTGAGACTTTACCTTCTCCCTGGATTACAACTGATCAGCGGCTGCCCAGAACAAAATGGCAGCTTTGAAGGATGGCGTCAATTGCATTGTACCCTGCTAAGGTCCCTGCCCTCCCCAAGCTCCACCCCCAAATCTTCAGAAGTTTTCCAATCCAGAGCTGCCAATCCTAATTTAGGGTCTCAGTCGCTGAGAAGTTTGCTCCACGAATTCCTCAGATTGCCGTGGACCGGCCAAGCTCAGCAGGGCAAGGAGATGCTGAAGATCCCTCAGAGGAGGAGGCAGCCAGTGTGACCCCAGCCCACAGCCAGTGGCAGAGGCACTGCAGGAGCAGGTAGTCTCTGAGGGGCCAGACGTAGATCTTCAGCCAGTTACCAGCACACTGGCCCCTTAGCCCCCCAACCCTGAGCTGGCAATGGAGGGTCAGTTGCCGGTCAGTTCCCCATGAGCCATGGGAACATCATAGGACAAAGATGAGGAGAGATCTTCTAGATAGAAAGCACAGTGCCTGCCTAGCAACATAGCATTAGCCCAACACCAACAGTGAGGATGGGTGCTTACAGGAGCAGGACTGAGGCAGCCAGTAGGCACGCGATGCAGTACAGGCTGCTGAGCAGCGTGGCGCCTAAAAGCAGCAGAGAAGGGAAGGCCCGCCCACCTTGTCTATTGATGACTGACCTTGCTGCCTTTGCTCTGGATTGACTTCTTTGGCTGGTTTCACACTGTGAAAATGACAGGATTTTATCCGGTTCCCAAAAAATCTGCTAATGTTTGAACCGTTTCTGGGCAATCAGACAGCTGCTGCTGGAGTGGCAGAATCCTGGCAGCGGTCAGTGGTTGCCATTCACACTGCTAGCCTGGCTCAACCACGGACCCACTGTGGAAAGGGTTGTCTTTTTAAAAAAGGCCCCCATGTGTGTGCTCAATCAGAGAAGCGGAGAAGTGCACCTTGGAGAGGGATTAGGAGGGAAAAAAACCTGGACCTTGCCAGAAACGGCTTGGTACATTCAAAAAGCTCTTCCGCTTATAAGTTGCCCCAGGGCATTCAGACAGCAGCCGATTATGCAACCTACATCCACTTCAGGGGGATGCTACCGAGAAAATCCAGGTAGCTTTTGGATGCAGATAGAAGGCGTCTGGAGATGGGATGAGTGCAGGTGCAGCTCGGAGGGTACCAGATAGGAACTGAAAGAGGGCAAGAATTTGCCCAGAAGAATAAGAAGAATTTGTCATCAAGTTGCAGCTGACTCATGGTAACTGCAGCTAAGGGGTGTTCAGACCAAGAGATGAGCAAAGGTGGTTTGCTACTGCCTTGTTCTACATAGTAACTCCAGTCTTCCCATCCAAGTACTGACCATGGTCTGCCCAGCCAGCACTCAAGTCCTGACAAGCTGGGGAAGAAGAAGAAGTTATTGGATTTATACCCCACCCTTCACTACCTGAAGTCGTCTCAGAGTGGCTTACAATCTCCTTTCCCTTCCCCTCCCCACAACAGGCACCCTGTGAGATAGGTGGGCCTGAGAAAACTTGTGGTTGACCCAAGGTCACATCAGCAGACGTATGTGAAGGAGCGGGGAATCAAAGCTGGTTCTCCCAGATAAGAATCCACACACTTAACCATTACACCAAACTGGCTCTCCCTACAAAAAAGGGAAATCAGGAAACCAGATTGCTCTTTCAGTTTAGTATTTGAGTTGATGGATCCTTGATGAATCTTTCTCTTCTAAATTTCCACCGGCAATCAGCTCTTTATCATTTTTGTCCCCATTTTTTTTAAAAAAGAGACATTTTAAATTATATGATAGCCGCAAAGTAAGTACCTGATATGTCCAAATGATAAACCACCAATTGCTGCCCAAAACACTAAAGTGTTATCAGCCAGGGGAGCTACTTCACATTACGGAGTGCTTTTTTTCAAAAGTGAAAAATGGCCAAGACCTAGCAAGAGAAGAATATTTGCCATCCTGAAGTTTATTCTCATTTTTTAACGGAAGCCAGACGGGCCGGAAGCTTCTAATCACTCCCCGCCAGTCTCATCGAGTGCGTTTTCAACCTGGTTTCATTTGTCACTCACGGCTACTAAATGCACACCTCTTGAACGCTTAACACGCACCTCGAAAAGAACGGTGGTACTTCACCATCTGCAGCCGCATTAAACCTTTTACACAATGTTGGAGAAAACAGGTGTTTGAGTACCTGGCTGATCATCAGAAAAAACGTTCTGAACAGCGACAACCCATCAGCTGTGACTAAACATATCACTACAGATGGACTCAGAACCATTGACATTATGATTGGAAAATGTGTTGTCATCACACTGGGAAACACAACACACACTTATTCTTCTTTTTTTAAACAAGTTTTTATTAAGTTTAAGTATAAAGGAAGGAAAACAAAGGGGAAATAATCTAGATAACATATGTACTTTATAATTTAAAGATCTGCTCCTTATTTTTAACTTTGAAACTTGCCTTTGTTGTTATAGATAAAGTAATGTGGTCATGTTATTGTGATTTTTTTTTTTATCTTCTCTGGTAGCAAATAAGTTAGTATAACAGACAAAGATTGCCTAATTTTCCTCCTTAAATTTGGTTCTCCTTATTTTCAAAATCAGTTAGTTTGCTTTTTTTGTTTCCTTCTCTTTGTATGTATTAAGGACAAATAGTTTTGATTTATAATATGACTAACGACTATCTGTCTATCTCTAGACAGATAGCTAAATTCTGCCATTACCTTGTGAAGTTCCATACTAAGAAACAAGAAATTGTAGGTTTTGTATGATCTGTTTGAATTTTAGGTTATAAATGATTTTATATATTCTGATTTAAAGGATTTTATATTAATTTGAACTGATTCTGGATTTTAAAATTGGTTAAATTATATTTTAGTTATCCCCGACCTGTATAGATGCGGAAAAGTTTTATGTATTTTATTGTATTTTATCTAGTTTAGGAGGGTTTTTACATGATGTGTTATAGTTTTTATGTTGGTCTATGACTGTAATAAAAAGTTCATTCATTCATACGACTAACAGAACTGAAAAACAGCACAAAAGGTCACAAAAGAATTGTAGAATTTAATGGTAATATTTAGGTAAAAGTTAGAGATTTGCAGGTAGAATGAACTTTGTACTTTTCTTTGTTGTAGAAATAACACATGCTTATTCCAAGGAATAAGATCGCCAAACAAATTAAAAGGAATGGCAGTATTACAGTAGCATTCATATCTGGCCCACCCCAAGATTCAAGCATGTGAAATTTCATTCCAGAAATAGTCTCGTCTCGAAATGTAAAACTTGGCATTTGCCAAAGTCACTTAATCACATTTGCACCACTACAGCAAATTATTAACACACACTTATAAGGCATTCTACTTGACCATGCCTGGATGCACATTTCATGAGATAAAAGTTTCCCGCTAAGTTTAGGTGAATGCGTTTTCCCTCGTTGGCATAAGCTTTGCAGATCCTTTCAAGCGTAATGTGTTTTCTTTTTCCTTATGCCGCTATTCATGGCTGCAGAAAATTAATGCGTATATCAATGTAGAGCATCATGTGCGAAAATTGTACAACTGTCTGTTTCACAGTGGAGAGCGGGGTGTTGAAACCACTGAACGCTGAAGGTCATGAGTTCCCACATATGACAAAAGTTCACATAATCAAAACACTCTGGGTTGGATTCGAATGTCTACAAATAAAGATGTGAAGACTTACAGAAAAAATGGGAGAAATGTGTCTGTCGGGGGGACTTTTAAAAACAGTCTTCTTTTTCCATTGAGAAATTTGAGGAAGAGCACTGGGAGGAAAAACCCTATGAAATGTTTTCTGTCCTGGAAGGATTACAATGCTTTTAAAAGTTTTTACTCAACATGTTTAGCATGAAAATGTTTTAAGTAAGGTTATAAAGCAGGGATGGCCAGACGTGCTTAATGTTAGAGCCACATAGAATAAATGTCAGATTTTTGAGAGCTGCAAGACGTGAACGACAAATGTTTGAGAGAAGGAAGGAAGGAAGGAAGAAGGAAGGAAGGAAATAGATTGGTGAGGGAGGGAGAGGTGGAAAGAAAGTAACATTAACTGCCAGCTGACTTGGCTTGGAGAAGTGATTTAAAGAAACCAGTGCCTTCTCCAAACCAGCCAACAGGGCAATGGGGTCTTTGAGAGCCCCATAATATGTGTGAAAGAGCCACATGGGGCTCCCAAGCCACAGTTTAGCCACTCCTGTTATAAAGCATTAGATAATGATAAGTGCAGACCCAGCATGGTCGGGGGGCATGGCAAGACACCACCCACTGACGTACAAGACAACATACAGTCTTCTGGAATAAAATAGAATGGTCTCAACTTTATTGGATACAGCAGGGGTGGCCAACGGTAGCTCTCCAGATGTTTTTGCCTACAACTCCCATCAGCCCCAGCCAGCATGGCCAATGGCTGGGGCTGATGGGAGTTGTAGGCAAAAAACATCTGGAGAGCTACTGTTGGCAACCCCTGAGTTACAGCAATGGTAAGAGCCTTGGTACATCATGGGAAAGGCAGATCCAGATGTCAGCCAACCAACTGCAAAACAACGTAACCTTTCCCAGCCCACCCAGCCTGCCTTCTGGGGAAGGGCGTAACCAGGGGTGGAATTCTAGTAGGAGCTCCTTTGCAGATTAGGCCACACCCTTTGATGTAGCCAATTCTCCAAGAGCTTACAAAAAAGAGCCTTGTAAGCTCTTGGAGGATTGGCTACATCAGAGGTGTGTGGCCTAATATGCAAAGGAACTCCTGCTAGAATTCCACCCTTTGGTGTAACTGGGAGATGGTGGGATACTGGATTCCACATGGATGTTAGCCACTGTGCAGTTTTTCCTGCCACTTGAGCAGCCTCCAAGCTGGATATGTCCTCTGAAGCCCTCACCCCCAAATCACTTAAAGAGATCTTCTAAATCTGGGGAAAATTGGCATGCAGGCTGGTTTTTCTCTGAAATGGATCCAACCCCGTGTTGATACCACCAATGCAGTTCTAACAGAAGAGGAAATAAAAATGGGGCACATAAAAGGGTTGCCAAGTCCAATTCAAGAAATATCTGGGGACTTTGGGGTGGAGCCAGAAGACTTTGGGTGTGGAGCCAGGAGCTACATTGAGACAAGCATAATTGAACTCCAAAGGAAGGTCTGGCCATCATAACTAAAGGGACCGCACAACTTTTAAATGCCTTCCCTCCATTGGAAATAATGAATGATAGGGGCACCTTCTTTTGGGGTTTGTAGAATTGGACCCCCAGTCCAATCTCTTTGAAATTTGGAGGGTGTTTTGAGGAGAGGCACCAGATGCTATGCAGAAAATTTTGTGCCTCTACCTCAAAAAACACCCCCCCCCATAGCCCCAGATATCCATGGATCAATTATCCACTATAGTCTATAACAGGGATGGGGAACCTCCATCCCGAGGGCTGTATACGGCCCTCGAAGTCATTTGGTGTGGCCCTCGGGAATTGCTGGGCTGAGCTGAGCCATGTGTCAGCCTCTCTGAGGCCTGGCTGACCAGCGAGGATCGTGGGGCCCAGCTGTGCTGTGCAGCAGCCTCCCCAGGGCCAGGAAGGGATCACAGGACCCAGATGTACTGTGCAGCAGCCTCCCTGGGGCCTGACTGGCTGGCCAGAATTGCTGCAGGGCCTGGAAAAGTTACTGTCACAGTTCAGTTTGCACTTGATTATCACAGATGGTGTAGCCTAATATGCTAATGAGTGTGTGACCTAATATGCTAATTTTAGGGGATGTGGTCTAATTTGCTACTGAGTTTCTGCTGGGCTTTTTCTACAAAAAAGCTCTGGACCTATGCATTTGCCGAGGGTGGCAGGCCGGGTGTGTGTGTGTGTGTGTGCCAGATTAGGCTCTCCCCGCATGACTTCAAATAGAAAAACAATTATTTGCATTAATTTAGCTGGCCTGAATCATTCTCCCTCGGCGGAGCACTGTTTTTTAAGTAGATAATTTTTATGGCCCGCGAATGATGTTATAAATATCCATATGGCCCTTGGCAGAAAAAAAATTCCCCACCCCTGTTCTGTAAGAATTGGTCTCCATAGGGAATAATGGAGTGCCCAGTGGACATTCAACCCCTCCCCACCATTTTCTGATGATGACCCTGAAGCAGGGGAAGGGCCTCCAAACCGGGGGATCCCCTGCCCCCACCTGGGGACTGGCAACCCTAGCACATAGTTACATTAAAACAACCCAATGAAACACATGCATGATGCAAACTTTTTTTAAAAAAGGTGAGTGGGCAGGCAAAGCTATGAGGCCAACTGACAGCTGTGCTGCATGGAGTGCCTTATATTCAAGCCAGGTGGACCAAAATGGAAACTCTCAATGGGAGGTTTGCTGACCAGTCTTTGGATTCCTCTGGCCAAGACAGGTCTGAGACCTTACCTGATTGGGCAAACAGGAAGAGGGGTAGAGAACACTATGCAGCCACGGCATCTCCCTCTGCCTCCAGCCATGCCATGCCTCCAAAGCATGGCAGAATGCCATGTCACCTCCTCCTTTACCCCTGGGGGCCCATAAACAGGGCCACAGGTGAGTCTGTGGCCCAGCTTCCTATGAATACTGTAGACCAGGGGTGGACAAACTTGCTTAACATAAGAGCCACATAGAATAAACATCAGACGTTTGAGAGCTACAAGACATGGGCATCAGATGTTTGAAAGCCACAAGACGGACGGACGGAAGGAAGGAAGGAAGGAAGGAAGGAAGGAAGGAAGGAAGGAAGGAAAATATATGGGAGAGAGAAGGGAGGAGAGGTGGAAAGAAAGCACCTTTAAATGCATTTCCCAAGCTGCTGATCAATGGGCTTCAAGAACCACACAATATGTGTGAAAGAGCCACATGTGGCTCCTGAGCTACAGTTTGGCCATCCCTGCTATAGACGCATTCAACATATTTTCAAACTCATTTTTAGGGAGTCAATGTGTATAAAGCGGATCACCATCAATATGCTATCATGCATTTGACAATAATACCTTACCAAAGAGTTCATCGTTCTTTATGCTACAAAGCTTGATATGCTAGCAATCCTGTTACAACCGCAGGAAAGTACCGTATTTCTGTGTGGATGATTTAATTTTAATGTTACAAATATTTCTATCCTGCTTTTTTCTGGAAAGCAGGACTCGAAGCAGCTTACAGAACTAAAAAAAGAAAAGAAAAAAGAACAATCTAAAACCACAAGACAACAATAATGATAATAATAATAAAAAAGCAGCTGTGGGTGAGGCTGAGCTGCTAGAAGAACTCAGCCGAAAGTTCTTCCCTGGCACATGCAGTGTAAAACACATTCTGTTATTTACTACAAAAATATGTCTTCTAATTTCAGCTTTTGTTTCTCCCCCACACACCTCTCAGATGGCAAAAAAGCCCCAAACACATGTGCTAAAGGTGGCATAGGGTGCCACAGTTTGCAACACCCTCGCAAGTACTTGGTATATTTGAAAAGTCGCTTGGAGAAAATGAAGGCATTTGTACTTTTACACCTTCTTCTTCCTCTTCATTCAGCAGCTCCCAGCTGCCCTGTAAGCCTACTGATGGGGGGTGGAGGGGTGGCACAAATATCCTGAATAATGTGCCATGTGGCAGTGGTACAAGAAGCCAGCTAGAGCACTGCAGCAAGGAAAGGGTGCAAATGAGAGGAACTCGACAGATCCAAGTCAGTTGCCCAGGTATCAAGTATTACACCATCTTTCAGTTTGCAAAAATATATTACAAGTCAGTGCTAAGGGAAATCAACCCAGATTGTTCCCTGGAAGGTCAGATGCTGAAGCTGAAGCTCCAATACTTTGGCCGCCCAATGAGAAGGGAGCACTCCCTGGAGAAGATCCTGATGCTGAGAAAGACAGAAGGCAAAAGAAGAAGGGGATGGCAAAAGATGAGATGGCTGGACAGTGTTACTGATGTAACAAACACAAATTTGAGCAGACTTCGGAGGATGGGCCTGGCGTGACTTTGTCCATGGGGTGGCAAAGAGTCAAACTCGACTGTGCAACTGAACAACAAAAACAACACATAATAGACAATACAATAATGATAGAAGCCGGCAGTGCCAGGGCCTTTTAAAATAACAGAAAACCCCAAGAGGCCAAAAAACCCTGTCTCCAAATGAAAAGATATAAGTTCAAACTTGGAAACAGTCCAACTGAAATTCACAAGATGGGTGCTCCTGAGGAGTGTAGCTTCAACCCAGCCGCTTTCTTAAAAAGACCTCTCTCTAGATTTTGATGACGTTTCTCTTCAGTTTGATGGCTGAATTATTTAGGAACCCTGTTCTGCATTCTCTAATCACAGCATTAACCTTCTCATTTCAGTGTGAACATTGGGCTCTTTCATTATGATATATTTTTGCAGACTGAAAGACGGTGTAATACTTGGTGGCTTTGATCAGTTGACTAATTACACCAAGTGCCCTTCAAGCAGCAATTGCCCAGGTATGGCTGAAAGGTGCTGGGCTCAGGGGTGGACCTGGGGGTGGAAGGAATTCCATTGTGTTGGAGGAGACAGAAGGGCAGCATTGACCCAGACTCCCTCCCCAGCCTTCCAGGTGGGAGATGGCTCCTAGGAGTAGATTTAAGGGCAGCTATGGCCATAAGCTTGGGAAAGAAGAAGAAGAAGAAGAAGAAGAAGAAGAAGAAGAAGAAGAAGAAGAAGAAGAAGAAGAAGAAGAAGAAGAAGAAGAAGAAGAAGAAGAAGAAGAAGAAGAAGAAAGAGGAGGAGGCGAGTTGGTTTTCTACCCTGCTTTACTCTACCTTAAGGAGTCTCAAATTGGCTTCCAATATCCTTCCCTTCCTCTCCTGACACTCTGAGGTAGGTGGGGCTGAGAGAGCTCCAAAAGAACTGCTCTTGAGAGAACAGCTCTGAGCGAACTGTGACTGGCCCACTGTCACCCAGCTGCCTGCATGTGGAGGAAAAAGAAGAAGAAAAAGAGGAAGAAGAGAAGGAGTAGATTGGATTTATACCTCACCCTTCACTTGGGGTCTCAGAGTGGCTTACAATCTCCTTCCCTTCCTCTCTCCACAACAGACACCCTGTGAGGGATGTGGACCTGAGAGAGCTCTGACAGAAACTACTCTTGAGAGAACAGCTCTGAGAGAGTTATGACTGACCCAAGGTCACTCCAGCAATTGCATGTGGAAGAGTGAGGACTCAAACCCTCTACTCTCTTAACCACTACACCAAATTAGTAGGTCACGAATTGCAGGAGGCCTGACAGCACATGGCAGGTGAGGGAACCAGGCAACTGGTCACAGGGAGGGGAGCAACTCCTCTATGCAGAAGGGTTCTGTAAAGCAAGACTTTGGAACTCCCTCCCCAGGGAGATTCGTCTGTCTCCTTTTATCAAAAAGAAGAAGAAGAAGAAGAAGAAGAAGAAGAAGAAGATGATGATGATGATGATGATGATGATGATGATGATGATGAAAATATTGGATTTATATCCCACCCTCCACTCCAAATCTCAGAGTCTTAGAGTGCTCACAATCTCCTTTACCTTCCTCCCCCACAACAGACACCCTGTGGGGTAGGTGGGGCTGAGAGGACTCTTACAGCAGCTGTCCTTTCAAGAACAACTCCTACGAGAGCTATGGCTGACCCAAGGACATTCGAGCAGGTGCAAGTGGAGGAGTGGGGAATCAAACCTGGTTCTCCCAGATAAGACTCAGCGCACTTAACCACTACACCAAACTAGCTCTCTAATATGAAGAGGACTGAGATAGACAGATGGTAGATAGTCAGTCAGTCAGTTTAGGCTTCCTGTAGCATATTCTGAGAAATGTTTGGTCCTTTATTCATCCTATATGTGGTAGGTGGTCTCTTTGTGGGTATGCATTTAATTCACATTACAGAGAGCCAGATTGGTTAATTTTTTTAAAAGTATCACTTCAGATGTAATAGGCATGTTCTAATTATGTCCAAAGGGAACTATTACAAATTATGGAAATAATTCAGCCAACAGAAAGCACTTTTAAATTCCATTGATTTTAATGGGGTAGATGTAAACCAAATGCATGTTTAAATCAATGGAACTTTTAAAAAGGGCTTAGTGTTGCCTGAATCGTGCCATCTATATGTGCGCACAAAGGTGAGATGTAAATTTCAGGAAAATAAATGATAAATGATGCAGTTAGTTATAGTCACACCCTGTGATAGACTTCAAGCAGCCACACTGGTCCACAGGAAAAAAAAATCCAAAAACAAAAGCCAGGTGAATACCTTTTTACTCAGGCCAACCAAAACTACACGCAACAAATGTGATCCTACCAGGGCTTTTTTTGTAGAAAAAGTAGGGGTGGAATTCTAGCAGGAGCTCCTTTGCATATTAGGCCACACACCCTGATGTAGCCAATCCTCCACGAGCTTATAAAAAAGAGCCTAATATGCAAAGGAGCTCCTGCTGGAAGTTCACCCCTGAGAAAAAGACCAGCAGGAACCTATTTGCATATTAGGCCACATGCCCCGCTGTAACCATCATTTCACACAGTGCTTTTTTTGTAGAAAAAGTCTAGCAGGGACTCATTTGCATATTAGACCACACCCCCTGATACCAAGCCCGCTGGAACTGTGTTCCTATGCATTCCTGCTCAAAAAAAGCCCTGGATCTTACTATGTTTAGTCATAAATTCTACTGAGATCAATTAGACTTATGGCTAGATAATCTGAAGTAGTTGTTAAAGTATCAGGCTAGAATCTGAGAGACCCAACTTTGAATCCCTACTCTGCCATGGATTTTCACTGGGTGACTTTCAGATCAGTCATTCCATTCTATCCCAGCCCAACCTACCTCACAGTGAAGGAAAGGGGAGGAATGATGTAAGCCTACTGGGGTTACTGCTGGGGAGAAAGGTGTGGTATAAATGGAATAGACAAATAAATGTACTCCAGATTGCATCCTAGCCCATCAAAACCAGGTTGTCACACCTAACTTAAAAAGGTTTTCAATAGGAGTTAGTCATGATTAGCTTCAGCTAATCATGGGGAGAAAGGTGTGGTATAAATGGAATAGACAAATAAATGTACACCAGATTGCATCCTAGCCCATCAAAACCAGGTTGTCACACCTAACTTAAAAAGGATTGTTTTCAATAGGAGTTAGTCATGATTAGCTTCAGCTAGATGAAAGCCAAAACATAAAAACAGATTCTGATTTGGGATGGGGAAAATGTATACCGTCTGTCCTCCAAGGTGCTCAGAGTGCTATACATTTCATTCATTCATTCATTCATTCATTCATTCATTCATTCATTCATTCATTCATTCATTCATTCATTCATGGGTGGAATTCAGTGTTCCCTTTAAGCTGAGTTAGCATGAGTTAGCTCACAGGTTTTTAAACTCCACCTCACACATTTTTGTCTCAGCTCAGGAAAAAAGGCCCCAGAACGCAATAATTTATGCAGTAGCCCACAACTTTAATGCCAGTAGCTCACAAAGTAGAATTTTTTCTCACAAGACTCTGCAGCTTAGAGGGAACATTGGTGGAATTCTAGCAGGAGCTCCTTTGTATATTAGGCCACACATCCCTGATGTAGCCAATCCTCCAAGAGCTTACAAAAAAGAGCCTTGTAAGTTCTTGGAGGATTGGCTACATCAGGGGTGTGTGGCCTAATATGCAAAGGAGCTCCTGCTAGAATTCCACCCTTGCATTCATTCATTCATTTATTCGGTCATTCATTCATTCATTGTTTGCCTTTCTCCTGGGGACTCAAGGTAGATTACAGAGTGAGTCAGTACAATCCACAAAATGGGGCATTCAATAACCAATAGGATTTCAGAAGACTGGAACCACCAGAAAAAACTGAAGCATAGCATTGATATCAACATGACACACTAAGCAGTGCACAAACTGCATAACAGGATCCTAGTTACAGTAGCCTGTACACAGTGGTATAGACCACAGTCCTAATTAAGCTTACCAGTCCTCAGGTCCAGGTGGGGAAATCCCCAGTTTCAGGGGCTTCTCTCCATCATGGACCAGCTGGCAGGTGGGGGAAAGACCCTCTCCTAATCAGGAATGTTGTGTAATGTTCTCAACATGATGACATTACCAGAAAGCGACAGCATCATGTTAGGGACATCACACAGGGATGCTCTGGTATTTGGGCAAATTCTATGGTTTCAAGAGCTTATAGAGCTTATTTATTTTATTTGTTCAGATTTGAATTCCACTCTCCCTGCAAGTGGGCTCATCCAAATACCAGAGCGTCCCCCATGAGATATCCCCAATGTGGTGGTGTCACTTCCAGGTAACGTCATCATATCATGGACATCGTACAACATTCCTGCCCACTCCTGGAACACCCTTCCAAAGTCCCCCACTGGAACGGAGGTCAGGCATGGCAACCCTAAACCCAATCATTCATTGTGACCCGCTATGTACACTGCAACCCTACTTCCTGTGCAGAAAAACCTTGAATAATTCAGTTTTGCAAAAATTTGGGAAAGACAAGGAGAGTGAGAGCTTTCCTGACCTCTTTGGACAAGCCAGTCCACAAGGTGCGGGGCTCAACAGGAAAAAACAACATGTGCAGGGGTCAGGGGTCATTTTGTGGGAGGGAAAAGGTGTGGGAGCTCATTAGAAGAAGATGATGATGATATTGGATTTATATCCCGCCCTCCACTCCGAAGAGTCTCAGAGCGGCTCACAATCTCCTTTACCTTCCTCCCCCACAACAGACACCCTGCGAGGTGGGTGGGGCTGGAGAGGGCTCTCACAGCAGCTGCCCTTTCAAGGACAACCTCTGCCAGAGCTATGGCTGACCCAAGGCCATGCTAGCAGGTGCAAGTGGAGGAGTGGGGAATCAAACCCGGTTCTCCCAGATAAGAGTCTGCACACTTAACGACTACACCAAACTGGCTCTCCTTCCAAGGCAGAATGGAGATCTGAACCTCCAGATCCCAACCCAACGTGGCAGAATGGGGATTGATCTTCCAGTTCAACACATTTAGCACAGGACATTTGCATAACTAATTTACATGACACACCCCTGACATCACCAGAAGGTGCACTAAATTATATCAGCGCAGCATCTACCTTAAAATGCTTCTTAGAATTGTCATCATAAAACCTTAATCCCATCATCAGGGATTTTTTTTTGTAGCAGGAACTCCTTTGCATATTAGGTCACACCCACCTGATGTAGGCAATCCTCCTGGAGCTTACAGTAGGCCCTGCACTAAGAGCCCTGTAAGCTCCTGGAGGATTGGCTACATCAGGGGTGTGTGGCCTAATATGCATAGGAGTTCCTACCGAAAAAAGCCCTGCCCATCATACTTCTTAATTACTTTTCGCCAGTGGCATGATGATGATTTCCATCTGTCTGCTTCATATGTTTTGGTTATTTTCCCATTTTTGTGGGGGGAAATATTAGAAAGTTTGTCCAGTCTTAGAGTTCACCAGATTCTCACAGGGGGTTCAAACAATGGAGCCCAGAAGCAAGTATTTGGGTGGGTGGGTAGATAAGAAAGAAAGAGCACAATAAAATTTAGAGGTCCCAGAGCTCTGCTCCTGTGAGCTCCTGCCCCAAATGAGACCTGGTAGGGGCAGTTGTTGATTTCCCCCATTTACAGGCAGGCACCGGAAGAAGCCCTTGCTGACATGAGTAGAGTTGTATCTTCTCTCCCTTCCTCCACTGCATACTCCCAGCAACCCTGTCAGGGAGGTTAGTCTAACAGTTTATGATTGGCACGAGATCATCCAACAAACTTCCAAAGCAGAATGGAGATCTGAACTTCCAGATCCCAACCCAACGTGGCAAAGTGGGGATTGATCTTCCAGTTCCTAATCCAACACTCCAACCACTATACGACACTGCCAGCAGCTTATCCAATGGTGGCTGCCTCTTTGGTTTCTTAGCAAGCGCTGATTTCCATGAACTGCAATTTACAAATATCTTTGGTGCGAGAAAACAGTGGGCTGATGGGCCACGGCTTACAATGGTCGCATATATCCCTCATGTAAAGCCCTTTCCACTCAAAATCTAGACAAAAATGAAAGACAGACTGTTGACATTGTCAGTCGAAGGGCATTCTTCCATGTAGCTTCAAGATCCCTATTTATTACTGCCAAGGCACACTGTGGAGTCTCTAGGGCATACACTACAGTTCGTTAGCTATTCAGAATAAAGAACATGGCAATATTTAGAGTTTATGGTGAGCAAATTAATAATCACGTAATTATTCAAGTACTCATCTGAGGAAACGAGTGTCACGTAAGTGGCTCCCTTCAAATCAAGGACTTCTGATGTTTCACTCTGTTAATTTAGTGTTCCAAAATGTGATAAAGCTCTGTTGAAAGCCTCTTTCACATTACCATTTTAAACTGGATGTTATCCATTGTTGGCCCGGTTCTGGATAATGGGCAGGCCTCATTTTGGGCAAGGGCTCACAGGAGTAGAATTTCCTTTCAAATTTCCTCTAAATTTACTTGTATACTTTCTTTCTTACCCCCCTTCAAAATACCTGCTTCTGGGCTCCATTGTTCAAATCCCCTGTGAGAATTTTGCTGAACTCTCAAGATTTGCCAAACTTTCTGATATTTTTCTCCATAAAAAACTGGGAAATAACCAAAACATATAAAGCAGACAGAAGGAAATCTTCACCATGCCACTGTGGCCACATAAGAGAAAGTAATTTTTTAAAGTATGATGAGAGGAAGGTTTTATTATGACAATTATAATTCAAGAAGCATTTTTAAGGTAGATGCTGAGCTGATATAATTTAGAACACCTTCCGGTGATATCAGGGGTTTGTGGCATATTCAAATGAGTCATACTGATGAGCTCCGGCACCTCTTTTTCTACAAGATGACCTATGGGGACAGGGGTTTCATGCAGCAAATTTTATTCCATGAATGAGCCACCTCTGAAGTGCTATGGCCATTTCAAACTGCACCACTTTTTCTCTGGCCCTTTTTTGCAATGCAGTCTTCTTTGTCCTTCCCCCTCCCCACGTTCCAAGTTGAGTGCTATAACGCTAGACCAATATAGGCTCTCAGTGGAGTCAAGGCATCTCAGTTATGACATTGTAACACTTGACTATAACACTTAACTTAGAATATTCGGGGAGAAAGGGCAAGAAAAAGAAGAAGATGATGATATTGGATTTATATCCCACCCTATACTCTGAATCTCAGAGTCTCAGAGTGGTCACAGTCTCCTTTACCTTCCCCCCACACATACAACAGACACCCTGTGAGGTAGGTGGGGCTGAGAGAGCTCTTACAGCTGCTGCCCTTTCAAGGACTACTCCTACAGCTGACCCAAGGACATTCCAGCAGGTGCAAGTGGAGGAGTGAGGAATCAAACTCAGTTCTCCCAGAGTCTGCACACTTAACCACTACACCAAACTTCAAATCACTACACCAAACTTCAAGGATGATCATGTGGCAAAAAAGGGCAGGGGGGAAAGTGGCATTTTAGAAAATGCTACAAACATTTTACACAACACATTGCAGTGATTCAGAAGTGGTAACCATAAAGTTTTGCCCCAAACATCAGAACATCGCTTCATGACATCTCTGGCATGATGATGTCACTCCCACATGAGATCCACATTGAGGATGTTGTGCACATTGGCCCCACTGTTGGAAAGTTCCCTCCCACCCCCCACTGGCAAGAGCCTAGGATCCGGGAACCCTACTTAGGGCAATTCAGTTAAACAAATATGCCCCATCCCATCCATAATTTCCCACAATACCTATTAACTGCAATGTAATTCATTTTCTTTGCCATGCAAGGACACACAATCCTGCCAAAAGACTCCAAATACGGTTCTCTGCGAGAACAGAAATCACAACCAAAATAGCATTTCTCCATTTACATAAAGCTTTGTGGCCAGCATTGTTCGACTGAGGCAAGACTTCCTCTCTTTGACAGCGTGGCAAAGCGTCCCAGTCATAAATTTGTTAGTAGGTGTTTACCAATCATTAACCTGAAAGTGGCAATAATTTCTCAGGTGCAATTAGTCGCGGTGACTGATGTGAATCAAGCCTCAGTCCGTCAGCTGTCAGGGATTATGAATGCAAGTCATTTCCTCCCCTCTCTCTTTTCCAGTCAGGGCAATTCATTAGTTCTGCTGTTTGAGAGCAGCTGTACCATTTGAGATGTAATTTATTCAGATTCCCTCAATATTATTGCTGAAGCGTGAGGAGATAAGTGATTTGATGAGGCTATGTATTTACTGTCAGATAACATTATAGGTTGGATGTGTGGTCAGCAGTGATAGGATTTTTGAAGGGGAAAAAAATCCATCCCCCCCTCCCCAAGAAATATTGCCCTTTTTGAGGCAAAAGATTATGTGAGAGGAAGCAAAGAATAAAAATCTTCTCACGCGTCAGTCATGTCACAAGTAGTTATTCAGAGAGCCCTCTAAAGGAAACCTTGTCAACCTCATTACAATTTCACCTTGCTATTCCTATGTATTGATGAATTTTCTAAAACCACCTATGCTAGATAAATAGAAAAGTTCATGCAATAGAGGGAGGAGAATTAATACATTTCATCTGGTCAACATGAAGACTGGGGCATGTGCTGAAAGCTATTGGGCAAATCACTTCTTTAATTAAAAGAAAAATTTGGAAGCGAAGGGGGATTAGCCATGAAAAGTCTCTCCTTGCTGATGATTTTCTATTTCTCAGGAATTGTTTGTGATGTTGAACATTTAGGCTGCGTTGAAGGTGGCAAGCCCACTGCTAGCAACCAGGGGGTGATAGGGCATACAAACTGCCATTACTCTGATGCTGTGACATCATTTCCAGCATGAACCTGGAAGTGACATCAACACATTGTGGTGATGCTAGAGCTTCGGTGGGAACCTAGAAAATTGCCATAGAGAAATGTGACGGAATCACTTTTGGATTCATGCCAGAAGTCACATCACAAAGTCAGAGCAATCGGTACCACCCCTATTCTCCCCACCCAGCCTTCTATGTAGCTGTGGGGGACTGGGGTTGCTGGGCTGCTGGTCTCCAACCAGAGCAGAAGAATGCCAGAACAGCCAATGTTCCTTCCTTCCTTTTCCATCCACACCAAACATCTCGAACAGTGCATCACTGGCTAATCAACATCACACTCTACTTTTCCGATTTAAAAGCAAGTTATGCTTTGCAGCTTTCCATGGTGATCTTTGTTTGGAAAACACCCTCCCTGCTCCAAATGCAGTCAGCAATTTATCGACAGCTTTGTTTATCATCACCTGCATGTTTACTGTGCTGAGAGATGCCCAACTCACCACCTTCCCACAATGTGCTACATACAGACAGCTAATTGATGCTGCTCAGCAGCACCCAAGACCCTCCGTTTCCAAGTCATCCCACCATAGAATGCATTATGGACTGTATGGAGAAATGCTTTTTTTTTCCCTTAGGAGGCTTGGAGCACAATCTTCATTTGGCGTTTTATTAGGTTTTTTCTCTCTCTTGGCAGAGAGCAGGAGAGAGAGGAGAAGTCTATTGCTTTTCCAGTTTCACCTCAGCCACTCTTTTAGAAATGCTAATAGGTCTAGCTAAAGTCAGTGAGATGGTCCATCTCCCCCGCATACACGCCAGCTAGACTGGTGATATCAAGCAGGGAACAGAGATCTGAGGGACTTTAAGAGGACTTCAAGAAAAATCTCCTGAAGACTTCAGGAAAAGCTTCTTTGACCTGGCCTGACCTGGTTAGTAGGAGGAGAAAGAGAGATGATAAAACTCCAGGGAATGAGGAAGAGGAACTCTTTTGAGCTGTTTCACTGAGGTGGACAGAACTCTTACCTGAGATCTGCAGGAGGCAATGGTTGCCATGTGCTGGCCTACACACCTGAAGGAGGCTTCAAGGTAATGGGAACCCTTTAGAACAACTTTAACCTTTTAAACTAAAAAGGCTGCCTTGGGTTGACGTCTGCTAGGGCCCATACAGAGGGAGGGACATAGGAACTGCGTTCTACCCTTTTCTTTTGAATCCCTTGCTCAGTCAGGTACTGTCCTGAGAGTATGGTTGTGGAAGTTTTCATTTTAAAAAATCCTTTATAACTTTGAGTGCTGCTGCTGCTGGTTATCCTTACCATCTTAGACCTCCATTGCTCCAGGCATGTTGTTTTAAAAGGAGCACCAGGAAGAAGGGGATGGGTATCCCATTGGCAAGTGACAACTTCCTCAGTGGTACACAAGGCAGTAAGCTATCCCTGTGGTAAAACCAGACACTGGATAGTGGGAGAAAGGGGCACTGAGACATGGTCTCGGAACTGGGAAGGGAAGCTGGGAGTCTTGGCCTTCTCAATGGGCAATTCCTACAAAGGCTAGGAGGTGGCTGTGGTTGAACTAAAAGAGGGAGAGAAAAGCCTGTGCAGGTGTTGGGAAAGCCAGATGGGTGGCACATGCCAGGTGGAGACCTCAGGTAGCCACTGGTACACAGATACCTTAGAAGGCATGGTTAGGGCTGTCAAGCTCCCGGTCTGGGCGGGAGTATCCTGCCCGGGAGGTTCCCAACCTGCCGGCCCACATTGGGCCGGTGGGGGGAACCTCCCCCTATGTCACTGGAACAATGACATCACCCAGAAGTGACATCATCGTGCCGGCAATGCTGCGCACAACCGCTCTAGGCATTTCCGGGAAAACTCTATGGTTTTCCCGAACGCTTTAGTCATTTGGGAGGGAAAACTCTATGGCACGATACAAAGTCCCCCACTCCAGCGCTGAGGGGACTTGCAGGTCAGGGCTTACAGGTCAGAGCAGAGCTGTTTCTTCAGAGGCCATTTCCAGATCAACACTTTTGTGACTATCCTTTGGCAGTGGTTGGTTCATTGCTCCCTACCTTTCTCTACTGTCCATAATATGCAACAGCCAGAGAGAGATTTCTTAGAAAATGGCTACTGAAGTACTCAAATGAAAAAAGAAAGAAAAAAAGAGGAACACAGTAGCGAAAAGCCTGAAGAATAACTGCAAAGAAACCGTGTTCAATATTGCTACAAAATCATGCAAATAATATTTATACTATATCAACAACACATAACAAATCAATAACAAGTATCAAAAGTCCAAAAGGCTCAATTATAAACAATGTCTTTGAAATGCAGCAGAAAATCCTCCTCCAGGTATTTTGCTGGTAATATTCCCAAATAGGTATAATCTGATGTATAGACGCCTCCTGAGATACAACATGATTTCCGGATCTCTCAGCGCGTTTCAGAGCATAGCCCTTCGTCAGGCAGACTTATTCCATTTAAGGATAATTCTATTGGTCTCATTATTCACACTTATACAAGAAAATTTTCCTTTTCGGGGTCCCGATTAATACATTCTCACAGCCATGCAGCTTCACAAAATTCAAGCTCGGGTAGCGTGGTGTCAGGGTGTGCGGCCTAACATGCAAATATGTTCCTGCTGGGCTTTTTTAAAATAACCCCCCCCCCCCGGGCAAAACAATGGTGCTGTCAGGGGGTGTGGCCTAATATGCAAACGCGTTCCTGCCAGGCCTTTTCTACTAAAAATGTCCTGGATTACAGCCATGCCATGCAATTCTAAGTAAATTTACTCCAGTCTAAGCAAATTGATTTCAATTGGTTTAAACTAAATTCTGTTTAGGATCACACTGTTAATCACCTTCAAGTGCCAGGATTGGAATGAATCCCACCTTTCAGAGCCAGTTTGGTGTAGTGGTTAAGTGTGTGGACTCTTATCTGGGAGAACCGGGTTTGATTCCCCACTCCTCCACTTGCACCTGCTGGAATGGCCTTGAGTCAGCCATAGCTCTGGCAGAGGTTGTCCTTGAAAGGGCAGCTGCTGTGAGAGCCCTCTCCAGCCCCACCCACTTCACAGGGTGTCTGTTGTGGGGGAAGGAGATAAAGGAGATTGTGAGCCGCTCTGAGACTCTTCGGAGTGGAGGGCGGGATATAAATCCAATATCATCTTCATCTTCTTCTTCTGCAGATAGTGGGAATCTATGTAAGCCTCTATTAAATTTTTATTTTGCCCTTCCTCCATGAATCAAACAGTAGCATGTATCAGTCTCTCCTCCTCTACTATATCCTTGCAACTACTTGTGAGATAAATTAAGAGGGAGGAAAGAGAAAGAGAGCGGGGTCCAGGGTTACGCAGCAAGCTTTACGGCTAAATGGGGATTTAAAGCCTAGTTTCCTGAGCCCCAGACTCCAATCACTATGCCACACTTACTCTCTAACCCAGGGGTGTTGAACTCATTTGTTATGAGGGCCGGATCTGACATAAATGAGACCTTGCTCAGCCGGGCCGTGTCAGGTTGGGCTGAGCCATGTTGGGCCGTGTCAGGTTGGGCTGGGCCATGTGTGTACCTATTTAAGATTAGGTAGCAGAGAGGGAGGAGCCTCAGCTAATGGAGAAAATAGAGGTTTTGCTTGTATCTCCTGTGCAATTGAGCAAGCCTTGCAAGGCAAGCTTTTATGAAGAATGAAGTAAGATATAGGGAGAAGGAAGCAAATGATAGCCAGTTGCTCGAGAACCTGATAGGAGCCCTCTGGGGGGCCTGATTCAGCCCCCAAACTGCATGTTTGACACCCCTGTTCTAATCACTGTTCAGCTGTGGAGACAGTCAATGTTACACAGCAATTCTCCGTTCTAAGCTTTTTTTATTTCAGTGGACTTAGAAATGCTCGCCTCTACTCAGGACTGCACTGTGAGCTTGCTTTGAACCCCAGCCAGTTTTAAAGACATTGTGAAAAGGCTAAGCGAGTCCCAGTTTTAATTATTGAAAACTAACATTTAAATATTCTCCCTCTTTTGGGGATTTTTTGTATTTTGTGTATGCGCATGCACACATGTGCTTGCATGCCTGGAAATCATGGTGACTTCCAATGACCCCTACTGGTCATGGAGGCCATTCAGAGAAGTGGCTTGATCCACCCTGCCTCCCGCTGCTGGTATTCCAAAGAGGTCCCCCATTCAAGTACTTGCCAGTGTCAGCCCTGCTTAGCTTCCGAGATCTGATGAGATGGGGCTTGCCTGGGCTATCCAGGTCAGGACGACATTTAAATATTCTTTAAGGTATCTATTGGTAATGGACAAGTAGTAATGTAATGTAAAGTAAGGTAGTAATGGACAAGTTGGCTACTACCATAAAAAAATTCTGAAGCATCCGATAAAGGTCTGGATAAAAACATGTTTGTAGAGAAATGGTTTCACTTTTTTGCTTATGTACAATCTGAACAAAATACGCTGTGTAAATTACCGGATAAGTACTTAACTTTTGCTTTATCTTAGAAATATACTCTGCATATTATATTCATAACAGGATGGCTTGTAAGGTAGATTCTATGGTTGATAGTATTATAGTTGATGTTTGTGGAATTGTATTTCTGTTATTAATTAATAAAAAGTTTAAACTCCCCCCCCCCCCAAAAAAAAGGTATCTATTGGTCTCTTCCATACCACTGAAATCCATTACCTGGTGCCAACCAATTGCTAATTTATTGCCACTAACTAAAAAAAGTAAAGGTAGTTCCCTGTGCAAGTACAAGTCGTTTTCGACTCTGGGGTGACGTTTTCACAACTTTTTCATAGCAGATTTTTTTACAGGGTGGTTTGCCATTGCCTTCCCCAGTCATCTGCGCTTTCCACCCAGCAAGCTGAGTACTCATTTGACCGACCTTGGAAGGATGGAAGGCTGAGTCAACCTGGAGCCAGCTACCTGAACCAGCTTCTGCTGGGATCGAACTCAGGTCGTGAGTAGAGGGCTCCAACTGCAGTACGGCACCTTTACCACTTTTCGCCACAGGGCTCTTTGCCACTAACTAGTTCTATGTATTTCAGGCTTTTCCCAGATGGGCACCATTGTGTGCATTACTGAGGCACACCATTGCCTCCTGCTGGAAAGATTTAGCTAAACTTACACTCGAAACATTGTACGATAGAATTTGGGAAACTTTCATTATGTCTCAAATTACTCAAAATGTATTCTTTTTTAAAAAAAGGTAAAGGTAGTCCCCTGTGCAAGCACCAGTCATTTCTGACTCTGGGGTGACGTTGCTTTCACGTTTTCACGGCAGACTTTTTACAGGGTGGTTTGCCATTGCCTTCCCCAGTCATCTACACTTCCCCCTCCCCAGCAAGCTGGGTACTCATTTTACCGACCTCAGAAGGATGGAAGGCTGAGTCAACCTTGAGCCGGCTACCTGAAACCCACCTTCCACCAGGATCGAACTCAGGTCGTGAGCAGAGCTTAGGGCTGCAGTATGCAGCTTTACCACTCTGTGCCAAGGGGCTCTTTTTAGGATACTCTTTATTATCTTTATTATCAACAACTAGCTATATGCAATACTATTGGGATCCAGGTATTAGTTATCTTAAATCCAACAATGTTCTACTTAATCGATCAGATTATAATATATGGTTTACATAAATGTGTTTATTCTAGCCCTCATCCATTGCAGAAAGCCAGTTTGGCGTAGTGGTTAAGTGTGCAGACTCTTATCTGGGAGAACCGGGTTTGATTCCCCACTCCTCCACTTGCACCTGCTAGCATGGCCTTGGGTCAGCCATAGCCCTGGGAGAGGTTGTCCTTGAAAGGGCAGCTTCTGTTAGAGCTCTCTCAACCCCACCTACCTCACAGGGTGTCTGTTGTGGGGGAGGAAAGTAAAGGAGATTGTGAGCCACTCTGATTCTCTGATTCAGAGTGAAGGGCGGGATATAAATCTACGGCCGTCTTCTTCATCTTTTTCTTCTTTCTTCATCTCAAGGTTTTAGCTTTGATTTCAGCTACGCAGTCCAAACCTACACAAAAAGACAATGACGAGGATTGTGTTTAGCTAGGAATAAAATGGCAGGAATGCTAAGTCACTAATACCTTCCTCACTGTTTTCAAATCCAACATCCTTATGCTCTTGTCAACATTTGCACTCTAACTTGCTGTTTTGCAGCACACAGTGAGCCTTGCCAATGTGTGCCTGCGCTTGGAAGCAGGCCAACTATTTTTAAATACATTCAAAGAGCCAAAATCAGCAGGCTGAGTGATGTTTTTTAAAAATCCCCTTTGCTAACACTTCAACAAGCCCGTTTGCACTTTGAAAAGGGAAATGGGAGGTTTTTTCTCCCCCTCTGAAACTCTGCGAAATCAGCACGTTATGCACATCTGTACATTTCCACTTCCACACTTGCATGTTCACCTACATCAGAGATGTCAAACATTTGGCCTGGGGGCCAAATCAGGCCTCTGAAGGGCTCTGAGGTTTCTGAGTAACGGGCTGTCATTTGCTTCTTTCTCACTCTCTCTTGCTTCTTTCTGCATCACAGCTTGCTTTACCAGGCTTGCTCAATCACACAGGAGCTACAGAGTAAAGCCTCTATTTTCTCCATTGGCTGAGGCTCCTCCCTTGGGGAGGCAGAGCTTGCTTTGCTACGCTCTCTCAATCACACAGCAGAGCTACTAAGCCAAGCCTCTCTTCGGTCTACTGGCTGAGGCTCCTCCCCCTCCTGATCCCCTGGGGAAGGAAGGAAAAAGCCAGAGCTTCCCTGAATCACATGGGAGAGATACAAAGAAAGCAGCTTTAAGACCAACAAGTACAAATCTTTTAAGCATGTTTTATTTTAAGCATTTTAAAAATCTTTATGTTTGTGTGCTTTATAAAGTTTATATCTCTGCTACCTGGCATTATATTTAATGTCCTGTCCCGACAAGGTCTCATTTATGTAAGATCCAGTCCTCACGGCACCCCTGACCTACATCATACTCGAAGAAAGCTTCGTTCCAATACCATGATAAAATAATTGCAGCTGATTGCTCAGGGACAGTTCCTGTTTTATAGTAAATCACTCCAGCTTGGCTTTATTTCAGCTCCCAGCTCAGGGTTTCTAGCAGTAAAATCTTGAGGCATGGAGGAAATGAACTGCACTTAGTGGCAATGCACACACATTGTACCCCGTTTCATTGTCTGATGAAGTATGTACACAAAAGCTTACATTCTGAATAAAACTTTCTGAACAAAACATTCTGAATAAAACTTAGTTGGTCTTAAAAGCACTATTGGACTCCAACTTTGTTCTGTTGCTTCAGACCAACATGGCTTCTCACCTGGATCTTCCTGCTTTGCAGATTGCAGCTGCTGAGGGTTATTTCTAGGATCATTATTTTTTAAACCAGAGACGTTGGTAGCTTATTCATCAGCATAAGATGGGTAATTGGAAAATACACAGACACAAGGAGGAAGAATATGTTTTTTCAGCAATGTCAAACAGCGTGCGTTGGAGGGAGGTACCTCAACATTGACCCCCCCCAACCCCCAGCATTAGAATTAGCAAGGCTTTTTTTGTAGCAGGAACTTCTTTGCATATTAGGCTACATCCCCTTGATGTAGCCAATCCCCCAAGAGCTTATAGAGCTCTTTGCACAGGGCCTACTGTAAGTTCCAGGAGGATTGGCTACATCAGGGGTGTGTGGCCTAAAATGCAAAGGAGTTCCTGCTACGAAAAAGAAAAAGCCCTGAGAATTAATATGTTGAAAGTGTGTGGCTATTTTCATCTGTGAAATATGGGTATACAATCCTAGACGAATTTATGCCGGAAACTCACTTGTCCCTTGCCCACTTCATTTATTCTAGAAATCATGAGGGACACCACACTCCTTATTGGACTTCTAACATTTATCCATAAAAAGATGCGAAGGGGAACATGAGGAAAACATGAAGCACTTAATAGTGTTTATTTTGAGAAAGAGATTCAAAATCAGCTTCTAGAGAAGAACTCATCTGAGCAGTCTGGATTTTCTAAAGGACTTCTTCAGTTGTGTCAGAAAGGAACACTATACAGCCCCTTATAGTCCCCTTGGTATACACTGTAGGCATGATGGAGGTGGGGGGGGGAAGCTTTACATACAAGGATAGTTATGGTAAGAAAGTCTAGTCACCACGGGAGGTCAGTTGTAAGGTAAAGTCTGATAAAGCACTTCTACTCTGACTGCCATTTAATGCCTGAGACCACCTTCCAAAGCAATCATTTCCTCCAGGGGAACTGATCTCTGTTGTCTGGAGATCAGTTGTAATTCTGGGAGATCCCCAAGCCCCACCAGGAGGCTGGCAACTCTACACCAGGGAAGGATTATTGCTTTTCTCCCCCACACTGTGGCCCTGATACAACACAAACCCCGCCCCCGATGACTTCTACTTATATCGCAAACAAAAAAACATTCACAGGCCCTGTTCAGACGCACAGTATAATCAGATGTTGCTGCTGTTTCATTCCGGGTTTAAAGTGGCTGATCAGACAGCAACATCTGCCTCCCGGTATTAACTTGTGGTAGCACCCCCCCCCCAATCCTTCTCGGAACCTGATTATTTAGTTACCTGCTCCTTTGCGGTGTTTTTTTGAGTTCTCCGTTTTCACCTTGTAGTTTTCTCCATTGGATAGTTCTGCTGCGATAGTTCTGCCCCTGTATAAATCGATGGTGCAGTCTCATTTGGAGTACTGTGTGCAGTTCTGGTCGCCGCACCTCAAAAAGGATATTATAGCATTGGAGAAAGTCCAGAAAAGGGCAACTAGAATGATTAAAGGGCTGGAACACTTTCCCTATGAAGAAAGGTTGAAACGCTTAGGGCTCTTTAGCTTGGAGAAACGTCGACTGCGGGGTGACATGATAGAGGTTTACAAGATAATGCATGGGATGGAGAAAGTAGAGAAAGAAATACTTTTCTCCCTTTCTCACAATACAAGAACTCGTGGGCATTCTATGAAATTGCTGAGCAGAAAGGTTAAAACGGATAAAAGGAAGTACTTCTTCACCCAAAGGGTGATTAACATGTGGAATTCACTGCCACAGGAGGTGGTGGTGGCCACAAGCATAGCCACCTTCAAGAGGAGGTTAGATAAAAATATGGAGCAGAGGTCCATCAGTGGCTATTAGCCACAGTGTGTGTGTGTGTGTATATATATATATATATTTGGCCGCTGTGTGACACAGAATGTTGGACTGGATGGGCCATTGGCCTGATCTAACATGGCTTCTCTTATGTTCTTATGATATTAACCAACTTCCTAATGTATCTGAAGGCTGTCCCAGAGCAAAAGGAGCCTCAGACATCTGGTTTACGGTCACCATTTTTTTTTTACTACTTAGCGATATGCGCATAACCACATAATGTTTTAACCTATGTGCATGCGCATATGCACATAATGCATGCATGCACATAATAGTGGAGGAAAAATAAATGCATGGTGCTGTCGTGTGGACGGCAAAAGACGGTTTCACTGCGGAGTGATTCGACTTGCAGTATGGCAGTCTGATAGATAATATCTGGAACAAAGATATTCGGAACACAACCGGGTCGGTTTAACATGGACTCAACACACTGTGTGAACAGGGTCACAATATCCATTCCCAAATACCCCAGCATCTCTTCTAGTTGAGGAGAGGAAGACTAGAGTGAATAGCTCATGAAAGTGGCCATGAATAACTCTCTCTGTCTCACAGTAAACAACTTTATTTATGGGGTTGCCAGGAGGCTAAAAGGCCACACAGCAATCTTTGGAGGAAGTGAAATATATCAAAATGAGAGAACTTAATCCAGAGGTCTATCTGAGTTGCTTCTCACACCTACAAAAAGTGTGCCTCATAGGCTTCCTATCACACAGAATACCAATTCCCCTTCCTGAAAGGGGAGCTCCCAAGGTCTTATGTGGGAGGGGAAATCTCATGAACTCCCACTCCTCAGCTGCCTTCCCCTCTGCCAACACCAACTCGTCTCTGCCCCTTCACCACACCTCCTGAGATTTTCTCACTGTGACCTCCACAAGCCACATTTTTTTTCTCAAATTCCAGCCTCATCCAAAGATTTTGAAAGCAATTTTGTGAATGCTGCATTCAAGGTACCTTAAAGAAAGATGTAGTAGTATACTTTGCCCTCCCATCTTTCTAAATTTTGTATACAACTCGTCATGTGCCAAGTATGGAAATCTGAGGAAATCTGAGGGCATTCTGAGGAGGGGGGGGCAAAGGTGTGCCCACCCCTGCTAGGTTTTCAGACTTAGAGTTTTAACATCAAAGACTATTCAGCAGAGCCAACTTGCCAGATGACATGTTAACTGGAAACTGAAAAAAAGAAATAAAGGTTTGTGTGGGGGGAAGGGGGGTGTTTTGGTTGTTTTTTGCTGTACAACAAGGTGGCCAGGGGTGGGAATTCAGGGTGAGCAACAAAGGAAGAAAATTCATCAAATATGCCATCACTAAAAACACTGAAGCAACACATTGCTGAAATATCTTGACATATGCTAACTAACTATCTCATGACAGTCTAGCTTTTTAATGTATTTTACAAGAGGCGCCATTTGGCATAGGACCAGTTAGGCTGGGGAAGACAACTTCACCGGACCGTTATTTATTTATGGTGCCAATGGGTTTCTTTCACTTCCCTGTTTTTGAAGCTATGTGTTAGCTGTTAAGATCAGGTAGCTTAGAACATGGCCCTCATTCACAGGGGACTTCTCGTCCTAACACGTCGTCGGAAAAGATGGACAAACAAGTCGGCGTGCTTCTATGCCTCGCTTCTTTTCACCGGAATTGTCTTGGGCGATCGAAAGACAAACTCATCCAAGCTGGGTTTCCCGTTGGGAGCCGTTACTGTCTCTTTGGACTTCACGCTTAATATGTTCGTGGAAGTCAGAGGAAAGAGTATGACTGACATTCCAGTGGCTCGCTTGTAGGAGCCTCATAACTAATTTGTAATGCCTGTCATCTCGCAGAAGGGAAGAGTATGAGGAAAGGAAAAGAGAAAAGATTTATGTGTGAGACAGTATTTTGGTGGTGGGGGGAGTCATACAATGGGAATTCAATGTTTGAACTTTTGAGGGATTAAAGAACAGAAATGAAATTAATACCTGTTCTTAGAGACATCTGTTAACATCTGGATATCATTAAATACGCTTGGGGAGAAAGCTTCTTTGTGCATTAGGGTATGTTTGAAACACTTCAGATAAAGAGAGAAGCATCAGTCTTCACTAGTCATGGAAAGCCTTCCATTGTAGACCTTTCCTTTGTACAAAGCATGAACTGTGACATGTCCTACAAAATAAAAACAGGGAGAAAATAGAAGGAGAGGAGGAGGAGGAAATTGGATTTATACCTTGCCCTTCACTAAGAGTGGTTACAATCTCCTTTCCCTCCCTCTCTCCACAACAGACATCCTGTGAGGTAGGTGCAGCTGAGAGAGCTCTCCAAGAATGGCTCTTGAGAGAACAACTGAAAAAGTTATGACTGACCCAAGGTTTCATAGGTTTCAGCTGCATGTAGAGAAGTGGTGAATCAAACCTGATTCTCCCAGATAAGAGTCTGCATGCTTAACCACTACAACAAACTGGCTTTCAAACAAGCACTGGTGATTCTTGCTTCTTCTGCCACGTTTATGCAACATGAAATCTGAAATGAGTTAGGTTTCCCTGTATATCATATATCATTTAAATACCTGGGAGTCATCATCCCAAAGAATTTAAATAAACTACAGCAGCTAAATTTTCACTCAGCTATTCTACAGATAAGAAAAGATGATGATGATGATGATGATGATGATGATGATGATGATGATAATAATTTAGTGTATGGCGTTCGCAGAACGCAACCAGTTCATAAGGGCCAACAGCAGAATGACATCAGTCCACCCCAGCCGCGGAGGCAACTGAGAAACATCCAGGTGCCTCCGCGCTGGGCGCAAGATCAGCCAATCACAGCTCGTGGCGGGAAATACGGCTGGCCGGCATTGGACCGGCCAGCAGGGAGAATAGTCCGGCAACTGTATATATGCGGGAGCCGGCCCGCGTGCTCTCTCTCTCCATCTTGTATAGTACCATGGAATAAACTATGTTGCCCTACGCTCGTCTCCAAGTCTGGTACTTTACAGTGGCGACGAAGGTGGGATCCTAGCCTCATCGGCTACGACGGAGATCTTGGGCAACGAACGACCGGACACGACCGCCGCCGCCACCATGGCCAACCAGGGCGGGATCACCGGCTACCTCGAGCCCTTCGACCCTGCAAATCCAGAGGGCTGGGAGTCCTACTCGGAACGGGTCGAGTTCTACCTCCGGGCCAACAAGATCACCGACGCCGGAGCAAAGAGGGATGTCCTCCTGAGAGTTTGCGGGCCAGCCACGTTCGAGATCGCGAAGGGTCTCTCGGTGCCCGCCCGCCTGGCGGAGAAATCCTACGATGAGATCATCCGGCTCCTCATGGGCCATTTCTTGCCGCAGCCCTCACGGGTGGCTCGCAGATTCCTGTTCCACAGAAGGGACAGACCGCAGGAGAGTCAGCAGCGGACTACTTGGCGGCCCTCCACAAACTCGCCGGGAACTGCAACTTTCCCCAGCTGGAGGAAACCCTGGCCGACTGATTCACGTGGGGCCTCCGCGATGAAAGGCTCCAGCAGAAGCTCTTCGCCAAAGAAGAGCTCACCCTCCAGGGCGCCTTCAGCGAGGCGGTAGCGTGGGAGAGGACCGCCAGGACGTTTCCCCGGGCCAAGACCGAGACCGCTCACCACGAGGAGCTGGACTCCGAGCACCAGGACGAGGGAGAAGCCTTCCAGACGCGACGCGCCGCAGGACCCACCGCCCGAGCCCCACAGCGCCCCCGAGCCCATGAACGGCCGAGTCAGCGCACCAGCGAAAGGGCCAAATGCGCCAGCTGCGGCGACCCCCACGATCGGCGGGACTGCCAGTACCGGACCTGGGACTGCAGGAGCTGCGGGAAGACCGGCCACATCGCGCGAGCTTGCCGAGCCAAGCTCAACCGACCGCGGCCGACCGCCCACCACGAGGCCGCCGAGTCCCACTCCACAGCCTCCACCTCACTTCAGGTACTGAATTTGCCCCTGACCACCCCCAACAAGATAACGATGGCGGTCCTCATAGACGGGGCCCCCTGCACCATGGAAGTGGACTCAGGCTCCTCCATCTCCATAATTGCGGAGGAGACCCTGAGAAGGCTACGCCCCGGCCAGGGGCTGCAGCTGCGACCGGCAAATTTCATATTGCGGGACTTCCAGCAAAACCCGGTCCAAATAGCGGGGTGGGCACGGGTGCTGGTGGAGCGGGGGTCTTTCAGATGGCCCCTAGACATCCTGGTGGTCAGGCGGCCGCTTACCACCCTGTTGGGTCTTGCATGGTTCGGCCCCTTGGGAATCCGAGTAGAGGTGGCGCGCACAGCCACAGCAGGAGGGTTTGGGGAGGTGTGCGGAGAGTTCCCCGACGTATTCGATGGGTCGCTGGGTAGTTACAAGGGCCCGGCCATCTCCCTACCGCTCGACCCGACGGTCAGACCGATCCGGCTCAAGGCAAGGAGGGTCCCCTTCGCCTTGAAGCCCAAGATCGAGGCAGAGTTGGACCGCCTAGTAGCCCAAGGGGTCCTGGAGCCAGTCGATTACGCCATGTGGGAGACCCCCATAGTGACCCCGGTCAAACCAAATGGGGACGTGCGGATATGTGCCGATTACAAGTGCACAATTAACAAAGCGCTCCAAGACAACCCATACCCGGTGCCAGTAGTCAGCCACGTCCTGGCAGCCCTGGCGGGGTCAAAGATTTTTGGGAAGCTGGACCTGGCACAAGCCTACCAGCAGCTCCCAGTGGACGCTAAAACGGCCGAGGCACAGACGATAGTTACCCACAGGGGGGCGTTCAGGGTTAACCGGTTGCAGTTTGGGGTCAGCGTGGCTCCGGGGATCTTCCAGAGTATAATGGATGCTCTCCTTAAAGGAATCCCCGGAGTCCAGCCGTTTTTCGACGATGTTTTAATCGCCGCCCCGGACCCTGATGAATTCCGCAACCGCCTGCAAGAGGTGCTCCGCCGTTTCCAAGCCGCTGGACTAAAAGTTAAGAGGGAGAAGTGTATGCTGGGGGTGCCACGGGTGGAGTTCCTGGGTTTCGCAGTGGACGCGGAGGGAATCCACCCGACCGAGGAAAAGACCAGGGCCATTGTTCAAGCCCCAGCCCCCACGTGTAAAGCGGAGCTACAGAGCTTCCTGGGGGTCCTCAATTTCTACCACACGTTCATACCCCACAAGGCGGCTCTCGCCGAACCCCTACACCGATTACTGGACAAAAAAGCTCCATTGGTGTGGGGGAAGAAGCAAGCCGCCGCCTTCCAGGCAGTTAAAGACGTTCTGGTTTCCAACGGGGTGCTGCACCACTTCGACGAGCGCCTTCCGGTCATCTTGGCTTGCGATGCATCGCCGTACGGGGTGGGCGCAGTTCTGGGGCACCAGTTACCAGATGGCCGGGAGGTTCCGGTCGCATACTACTCACGCACCCTGACTTCGGCAGAGCGGAACTATGCACAAATAGACAAGGAGGCCCTGGCCATAGTAGCGGGGGTCCATAAATTCAACGATTATTTGTACGGGCGCCGGTTCACAATAGCGACGGACCATAAGCCGCTTTTGGGTCTTTTGGCCCCAGACCGACAAACTCCCCAAATCCTGTCCCAGAGGGTGTTGAGGTGGAATCAATTCCTCAACTCGTACACCTACACGCTGGTACACAGGGCGGGCAAGGCAATGGGTCACGCGGACGCTCTCAGCCGGTTGCCGCTCCCTGACACAGGCCCCGATCCAGCCCCAGCACACCAGGTCATGTCGATCGAGTCGCTTCCGGAGCAGCCCCTCCACGCGGCAGAGGTGGCCAGAGCCACCGGAAAGAACAAAACCCTAGCACGGGTGCTCGACTGGGTGGTGAGGGGGTGGCCAGAGGGGAACATGGGGGAAGAGTTCAAACCCTACAAAATGCGAAGGGAGGAACTCACAGCCCACAAAGGGTGCCTACTATGGGGGAGCAGGGTAGTAGTCCCCCCCCCTCTACAGAAACGGGTCTTGGAATCACTCCACGAAACACACCCAGGCATAGTGAGAATGAAGGCCCTGGCCAGGAGCTACGTATGGTGGCCAGGGATGGACGGGGAGATAGAGAACTGGGTCCGGAGATGCAGCACATGCCAGGAGTCACGGCCGGATCCACCCAGCACCCCGGCTACACGGTGGGAGACCACAAGGAAACCGTGGTCCCGGCTCCACATTGATTTTGCCGGGCCGTTCCAGGGACAGATCTTCCTAATCATTGTAGATGCATACTCAAAATGGTTAGAGGTCGTTCCCGTAGGGTCTACCTCGGCAGCAGCAGCCATTAGAGCATTACGCAGGGTCCTGTGCACCCACGGTATTCCGGACACCATAGTCTCGGACAACGGGGCAGCGTTCACCTCGGGGGACTTCCAGGCGTTCCTCCAGAGGTACTTCATTAGACACATCCGGTCAGCCCCCTTCCACCCGGCCACCAACGGCCAGGCCGAGCGGATGGTCCGAACAACAAAAGAGGCCCTGGGAAGGATAGTGCAAGGCGATTGGGACCACCGACTAGCCGCGTTCCTCTTCGACAACCGGGTCATCCCAAACCCAGTCACCGGGGTCAGCCCAGCCGAGCTCCTCATGGGACGCAAGCTCACCACAAGGCTAGATCGGCTAAACCCCGACAGAGCCCCCAACGTGCGAGGGTCCCTGGAGGTCAGAGACGCGGCTAGGGGGTTCTTCGCAGGGGACCCAGTGTTCGCCCGCAACTACGCTTCAGGCCCCGAGTGGGTAGCCGGGCGGGTACTACGGGTCGTGGGTTCCCGCCACTATGAGGTATCCACCGAGGGGGGCCAGATCCTACACCGGCATATCGACCAGTTACGCCGCCGGACTCTCCCAGAGGTACCCACGGAAACGAGGGAGGGGGCAGGGTCCGAGGGGCAACCAATGACACCTGTACCGACACCACGGCCACACACACTGGCAGAGGCGGACCAACCCTCGGACCCCGACCCACAACCCAACAACGCTCAAACCCCCGGGGAAACCCCAGAGGCGGAAGTAGCCCCGGCACCACAAGCAACTCCCAGGCGTTCAACACGGGAGCGCCGACCTCCCGCCTACCTCCAGGACTATGTCACTAACTAAGGGGGGAGGAGTGTAGTGTATGGCGTTCGCAGAACGCAACCAGTTCATAAGGGCCAACAGCAGAATGACATCAGTCCACCCCAGCCGCGGAGGCAACTGAGAAACATCCAGGTGCCTCCGCGCTGGGCGCAAGATCAGCCAATCACAGCTCGTGGCGGGAAATACGGCTGGCCGGCATTGGACCGGCCAGCAGGGAGAATAGTCCGGCAACTGTATATATGCGGGAGCCGGCCCGCGTGCTCTCTCTCTCCATCTTGTATAGTACCATGGAATAAACTATGTTGCCCTACGCTCGTCTCCAAGTCTGGTACTTTACAATAATAATAATAAATTTATTCTTATATCCCGCCCTCCCCCACCGAAGCGGGCTCAGGGCGGCTCACATGACATGGTTTACACCATGATTACACTAAAATCCATCAATACATTAAAACAATTAAAATAGTTAGATACAATTCAGAATTAAGTTAATTAACAATTAAAAAATTATCAAATATAAAATTAAATTAAAGTGCCACAGTTCAAGATGTGTATAGGATGGCTAGGTGTCATCTCCGGGTGCCATCTTAAATGCGAGTTGACAGAGGGTGGTTTTGCAAGCCCTGCGAAATTGATTTAGGTCTCGCAGGGCTCACACTTCCTCTGGTAGTTGGTTCCACCATTTGGGGGCCATTGTGGAGAAGGCCTGCTCCCTAGTTACCTTCAATCTGGCCTCTCTTGGTCCAGGGATTCGTAGTAGGTTTTGAGAGCTAGATCTCAGTGCTCTCTGGGGAACATATGGGGAGAGGCAGTCCCTAAGGTAGGCAGGTCCTCGGCCATATAGGGCTTTAAAGGTAATAACCAGCACCTTATAACGAACTCGGTACACAATCGGCAGCCAGTGCAGCTCCCGCAGCCTAGGCTGTACGTGTTCCCACCGTGGTAGTCCCACTAACAGCCTGGCCGCTGCATTCTGCACTAGCTGCAGCCTCTGCGTTCGGTACAAGGGCAGCCCATGTAGAGGGCATTACAGTAGTTCAGCCTCGAGGTGACCGTTGCATGGATCACAGTTGCCAGGTCGCTACGTTCCAGGAAGGGGGCCAACTGCCTCGCCCTCCTAAGATGGAAGAAGGCGGATTTCGCAGTGGCAGCTATCTGGGCCTCCATTGTCAAAGAAAGCTCCAGTAGCACTCCCAGGCTCCTGACCCTGCGCACTGGTATCAGTGACGCACCGTCAAAAGTTGGTAGGGAGATCTCCCCTCCTGGCTGCCGCGACCCACGCAAAGGACCTCTGTCTTCGCTGGATTCAGCTTTAGCCCACTCAGCCTGAGCCAGCCTGCCACGGCTTGCAACGCCTGGTCCAAGTTTATAGGGGCATCGTCAGTTCGGCCGTCCATCAATAGATAGAGCTGGGTGTCATCAGCATACTGGTGACAGCCCAGCCCATACCTCCGGGCAATCTAGGCAAGGGGGCGCATGTAAAAGTTAAACAACATAGGGGAGAGAACTGCCCCCTGAGGCACCCCACAATTAAGTAGGTGTCTCTGGGACAGCTCTCCTCCACTCGCCACCCTTTGTCCCCAACCTACAAGGAAGGAGG